>NC_050185.1:12397500-12717500 GCF_008315115.2 Sander lucioperca | reverse complement strand
TCTGTAGGATGTGGCCATCTGTGGATGTAAGTGCCTGTTTGTTGTATTGCACTGTACATTTCGATCAAAGCCTGTACTCTTCACCCCGGGGAATAAATGTGTGTTCATCATTTAGAATTGCTTTATTGCTGCACCATTGCTCTGGCATTGTGGGGAGCTGGAAAGTGGGGATGAGGTGGGGTGAGGGGTAGATTTGTACAATTATAGAACTGATGATGCAAAGACACTGAAGCACACATTCCCCCCTTACACAATCCTGAGTGGTACGGTCCACAGTCTTAAAGGTAGAGTGTTGAGATTAGTGCATACATTTTTACACCATTTTATATAAAATAAAATGTACTTATAAATAAACACAATAGTTAACACGATGATAAAGCGTACTAGAGACCATATAATAATTCATTCTAAATTATTTCTGGAAGATATGTAGTTGTTCAAATACTTACTTGATAATTAAATATGACTGTCCTTCATGGTTATGCCCATATATTACACACCTAAACACAAATGCACACATTAAGACGTTGATGCACAGGTGTGTAAATCCAATGCAGACTTCCTCACTCAGTCCTCGACACTCCAATGGTGACCATATGACAACAAGCCTCCATATTGCCATGGCAACAACTGCACCATTGCTAAGACAACAGCTGCAGAGTGCTACAACAAGCAGAAAAACCTTATATATATATATATATATATCTTCCGGTTAATGCTTTTTTTGTGTGATTTGGTCTTCTTTAAGTCGCTCTCGCGGTGCTGCGTGTTTTCTTTTTCTGTGATGCATATGTAATTCACACTCTCCTCCTCAACACATTTTCTTTCGGTCTAATTCCTTCTGTCTTCACACACGCACACACACACACACACACACACACACACACACACGCGCACGCACGCACACGCACACGCACACACACACACACACACACACACACACACACACAGACACACACAAGCACACACGCACACAAGCACACACGCACACACCCACTCTCCCTCTCCTTTTCTCTCTCCTTCACTGTCCCCTCCCTCAGTTCTTCCTCTCCATCCTCTGCTGTTTCGCTGTCTTATTCTCTGTTTCTCTTTTTCCCTTTCTTTCCACAGTGTGAACCTCCCTCCCCCCCTTTTTTAATCCCCGCCACCTCTGCTTTCCATCTCCATCCTCCCCTTCCTCCATCTCTTTTCATATTCACCCAATCTTTTCTCTTTCTTTTCCGCCGTTTCTCTCGCGCCTAGGAAAAAAAAAGCAGATATACTCTCACCTTCCCTTTTCTCCTCTCATACTAAATTCTGAGACCACCCTCTCTTCTCTCTCTTTCTTTGCTCACTCTCTCTATTTCCCTCTGGCCCTCCCCCTCCCTTTTCATGTTTCCCCCTCCCTCCATCCTCTCTTTCCCTCGCTGGTTCAGTTAGTCAAAGAACAGATTCACGGAAGGATAGAAAAGGGGGGAAAGGCAGGACGAGAGTGAGAGCGTAGGAGTGGGGCAGGCTGGGGAGAGGGGTGTGGGGTCTCAGCCCTCTGTCGTGGGGGGTTGGGGGGGTTGAGATACACCCCAATATTTTGTTCTTAGTACCATGGACTGCCTCTGCATTGTGACTACAAAGGTAAGCCTATCTGTTGTTCCTTACATTAGCTCAATGTATGTGTGTGAGAAAGAGTGAGAGAGCCACAACTGCATGTGATTTCATCTTTCTGTCATCTCTTAATTATAAAAGTATTCTTCTTCTGCTAGACATAAAAAAGATTCTATCTTTGTGATCTTTTTTGAAATTTGTATATGTAAGAAAAACATCAGCTTGGCTACCTGAGTGTTATATGGACAGAATACTCTTTGATATTTCCCTCTCTGGATAACCCTCTCTCCCACTCTCTCTGCATCTCCTACTCTGTGTCATGCTTTTTGAGTGTACAAACGAGCTGACCTGCGTGGATGTAGTAAAAGCGGGAGAGAACCGGCGCTTGGGTTGCTTGTGCGGGCTTTCTGTCATGCCGGAGCTGCAGAATATGTTAGGGAGAGACAATGGGAGGGCATCCTGCATGCTAATCTGCTCAGATTTTCAGCTGCTTTATCTCAATCTTGACCATAGGCACAAGTTAGAGCTACCCGCTGTGCATATGCACACATCTGCCTCTCACAAACAGGATATGAGCGATATGTTATATCATACACATGTGCTCAGCGTCAGCACGCCGCTCCATGGAGGCATTCCTGGTCATGAAATAGGCTAACAAAATGAAAACTGCAAGAGCTTTAATGTAGTCTGACTCAACACACACTCTGGGGTCAGACCCTGTGTGTTCTGATGGCTGCAATCTGCTTTAGACCTTCCCTGGTGGACATACAGGTTCAAAAACAGGTGAACATAAACTGTAGCAGCTGCACCTGAATGCAGTTTCTGGCAGGAAGTGATGACAAAAAGTAGGAAACAGAAATACACACACACCAACTCTTACTGGTGTGTGAAGGGGTCATTTTAACTTGGACTAAGTGTGCGTAGAGCAGAAGTGAGTGCAGCTGGCCCTTTCAGATGTATTACATGAATGTGTGCTTAACTGTGACACATTGCATTCATTTGCTTATCAACCTCTCAGTTTCCCTGGCAACAGATACTATTAGTCAGTCAAACATAGATAGGTAGGTGCAGTTAGATGAGACTTAGAATGTTACACTGTGTAGGCTTACATTTAAGAACATTAACTACATATCTGTGATTTGATATAAAAATAACAGCAAAAACTTGATTTCACATCTTCCTCTAACGAGCCAACTTCCAAGCTGATAAGCGCCTGTTGGTGCTAAAAACCTATTTTTGTTCCCTAACACGATGCAGTGTGACAAATGCTTTGTGAGAAAAGAAAGAAACTGAAAATTTGAGGTATCTTTCCATAAGCCTGGAACATCAGTCCCTTATGCATCTTATTCGCCTTGAGTGTGACTCACTGAGTTATCTAGGAGGGAAAAAAACACTGTAAGTGAAAGACCACAGTTGGTAACAGTGGATATTTAACCAAACTGGTTCCAGAATCCTGCATTGCTCTCAAAGTGAGAAAAGACTGTAAAGCTGGCAAAGAAAACCCAACAATTGCCAAGTGATTGTGAGACAGATGGTCAGTTTATAAAAAGGAAAGTTTGTCGACAAAAGTTCATAAAGGAATGTAAGTAGGTCTTTGATCAACGAATGTGATGTTTGGTTGCATTGCCATTACAGTGGCTACATGTGACTTTAAAAACACAAACCAGAATCAGCTACACCTTCAGTATCCAACATTTGTAAGTGAATATAAACTAGATATTCACAAGAGAATTGGAGATTCACTCGTCTTACCAGTGTGCAAATTTAACCTGATCATGGATCAGATTTGCCAAAAACTTGGTGTATTTCTTTGAATGTGTAATTAAACTTTAATGGAGGCTGGCTGCATTGCAGGTGTGGCTTGCCATCATGTAGCAGATGATGGGTGAGCAGCTCCCTGGGTGAGCTGTTCCCTGACACCCACATAGAATGGGTTATGTGAACAGTGTTGCCTCCCCGTGCAGGCCTGTGAAACAAAGTTTTGCTGTGTGGGTGAAGCCACAGTAAGCCAGTGAGTGACAATATATATAATATCTGGTAACGCTGTGTAGCCTACAGCACACCAAGTTAAAGCACTGTGCTCAATGCTGTTTTAAGTTTGAAGAATAGCAGCTTGAGCAAATTTCCAGTGAGATAGTAATAAATGGACCTCTTTTGATAGCAATAGAGGCAGAATAAGTGCGGAAAGAACGCTTAATACAGGCCCCTACTAAAGATTTTTTGTCCTTGAGGAAATTAAGGTAAAATTAGACAAGTATTTGTTTTCCTTTTATAATGCTGCTATTTTTACATTTTTGTGTCTACCCCTGACAAGTTCCAATCATTGGCTTGGATAAAATGAGAAGTAAGATTGCCTTCTATCTCCCAAAGACTCATAGACATGTTACATGGGACATAATAATTTGTCTGTGTGTTGTAAAACACACAATGTCGAAAACACTCCAAGGAATCCTGATTAGGTCGTTTTATGTCATCATGGCTGATGTAGATTAGAAGCTACTCCAGTGCAACCTTATTATCTCATACATTTATTTAAAAAAGACACAAATACCCAATGTTTTAATTCCTACCAGGCAAGAGATTCATATGTTATGTCTCCTGAATGTTGAATTGGATTTATATAATGTTCTGCTCCTTCCTACACAAAAATCACAGAAGAATATAAATAATAAATGGCAACATTTGATGGCAATACATCATACAGAAGTGTCATTATTACATAACATTAGGAACTGGAATATTAGGGCATATCAGCTTGAGGAGGTGTCACAGGATTTATATTTGGTTGCAAGCCTGACAATACCTTTGACTCTCTCTCCCTGTGTGGCACTGAGTCAGAGAAGGACAGTTTGATGTTTGAGATGTGAGAACAAAGATGGTGTACACAGTAAAGGGGATTTAAGCTCTAAAAGTAACTTCTCTTAAAGCTATCACGACATCTGATAGAAAATGATTGTGATAAAGAATCAATTATGTATCTCCAGTGTGGAAAGGAGGACATACAGTAGATGTGTCTGCTAACGCTTACTGCCTTCCCCTCTGCTTTTCATGTCCTAAACTCTTTTGATTATCACTCCTCTCCCTGTTATCACCCTCGTTCCACTTCTCTGCTCTCACATTTCCAATTCCACAATTTTTTGTCCTCTGTGCCTCCTTCACCTCTGTAATCCCTCACTCACTCCTCTCTTCCAGTCTCCTCTTTCCTTTATCTCATTTTACCTCCTTTCCCCCTCCTGCTTACTCTCCTCTTTCCTGCTCTACTCTCTAGCTTACCTCCTGCCCTCCTCTTTAGCACTTTCCAGGCTTCCCTAGTTAGTGCTGCTTCAAATAAATTATACATTTGACAAGATGTAGTCAAAGTCAGCAGCTTTGTGTGCATATTATTGCCATCACTCTCCAACATGGACATCTTCTTCCCTGAACGGGTTTGAGCACTCACATTTGTAATTATTTTGTGCTGCCAGCTGTTCTTAAGGTTCAGTATATTTATGAATATTTATATCTCACAAATGTGTATGTGCATACATGGATGAGAAGCTTATGGCTGCTGCTGCTTCTTGCTCTAGTCCTAAGAGTCTCCGAAATGGAGTTAAGCTAAACCCTTCGTTCACAAATGAAACAGCGCCTCCTCGGCATTCATTTAGCTCGTCCACAATTCTGCACATTTTAACAAGTGTCCATTCACCGCAGCTTGGGGTTTGTGTCTGTATGAGAGTATGACATGCAGTACAGTGTGCTGTGGGTTAGGATTAGTGATCCAGTGGAGAGCTCATATGATCTCCGCTCAAGGGCACGAGTTTCCATGAAGCCTTTGGATGCAGCCACAGAGACACTGATCCTGCCAAGTTGCTCCCAGGGCACAGTGAGTGAAGCAGGGATGGCTAAGTCTGATGCCACAACTGCACAGTGCTGAGGTTCTCTATTGTCCGATAAAAAAACACACAGCAGAATCGAGGGGATAGTGGAGATATAATTCTATCCAGATTGATTCATTTCTTGGTCATCATCACTGTTCAAATGGCAGCTTGCTTTTGGGCTCATGAAGAAATATAGCAAATGTCCGTGGTCTTTTAAAGGGATGCTTTGTCGATATTCAACCAATTTTGTATCATAATAATGTTGGTAGTATGTATAAAATAACTGAATGTTAACCTTCCCTCCATCTTACCAGTGCCCAGATCTCCCTACTCACAGGCCAGCAGAAGCATTTTTTCTGCTTGCCTGTGAGTAGGGAGATATAGAGCTGTTGCTTGAACTACAGATTGTACTTCCGCATACTGACACAAAGAGTATAGAAGCAGATTGAGAGAGACAGCCGCCATTCTATCTCTCTCTCTAAAAAACTAGAACAGTCTAAAACTAGACAGTGCTGATCAAATATAAACCAAGATTCTGTTACTGCATCGCCTATTTCTTTACTCAAATGTTTTCAGAAACATATTTTATCTTACCGTTTAACTGTAATACAAGATCGGCCACCATATTGATTCTGTGACGTGCTTGCATTACGTCACCCACAGGCGGAAGCATTTATTGGTCCAGTTCAGCGCAGTGCATTCTGGTAGTTGTATTTTTTTTTTAAAGGTTATTTTTGGGTTTTTATTGCCTTTATTTATAGAACAGATTAAGTTAGGAAAGTGGGAGAGAGAGGGGGATGACATGCAGCAAAGGGCCCTGGGTCGGAACCGAACATGGGCCACTGCGACAAGGACTGAGCCTCTGTAGATGGGGCGCAGGCTCCACCAGGTGAGCTAACCAGGCGCCGCAGTTGTAGGTTTTCTACATTTTGAGCGAAAGGGAATACCACAGCCCATTTTCTCTGTTTCCCCTGGCCATGTAGCACCAATTAAAAAAATGTTTGCGTCATTAGACAGCCCAGTTTTATGAAAAGACCCTCTTTCCAGCGATAAAATACTTCTTAAAGTACATATTGCACCACTCACCCACATATTCAACCGCTTTCCTGAAAGAAAGCCACACACCTACATGATCAGACAGAACTCACACTACAGCAGAGCATCCTGCTCCAGTACAAGTGGACTGTGACTTGTAACTTCAGCCTTGGCTCGAGTTAAGAAATTGGTTCAATTGGACGTCTCAGAAAACTTGTTAGGTTTCATTTAGTCTTGCATTGCCAGACCTATCTTCACAGCACTGTGGAGTAAGGTATGGCTACATGACACATACATTCTAAGATAGGAGAAACAAATTCTTTGGGTTGTTTGCATTTCTTCAAACCAATCACAGTCGTCTAAGCTCCGGATGCGGCGATGGTGGCTCTGCAAATGGTCTCAGAAAGGAACTTGTTTTGGTGGAACATTTACACTCTGCAAAAGAAAACGCCACATACAATATTAAATGAAGTTAACTGTTCACACAATACAGTAACATGTGCTATTTAAAGTAGCTGGACACATGGTTAAACATAATGTGCTCTTACCAGTGTATCGCCGTACGTACTTCGTCCATAGCAATCCTCTCATATCGGTCCCAAAACGTCCCAGTTAGATAGGGGATCGTAAACATATTCTTTGTAAATCTTTACAATCATTTCCCGAAATAACCAAGCAGACCTGCCTTGTTGCTCGATCCAAATTTTCTTCAAAACTTGCCGTTTTCAGCCTGTAGCTTGCTAGCTTGAAGTTTGTCGTTGTTTCCCAAAACGGTAACACACAGAGAGCGGAAGGTGAGGGACATTTGGCGTGTCAGGCAATTATCCTGGAAATGTACTTCCGTTGGCCCAGACTAGGTTTAATTAAACAGGAGGTAGAGGCTTGCTGTATGATGCTAATTCATACTGCATGTGCTAAATTTAAACAGCTGCAACTGTTGTTGCAGAAATTAAACATGGGATAAATGGCATCTTTTATTTAAAGTGGTCTTGATTCAGAACATCAAATCACTGCACAGTAGCTTCAATCACCTTGTTTCCCCTTATTCAGCTTGCAGAGTTGACTTCAAATTTAAGCTCATCAGTCTCTTTCTATGATAAAATGTTGCCAATGCAATGCTAACCTCTAGTCTCTCAACTAATTCATAATGCCCACAACCCCCATCAGGGGCCTCAGCCCGAAAGGAGGCTGTTAAGAGCTTTTTTTTGTCAAATGCAAAATGTCTTTTGCTTCCCTCGCCTCTTCGGTCTCATCTAGTGAGAGGATGAGCAATGCTTAATCATTTCTTTTGAATCTCACCTTGAATGTCTAGATACTATTAATGGGTATTTCAGTATGCCTCAATGTGGCAAGGCTCAGTCTGTATCTGTATTGCTTTTTAGTGTTTTTAAGGATCTTTCTATCTATGAAATGAAAAGGCACATTTATTTCATTGGGCTTTAACATCCTTATCTTTGGTACCACTCATTGATCATTATTTTGTTGATTTTACATTTAACATAAGGGAATGTAACATGATATATGTAAATTTTAAACAGCAAATAGAATATACCCTCTCTAGTAACACAAATAAAATTAAATTAAAAAAATATATATATTTAAAAAAAAACACCCACTTGCTGTCCACCAGCAGACCCTACTTACAGGCTTACTGACATGCTGCTTAATTTCAATGTTTTGGCTGTCAGCATCGCTGTCTGTCCTAAAATTGTCCATATGACAGGTGACAGATTAAATCCATCATGGGCTGTTTGGGCTGGAGACTTTGTCGTCTCACATTGACTGAGAAGGCTTAACGGCAAAACATGAGTCTGCTATGGTGGACCAGGAGGAGGACTGTGGTACTCTGCTCTAACACTGTATGCAAGAACAACTTGTGGTAATTCTGTAAATAAGCCTGAGAAATAAATAACTAAATCAATAGCAATGATGATGCATATTTATACATGTGGGTAGATTCAATAGAAGAGGTCCTGTGGACCTCATTAAGAAAACATGCCAAGGTGAACGAGGGTCAACTTCTCACCAGGGCCTCTGTAATAAAACTGTATGTCTGCTCTATACAGGCATTTTAGTTAAAAGAGTCAACTAACTAACATATGTTGATTAGAGTATGTTTGTCAATGTGTAATGCTTGTGTGTGTGTGTGTGTGTGTGTGTGGGGTGGAACTGGGATGTGCAGAAAAGAGGAAAGCAGAAGAAAAAAGAATAAAAGGATGGTAGTGCTGATATCATCGATATTATTAGCTCTTGCATTAGCCTTGCAAATGGGATCAGGTTTTCTTACAGTGTTTTGATCATATTTGTTCAATACAGCACACAATGACACCTTGTGGCACGTTGTTAAACTACAGTACAGGAGTCCATGACAATCTGGCTCAGGGATGCTGTCAAATGTGAGCTGCTTGTGTCCACTCAAGTTGCTCGTATCCAACATCAGCCTGAGCCTTAAGTACATACACAGTGCATTCACTGAGGTTGAGGCCTTGCGTTTTTCCTCATAATTAATAGGAAATTGCTGGACCCTCTTTCAGTTATTCATGAGTAGCCTCTTGTCACCTTCGTAAATGTGTTCTCATCTGAAATTCAGGTCATGGATTCAGAGGTTTCGAACCTCCTGTTTGGCAAAGAGCAGAAGACTGCCCAGAGTAGCAGCCATATTTGAATTATATGCTTTCTAACTCTAATGATACACCTTGCCGCCTCCATGTGTGGCTTTAGCACCGACAGGAAAAAAAACTGTGAACATTTGATTGAAAAACACGACATGAGCTAATGACACCGCGAGAGTTCAAACACACGATGCGCTCATACTCAACACAGTAATGTACAACTGCACATATTTTTGTGTGATTTGTTTGTCTCTGGCTTTTTGTATCTTCATGTTCCTCTTATAGGTGATGTCAGTTGCCTAGCAACCAAGCAATCAGGGCCCGATTGTTGCCATGACAACATGGCAGGGGTATCATCATGGAGAGAATAGAGATGAAAGGAGGAAGGGAGGGAGAGAGGAGAGGAAAAAGAGAGATAGAGAGAGATAGAGGGAGAGAGAGAGCCCTGCCATTGTAGGGTGTTGATAATGTGAAGCCCACAGTGTGCAGGTAGGAGGATGACCTCTGTGTAGGCGGCAGAAGAGAATGCTCATGAATGCGGAGAATAGAAAATGAATGTTTGATCTTATGCGGCTGGATCCGCGGGTTACATAGCATTTGACACTGTTCTAACAGTGCAGGCTTCATTCCAGATGGAAATGTCACGATGTGCTCCAGTTGTCTTTTGTCACAGACAGTGAAGCTGATGCAGAAGCCACAGCTCAGTGTGTCGCTGAGGTCCAGAGGGCTTTAGGCCTAACCTCTGCAGGTGTCATAACCCATCCATCACCCGACAGCAGTCCACTGTAAAACAGCCCAATGGGGTCATGGTGCATTTACTCTGTTTATTGCCTTGCTCAACTCTGCTTCGCCCTTAATACAGTCATGTAGCAGAGAGAAACCGGGCCTGAGAGGGCAAGAGAAGGAGCTACACACAAATACACCCATTGGGATGCCAATGAAGTTCCTGTTTCACTCAGAATGGAAGCAGAATTATACTTTGTATTTAGTGTCAAAATACTGACAACATTGATTAAATTAGTGGTGTGAACAAATGACATGAGTGATGAAATGACAAGTGTCTCTCGGCTAACTAGCCCACTAAACGAATAGTAAAAGTGAAAACAACATATTCTTATGTGGCATTATTTTCAAAATTCTCAATTTGTATATTTCATAAAATACTTGAGAGTCGACGACTGCTATTATATTCATTGATGTTAGTTTTTTTTGACATTTTTGACATCAAATTTTACATGGGAAAATCGACTTTCGCAGTCCAGTCAGGAACAATTTGTTTCGCTGCAGGAGCACACACCACATAGGAGTGATAAAACTCAATTCCTTTGGCTAGAGTTACCATAAAACATCTAAATGCCTCATTCTCAAACCATTGCTCTGACTGTAGACAGGGACTTATGTGACTTAGTGATGAGGATACAGAAGTACAATTTATTACCATAGATTTGTAAGAATGATATACTTCCTACAGGATTGCTAATAAACATTGATCATAGTAGTTCCTGAATGACAATTAGATGTTTGGTGTAAGAAATCTAGACACACAATTTTTTATGTGAAATCGATTGATGGACTCAATATGGAAGTCCATGAATAGATACATGTATGTACATTAAAACACAATGAGTAGACATGAATAATAAAATTGTGTATCCTTAAATAGCGTTTAGAAGAAACACATTATTCACATAATTTTGACATGTGATTACCTATTGTAACACTTGCTGCTTTAATCTGCTCATTGATAGAAAGTACAGTAGGCACAATGACAGGAAATATGAACTTTAAAAAGACAGACTAATTTATGATAACCTTAAGAGAATATTTGATCAATATACTGCACAGTACAGAGACAGCACAATGCTTTCATCAGGGCATAAACAGTGTTAAAGGGTAGCCTGGTCCTACCAGACATTGGTACATTTCATTTGTACAGAGAGTCTGGCCACTCTCCATTGACAAGTGTTAACTTCCTTGAAGGTGGGTACTCTGTTGAAGTTTAAAACTATTGGATCTGCCCAGAGCCACTCTGGATCTGCCATAACCAATCGCTAACGTTTGGTCATGATGTCGGCTTAGCATCGCTAGCGTTCGCCTTAGCCACTCCTTCACCACTAACGGAGCGTGCTGGAAAATCAAACTTTTCCAGAACCCCGTGGGGAGGAGGGCCACAACATCATGGTCACCAACACAACTCAGCAAAGATTGTTCTTGCTCGATTGTTCTTTAACTTCTGGATATTCTGCAGTGTTGCCACAACGGACCGAATGGCTTCGCTCTTATCTTTCTCCGCCTCCATTACAGAACTACAACTCAAACTAGCGCACAATGTCATCATTCTCAGCCACTCCCTCTGTTCGCTGATTGGACCGGTAAAGATTTGGCTGGAGAAAACCCAAGAATATACCGCAAACCCAGACGGTGTACTGAAGGAAAATGAAAATTTAGCGGACGTACGTAGGAGGGCGGAGCCAGGCTAGTTAAAGGGTGATGCTAAGACAAAATTACTTTTTTTTTTTTTTTTTTACTTTTACTTGAAAAAACATCTATGACTTTAGTCTGGTAGCCAGCAGTGTTGTCTAATAACTCTAAACAATTGGCACACATACACACAAGGTAACAACCAGGGTTGGGACTTTAAAAATGCCCTCCGATACAATAACTAAATACCTGTCAATAAATGTAGTCAGTAACCCAATCCAAGTATCACAATATTAAAGTAACTTGATTACTTTGCATTACTTTAGGATGACCTCAATACCAAATATGCAAATAAAGACAAATGAAAGGAAATATCAATAAGATTACTTTTATTTAAAATGAATACACACTTGTGAATCCTGAGTAAGTAAGACAACAGAACAATGTAACCTTTTTAAAGCAAATGGAAAACCAAGATGTTTAGCACCAAAATGTATCTTCTGCTCAGTGTATTTTTAAAGAAAAACTTTCTTTTCAATAAGCAAATTCAGCAGTAGCCTATTGACCCTTAATGAATGTGCACAACACATGACCACACTGGTTTCATTAGAGACCAGAGTAGTGTTATTTGAGACTTGAGAAGTGTTCAAATGTGTGCACATGTGCATCGTAGTGTTGAGTTTTTTATTTTAAAATGTATTTGTAATTTTCATTTTTACTAAATGTAGCAGTAATCTGATTATAGTTTTTTTTTATGTAACTTAACAAAAAAGTGACCTACCTAATTATGTAATGCCATTCCATCCTGTTCCTCCCTCTGTTACTACAAGTCTACAGTAATAACTCTTACAAGGCTATTTGCAGGGCCAGATCTGCCAGGAATTCATGACCAAACTTAAAATCAAATCTAGGGCTACAGAAAATGATTATAATTACATTATCACATACAGTACCTACCAAATGTTTAATCAATACAATATCACAAAATAGTGATACAATTCTCTGCACAGGTTCACAGAGCCCAAAACATTGTCAAATTACCAGTTTTGTCCGACCAAGGTATTCAATTTAGAATATAAAACTGCGAAAAGAAGCAAAGCATTGCATCTGTGAAGCTGGAACCACTGAATGTTAAACAACACTGGAGAACTTTTCCCGCTTCGGTCCCCCTACAGGTTGGAAGCGGAATTGTCCATTACATTACATTATGCAAGTTTGCCAGATCGGGTAGTGGATCTGTAGTTCAAATGAACTGGACAATGTAATGTAATGGACAATTCTGCTTCCAACCTGTAGGGGGACCGAAGCGGGAAAAGTTCTCTAGTGTTGCTTTAATGTTAATCGATTAGCAACATTTCTGTTGACTAATCGTACAATTAATGGTTTTACTGTTTGATGTGCACAGAAGTTTTTGGAAACTTGAATCAACAAGGTCATTAAGGAGCTTCCTTCATAAGCATGGCTGATAATTTATATTTACAGTCTTTAAGTGTGAGCAGTAGAATTTATATGTAAAGACAGCCATAATGGCAATGGTGTTAATTTGCACCTCAGAATTGAACATATAAGCTACAGTTAAAACACTAGCCACAAAGGGATAAATATGTAATTATATAATGGTTGCATAACACACAAGATATCTGTGTCAAAATTATCCTCATTTTAAATCAACATAACATTCAGCCTTTTACTTACTTACATGTATTTATGTTTCGTAACGTATATGTGTGTGTGGCGGTGTGTCAAAGAAGGAGCAAAGAGCAGCATGGATGGAGGTGTACTGTCGTATTTACTTCATAAAAAGAGAAGAAAAATAATATAGAAGATTTACTCTCTGTCTCTACGTCTCATCTCTCCCTCCCTCACTCACCAGCAGTGACAAACATATTTTATGAGTCACGGCTGGAGCGGGCTGCCAGTCTTCTCTATCAGACCCTTTCCTTTAACATCAAGATATATCCAACACCAACAACTCTGGCTTCCAGGAAAACTCTCTCTCCTCATCTGCTACGACACCCCCCCTTCCCCTTCCCTCTCTCCCCCTCCCTCTTTTTTATTTCCCCTTACCCTTCCCCAGCCTCCCATCTCTCTCTCTCTTTCTCCCCATCCCTCTCCTCCTCTACTGCGGGTGTCTGGGAGGCTGTTTTTCTCGCTCATGAAGGGCCGCACTAAGCTCCCTTCCCTCTGCCCGTGTGTGGTAGGTAAATTCACCTCTCCGTTTGTGTCGTTCTTCTCCTTCCATCGCTCTGTTGCTGCCTCTGTTTTGCATGTTAGCTGGAAAGTCTGCTAGTCGTTCTGGCAGGCTTTGGGGAGGTCTGCATCTACATCGGTACATATCGCATCAAACATGCTCGCAATCTCTTCCACTGTCAAAGATTAATCAGAAATATGTGTATGAGGAATGTCTTGCTCTCCTTGTACGTGTGCTCTGGGTCGGTTTATTTATGCACTTTGGGTAGTACGTATGAACATGGCCTGGAATATGTGGGTGTGTATGTGCCAGTGAGCATGTTTAGACACGCAGTATGAGTAAAACTCTAGCAGACTTGTTGATTAAAGCAGTATATAGATTCATGTATGCAATGTTTTATTCTCCGTTTGGATAAGATTTATCTATGCATATTTGAATATAATTCATATTTGTGTGCACCGCTATCCTTGTAAGGACACAAGGACACAAGTCCAGTGCTAAGATAAGGACAATCCTCAGATTGTCAAAAAATGTACGTCACTTTGAAAGAGGTCATGTCATTTTTAGGGTTAAGGGCTTAGGATAAACATCAGGGTTACAGACAGAGATTAGGGTTAGAGGTGAGAGAATGGGTTTTGTCACATGTCCAGGGTATACAAGTATGCGTGTGTGTGTGTGTGTGTGTGTGTGTGTGTGTGTGTGTGTGTGTGTGTGTGTGTGTGTGTGTGCGTGTGCGTGCGTGTGCGTGCGTGCGTGTGTGCGTCTTTGCACTGGTTATTATCTATGTTAAAGTTGTTATTGCAAATGTGAATACAAATATAAGCTTTCAGTTTCAGCACTTCAAATCACAGTACATTGTGCAACAGATTTATACTGTAAGTGGCTCTGATGATGCAGAATCATTATTTGTTATTGACTTCCTGATTGGAGTTTACAATGCAATTAATAATTTATAGGACATAGACACATTTTTGTTGTTTTGCCAGCATGTTGGATTTTAAAACGAAACAACAACTGAAGTTAAAGTCCAGACTCTCTGCTTTAATTTAAAGGTATTTGCATTCACATCAGATGAAGCATGTAGTAAGTGTCCCAAAATTGTAATGGACTCTATGTAAAAAGATCTGGAGTTGATTCTAGTTGTGACATTTGCTTAAGCATCTGTTGTCAACGTGAAGACCAAAGATGTGTCAGTGCCAGAGGTCTAAAACTCCACAGGGAAACTTTTAGAAGCAAATATGCACTTTTGACTTCAGCAACTGTGAACAACCTGCTGACTAAGGGAAGACCAGTGTAGTGGATGACAGAGGAACAACTGGAAGTTTAAAGAAAAAAACCTTTACAGCTGTCCAATGGATCAAGAAGACACGCCAGAATGTGTCATGTGTCAGAGACAACCATCAAGACAAGACTACACCTGTTTAACCTCAACAGGTTACAGTTACAGCATCACATGCTCCAGGAAACCTGTAGAGTTCTTGATCAAAGTGTTATGGACCGATGAGACAAAGATTGAGCTGTGCCAGAGTGATGGAAAGATCAAAGTGTGGAAAAAATAGGAACAGCTCATAATACAAGGCATGCCACCTCATTTGTCAAACATAGTGGATGTGATGTCATGGTCTGGGTGCCACTGGAGCCATCTCACTTGATAATTTCCCTGTTGACAGCAGTAGAAGGATGAATTTGGAAGTATACAGAAACAGTGCTCAGGTCCAAATGAATGCATGATAACTCATTGAACAGTGCTTTATCAGCAGGGAAATGAACAGCCAAAGCAACAAAGGAGATTTTGTAGGGCCAAACAGAGTCAGTCACCAGACCTCAAGTTTAATTGATGTGTATAATTTGCCAATGAACATACTGAAGGCAAAAAAACAACAACAAAAAAACAATACAGCATAGCAAGAAGTGAAGATGACTGCAATCCAGGACTGTCAGAGCATCACCAAGGAAGATATCAAGTGTCTTATGTGGTCTGTGGGTCACAAACGTTAACAAGTCATTGACTGTAAAGGAATTTCAACTATATGAGTTTAGTTAAATTTGTCAGATTACATGGTCCCCTTTCATTCCCCATTTCCTACACAGTTCATCTGATGTGGATGTAAACCCCCTGATTTCATAAGTGAAAGTCAGCAGTTTAAACCTTATAGTGATTTCAAGGCAACATGATGTTCTTGCTAGACTAGTCAGAATCATGGTGTCACAACAGTATACTAGAAAAATAGCAAAATCCTATCAAGTCATTACCCATAGGGTCATGGAACATAATGTAGTGTAAAGGTGTGTTGTTGAACACAAATTTCAAAAGCAGATCATTTTAGTTACCAGTTTAAAAAGAAGCAATGCCCTTTATTGTGTGGTTCTCATTCTCTTTCCTACAATTATGGTAACACCCCATATTCAACCAAACATTGCCTTACTAGTTAGCGCACTAGGTAATTATGTTAAGCTCTTAATTACTATGTGCTCTTAAGTTACTGCTAGTTGGGGCAACTGAGTAAATACAGTTTTCTTCTTCCTTTTGTCTGCGCTGTTTCCTCCAGTTTTAAAACCTCCAATGTCTCACACACACAAGTACTCAATTTTGCAAACAGAATTTGATGTAAACAGCCGATGTAAACTAATGGTAACATGACTCCCTTTCAGATTGGATTGGTGGGCAACTGGAGCATAGATATTGCCAGTCAGCACTACAGTACCTGTTGGCACCTGGTGGCTCTGTTTTTATCATCTTGGCTAGAAGCGGTGCTGTGGCTGACCAGACTGATACCCTGCTGTGCTTGCTACACGCTGAGCCAAATGAGTGGTGGTCTGAGCTTTTTTGTTGCATTTCATCAGAGGTGGCTCCAAAAAAATATACTTTTAAAAGGATGAGGCAATTTCTAAATTTGAGAAGCCACATGCAGCGAGGTGCAGACCAGTATGAGCTTCAATGGAAGTCCATTGCAATTAAAACTCGTCACACAACTCTTCTCCAGCACACAGTCCTTTATTCACCAAATGTGTTTGGCTATCTTGCCTTCAGTTACACTTTAAAGTTGTTTGCGAGTCAACACCAGAGCACAGGAGCAGAAAAATGTAATGCAATAATACTGGAGAGAAACAACATGTTCTCAAAAGTCAATGAAGTCACTTCTATCATGCTGACCATTGATCTATAGGGTGAAGTGTTGTAAATGGACCTGGCACTTTATGGTACCTGGTTAATAAGGATGGAAGAAACATCATGATTGTATATTAAAGCATAGAATTGGGGGCTAGTACCCATTGGCAAATAATATGTCATGATTAGCAATGTACTGCCCACTAAGTGACCTGAGTCCTGGCTGTGGTCATGCTAGAAATCTTACACAATCCCACAATGCAAATTTCTAGTCTAATTATAGAGTGAGCTGTAGTGACGCCCCAAGCCAAACAAACTTAAACTGGTGAGAGAAGTTGCTACTGAAAACTTTGCAAGGCTTTCAACTCTATGGAAACTAACTTCCACTAAACATGGAAAAAGTGCTCCTTTAAAAAGACATTTGGCTAAAAGAAAAGCATCCGTTGTGTGTATCTTGACTGGTGGCAGGTGCGTCGTACCAGTATTGAGATTTGGCAAGGTAAAGTAGCACATGGTTTCTCACAACCAGACATAACATATTAGCCAGAATCTACAAAATGCAGTAGTGCTATTATTAAAATGACTAAATGTAAATTAAAGAAGTAAAAGTAAAAAAAAAAAAATAGTATAGCATTCCAAATTCGAAAAATCGAAAATCTGAATTGTAATTTTATTCAAATCTATCCCACCTCTAATCATACTCCACTATTTTACATTTCCATTGTATGTGTACTGTATATATATATATATAATGAACACAACACAAATGGAATAAGACTTACTTTGTGTCATACAGTGCATATATGTACATTATATTATAGCATGTACAGCAGAGCCAGACATTGTGGTAGCATGTTCCGATGTTAGAAACGATGGAGAGGCACTGGGGCCTGCTTTAGCTGAGAGAAAGCTTTGGAGCTTGTGGGTGGTTCTGGTTTACAATAGACAGATTTTAGTACAGGTTGGAGATGGAGCTGGCAGTCCACAGTGATCGCTCTTCAACATTTTTTCACATCATATATGTATACGTCTCAGATGGGGGACAGCTGGCAGAGGATCGTCTCAGTACTGTGGACAGCACACTGCTGCACAGCAGAACCAGACTGTGATAGAGGAAATGAAGTGATGGCTATATAGAATTAGACCAGTAGTTGCTGTGAGACATTCTTCGCTTGTCACAGGAAGAAGATCATCTGTTTGGCTTTCATGATTATGGTGTAGATGTGTTCATCCCAATTCGAGGGTGGTGGAGATAATTATTCCCAAGAGCTCAATTTAACCATTTAATAACTGTCTCTAAGCATGTCTGCAGCTACCAAAAGGAGAAAAACAAGTGCATTCCCAGGCTAATCAATTTTTTGGGGCTTTTGAAGTGTGTTGAAGGTGTATCATGTACACCATACTCCATGCATAAAGGATTTCTCCAGGTCATCACTGTTGGTGATGACTCCATTCTGACATGTTAAATTTACACAGCTGGGTGGTTTTGCAATAGACAGAAGCAGGAATATCAGATGTGAAACATTACAGTTTGCCTGTAGAGCAACCAAAGAGTTGCTGTTGCACCTGCAGCTAAGGTGAGGCAAGGCTCTACACAGAGTGTCCAGGTTTTGGGTGTTTATTTAGATTATTTAAATAGGAAGAATGAATCGCTGCGAAACGTATCGGGGGTGTGGAAAAGGTTTTAAAGGTACCCATTAGGTACAACTTTCCCTGACATTTTGAAGAGTGGATTCATTTGTTGAGATGCTAACTGACAGTGCTCTCTAATTTACATTTTGGCAATTATTTACCTGACCATGTCCTGTTTGAAATGACAGTATTTTCTAGTAAGAGCAGGTGAAATCAGATATTCAAGCCGAGAGAAATCAGATATAGCAAAAATCTGCTCTGTGTAGGTGTGAATACTGTAATACTCACCCTGGGTGTTTTCCTTGTCAGTAGAGCTGAGGCAGTCTCCGAGCCTCAGGAGATTCCCAGTTGTGCTTGCACTTTAATAAGACTATTTCAGTGCCAAAGCTGCTGAGTGCTGGAGGTTACAGAAGAACAAACTAGAAATAAGGAAGACCATTTTGAGGAAAGCTTGAATGTGCTGGCAATCAAAACAGACTAGAGATGCAAAGATTAATTAATTAATCGATTAGTTGTCAACTATTCAATTAATCGCCACCTATTTTGATAATTGATTAATCGGTTTGAGCAATTTTTTTATGAACAAAACTAAAATTCTCTGATTCCAGCTTCTTCTTCTTAACTTCACTGTCAGAATTTAGATGGATCTGTAGTTCATTCTTAAGAGACATTGGAGGATGTGGAAAAATATGGGCTTCGTAATGTGTAATCAATGAAAAATGCACCACAAAGGTTGTAACAAACCATTAAGGTTAAGGCTAGTCTGACAAAACTATGTTGTAATTAACAATCTTTCTATTGAATAAGAATATGTCCAGTCCAATCTAACATGCGGGCACCATGGATTAATATGAATATGCATATTTGGAAAAAAAAGTTGTCCAAGCTTAATTGTAATTGTGAAGTTTTGTATGTATTTGTGGAAGGGTCTGATAAGAAAAATAAACACTATATAATATTAAATTGTTAATGTTGTATTTGCCCTTCTTTTTAGCGGAGCAGCTGCTATTGATCCCACAGACATCTAAAGAATTAACTGAGCTAATCTAAAATCATTGACAAACAGAGATAAAAAAGGGATCAGTGCATTTCTCTCACTGTGGCTCATATATTTTAGATTGCATACTGTCAGGCTTTGATTTCTTTCTTTATCTTTTATGTAAAAGGTAGGCCTAAATCACTAATTGCACATCTTTTTCTCAACTACTTATGAGATTTTAAAATGGCTACCAAGGCTTGCAGAAAAGATAAGCAAATGTTAAGTATGGCACATCTGGCTCAACCTACAGTGTTATTAGGCTTAGCACCATTTTCTGGCACTCACAGGCTCAGTGAGCTGCTATAACAGCCAGCCAGTGGTGAATAAATGCCAACACGAGCAGCTTGCGCTTTGAGTCACAATGCTTCTTTACATTCTCTGTGAATTTGAGAAAACACTAGCATGTGTCATGGCATGTGATGCATGTACGTAGTAGCATGAGGCACCTGCCTTTATAACCCGTGACAGAATCAGTCATTTTATTTATACGGTGACCAGAATGCTGCTGGAAAGTGGACTATTTGTTAGGGATCTGCCGTCCCCTGCAGATGTTGTCATGGAAACACTCAGGCTGTTTTGGGGTTCTCTCTCTCTCTCTCTCTATCTCTCTCACACACACACACACACACACACACACACACACACACACACACACACAATGCAGCATTAGGATGTTAATGCTATACTCAATACTGGAACACCACAGTTCAGGTTTCTATGTGACTCCCACGCTTACATAACGCTGTAGTGGAAGGGGGAAGCCATTTACAGTATATAATCACCACAAACATTATGCTGTATGTATGATGATTATAAGTAGCGTTAGTCATATCCATATTTATGTATTGCTTGCCTGAAAATGCTGCTTGAATCAAAATAAATCTACTTAAATGTATAAAGACATGTCGGTTGTAGGGCTGCAGCTAACAATTATTTTTATTGTCTTGTTTTGTCCACAACTGAATATCAAATATCTTCAGTTTATTGTCATATAGGAGTAAAGAAACTAGAAAATATTCACATTTAAGAAGCTGGAATCAGAGAATTACTTTTTTTTTTTTTTTTTTTAACTCTTTTATATTTTTAATGACAAACCAATTAATTGATTATTTAAACAGTTGGTGATTCATTTATTAGTTGACAACTAATCAATAGTCTTTGTAGCTCTAATCTGTAGTATACAGTTCAATCTAATAGGTCGGTCCTTTATACAGTACAGAAGGTTATTTTGTTAAATTATATTTCTGTAAAACCACTGAGAGGCAGCTAACATGACTAGATGTCCCTCCTGCTGTTCTTATACATGTCAGAGCTCAGTGGAATGAGAAATCAAAAGGTTTCTGTGCATTTCCTCTGTCAATGATTATTTTAAGTCAAAGCAGAACCACAGCAAAGAAATTCATTTTGAGTGATCACAGCTGATAAATCAGTTACATACAGTAATTACTGTAGCAAAAAAAGAGGGGGAAAAGTATAACTTTTCCATTAATTCTTACATCAAACGCCTCATCATATATTGATTAATTAAAAGGTTTCACAGGTTTATACAAACCTTTCTTTCTTTATTTATTGATGTCCTCCAATTTAGACCCTCTATTTTAAAAAAAATTAGGCTGCTTGCAATGTGTCTGGATTGTTGATTAGATGATAAGATATTGCTCCTATTTTAGATCACGCCTCAGGAACTTGTATAAAAAGCACAGTCAGTTACTTTCAGAGTGGAGTTTGGTATAAAGGGAAGACACAGAGAAACTGCGTGGATGGAATGTGTGGAACAACCCTGTGATTTTGAAGAGGAGGCCTACTGCAAATCTGTTACTCATTGCAACAATGAGTAACAGATTCTGTTGAATCTTTGTCAGTGTATAGTCAATGCCAGAGTCCCTTATTAAAATACATTCACTGCTGCAATCAAGGACAGTTTTCTTTTTAGGAAACAATATCCATGGAAACTTTTGTGGGCTTGAAAAGTCTTCTCAGTTTTCTGATCACAGACAAGAGTCAAAGTATAAGAGTACACCAACTATAAGGAAAAACTATGTCATACATCTAGAGTACTAAAAGAAGAATGTGAACAAGGCATTTGCCCATACGAAAACACACACAATATCTACCGCTATTTCTATTATGTGATCAAGATTGAGGGCTATCTAGCTGTGTAGATGTTCATACCATTGTTCTGGAAATCACATTATTGTACAGGGTGCTTTCTTAAACATTTGTGTATTAACTGTATTGATCGGCTGATTTATAGACTGTGTGCTCTGTTCTTTAAGATAACTGTAGAATATATTTTCCTGAGAAAGTGACACTAGTCTACTTCACATTGTCTTCAATTCATGACCTCCCTCTGTCAGCCTGTGAAAATGCTGCTGATGGATGAATGCAGATTTCCCAGGATATCCCCAACTCTCTGGGGGGTGTTAAGGTTAAAAAAAAAAAAATAAATAAAAAAAAAACTATCTGCAGCACACTGGTGTATTTGGAACGGACTGTGTGTTCGATTTAACGCTGACGTCACCTGGGAGCGTTGAGCCCTGCGCCGCAGTCGGTCCTGAGATGAATGCACAATATTTAAATCTAGCCTACCTAGTTCTCTCACTCCACCCTGTGGGCTCACCATGTCAGCACAATCACACACAAGAGTGGAGGAACAAAACACAAATGAAAACTAAATGAGACATTCATCTATCTATCTATCATTTAAAGCCTGTTAAGACATAATGATTGTTGGTATAAAAGAAAATAAGGAAGTTAGCTGCTATTTATTTTGCTAGTTATCTTAGGTGCCTTCCTTTCAAAATACTGGTTTATAACTCTATGTATTGCTTTTTAAAATATTGGATAATAAGTATATGAGGTTTGAATTAACTTCAGTTGTGTAACACATTATACATTAATATATAAACTATTTTTTTATTTTCACAGATCAGTCAGACAAAACATATTATATGAAAAGTTTAAGGTGCTTATATAAAGTCACACTCATAATTTAACTTAAAACTTTTAATAAAATTATTAAAAGTGTTAAGATAAATTATGAATGAACAGCCAACCAAGAGCCATATCAGCTCTATAAGGGGAAAAGCAAACTTGCAGAGAAACACATCACACAGCTCCTATATCATAACTGGCCCTACCTGAATTGCCTGTATAGAACTGTCAGGGTCACATTAATGCTGCACAGTGACATGGGAAGATTGAACAAATCAAAAATAGTGATAATTCTAAATACTGATACAACAACAGTATCAGTGGGATGTCATTTCACAATACTGCATTCCTGTCTGTGAGTGTGTTTGTGTACATGCATATCACACATTTGTTTGTTGTATGACACTCGGTTTTAGCTCAATCGGCAAGCAGATACATTTTGCAGCCATCGAGTGCTGTCCACCGATTCGAAACATTTCAGCACCTTGGACAGCTCCTCCAGCACTTTTCTATAGATCCAACAGGGGGCGCAGTAATCACACTGTAACACGTGGTGGTGAAGCAGGCTGTTTGATGTGGCCATGTAATATTTCCCAGCCTCCACTGCCTTGAGATGTGTGTGTGTGTGTGTGTGTGTGTGTGTGTGTGTGTGTGTGTGTGTGTGTGTGTGTGTGCGCGTGTGTGCGTGTGTGCGTGTGTGTGTGTGTGTGTGTGTGCGCGCGCGTGCGTGCGTGCGTGTGTGTGTGTGTGTGTGTGTGTGTGTGTGTGTGTGTGTGTGTTCAAAACTTTAATATTACTACCAATATTATTTTGCATGTGGCCGCTGGGCAAAATAGCTAAACCGCTGCACTCTATTCAAGCCTCTTTACTGCTTTCCCTTATGATTCCAGCTTCGTGTTGACTACAAACTTTAAGGTGTCAATCAAAGAGAGAGAGAGAGAGAGAGAGAGAGAGAGAGAGAGAGAGAGAGAGAGAGAGAGAGAGAGAGAGAGAGACTAGTACAATGCTGAATGATACTGCCAGTGTTTAAACCTATGGACAACATATAGCGACAAACCGACGCTTTAAACGTGTCAAACATGCACGATTATGAAGCTGCATAAAAACATTGGACCCGAGTACCGCTACGGTCACATTTAAACCGGGGAGCCCGCCTGTTAGCCGGGCATCAGCGACCCCCCCCCCTCTCAGCTTCCGCGGCTCTGCTCTAACTGTATCGTGGCTCCGAGTCAGTGGCGGCGGACCGTCGAGCTCCGGTCTGTGCTGTCTGTCTGGTGTGAGGCTTTGGACTGATGTCTCTGCCTGTCAGGAATTTAAAGTGTCTCTCGCCGGTCATGTGCCAATGTAAGGTCATCTGCAGCAACCGGACGCTCTCTCTCATGTTCGGGTGTAAGGTAAGCCCGGGGTGCAAGCAGCCGATGGTTGCAGCAGCGACCAGTATCGAATTTTTAGTTTATATAAATATGTAACAAAAAAAAGGCCTTTGTGAGAAATTGCGCGCCTGGGTTTGTTCCAGTTGTAGCTAATTTGAACCGTGCTTTTTCTCATTACACGGAGTAATTAGTACAGTGATCACACTCACCTACGGCTTCCTCTCTTGTACATATGCTTTCAGGTACCAGCTTATTCACACCATACCTTTACATCACGACGTGCTCGCCTTTTTTTCATGCTCATTGATGGCCGATTTCCATTTTACACAGTAGACAGGAGATAGACAGGATAAAGCATCTTTGGCAGGCATGGTTGCGTGTTTGGTGATAGCTGTTTGCTGTTTTTTTTTTGTTTTTTTTTTTACAATAAATGTTTACTGATATATGATATTTAATGAATGAAACATCAATCACTATCAGATGTCAACTCCTTATCTGTAAGGCAGGTCACTAACCAAATGGCTCTCTGTGCTGATTGGTTCACATTTAGCTTTGCATCCCAGCAAAGCAAACTGCATGATATGCTTTTGACCTTGGGAAATGCACTTTATTGCTCAGGGCCACTTAAATATCATCCAGCATCAGATAAACTGTACACTGCAAGAGAGAGGCTTGAAATCAGGTAACATGAACAGTACCCCTGCTGTTTTCTATAGCCCATTGGTAAATCAGAGCCAGGCTGCTTATTATCAGCAAAGAAATATATTTTTATGTTTAGCTGTGTGTTTGCAGTATGGTTTTGTCTTAATGTTGAGTGGGGGATGCTGTCGTTTTCTGTGCAAAGAGAGAGCATGGTCATCCATTCATTCATTGATTGTCCATCACATCCCTGATGCCCCTCCCTCACAGCTTCAGGTATTTCCAGTATGGCAGCCAGCTCAGAGTTTCCCACCACATGGCACTCTAGTCTGTTGGCTTTTTGAAGCCAAATTCTGACTACACTGGTGTGCTCTGTCGCAGCTTTGTCGCTACGCTTGCCAAAGTGATGCGTACATGTGTACAGAGCTCCAGATAATTTGTTTGTTGATTCAGCTCAGACATTTTGGTTTGTGTTCTGTCTTGTTGCTAGAATCTGATACACTTTGAGGCACATATAATCACATATGAACTAGGTGGATATTTTTGTTATATTTCATTAATTGTGATTGTTTTTTATATTTAGTCTAGTAGACCAGAACAATTTCTACATTTGTGAGACACAGCTGGGAAAATGAATGTGGGTGTTTGCTTTCTGGGTTCCTGTTAGTGAGGTCCTGCTATGCTCAGTGTTGAGTATTACTAGCACAGATTCACAGCACAGAGTCCATCCTGCCTCACTCCCTCCTGGCTCATATCTTCCTCTATATTTTCATCTGAGACTCCACGCCTTGGTTTTATTTCAGTTAGCCTAATAGCTGGTTTGATTTGCATTGAGAGATGATTTTATGGAAAGTACCCCATGCCAATCTCTAGGTATGGTGAAGGGTACGTGATGATGTGGGGCTATTTTAATTCCAAAGGCCAAGGGAACTTTATCAGGATGCGTAGTATCCTGGATCCATGAAATAACTGGCCTTTAAAAATAAAAATCTGCCTGCCTCTATGGGAATTTAACATAGGGGTGTACTTACTTATGCCCCATGTATTTTAAGGAAGAACATTTATTTATTCACGATACATTATTCATTCACAAAGAAAATTGGTGTCCTTAAAGATTGGATTTTTCCTCATTTTTTTAATTAAGGCATTAAGATCAGTTTGCAAAAGATGATTTTTTTATTCCTCTTTTTAGTCAACTTTAGCATGGGTGTCCTAATTTTTTCACATGACTGTATGTAACAATAGCTATCACATGACTGGTCATTTCCCAAGGTGATGTTCGCAGGTTATTTGTTTGCATAAACTTTGTTCTTACACAAAGCCCAGCACAGAGCCTCTCAGTCATTTTTAATGCAGGATCTTAATTAAAATGGTCTTCATTCATTCATTGGTTGGAGGCGTTCAGCAGTGCTTTAATGTGCTCTTTTATGCTTAATGCTCAATGATGGCCACATTTAATCAAGACAGACTGCGTTGTTGAAGTTTGTCTTTAAGATACTGTACAATTCCATGCAGTGCTTACAGTATATCGAAGGCCACACAATGTGAATTAGCCCAAAGACAGAGTTTAAATGGAAACTGAGTATTAATGTGATGAAGGATTCACAACGCAGGGATCAGTATGCCTTCATCTCAATATCAAGATCAATGATCACCTCACCCTGAGAATCGATTCTCAGACGTCTTTACTGGAAAATGGACAGGAATGCTGTCACTCATTACCAGTCGACCAATCATATGATAAAGAGTAACGATGTAGAAAATGTCAGCAGGTGATATCAAAGCAGAGTGCCGTCTATGCTGCTGTGTGTAACGGTTGCTGGTTTTACATTTCACATCCTTCCTATAACTAAAACTTTTAATGCTTTGCAAACACACATTTCCTCCTATGGATTTTACATATTTCATTCTGCAGTTTGTGTCATCTTCCTTTATAAAGTGCAATGAGCCTCAGCTCTGACAGTAAGCTCAGGGAGATGCAGCAACAACAATGTGCGGCAGCAGATATTTGCTAATGCTCTGTTCAGGTCTAAGATTGAAGCATTCAGGGTCGCCTCTACATTGCTAACTTGCTCTTCCCAGCTATTCTGCTACCACATACTGCAGCTGGTGTGTGCAATGGATGTGCAGGTTGTAGGAGTAAGTAGCACACTCACGGTATAAGAACAAGTACTGTACAGAAATGGTCCTTACTGTGATCTATCCATAAACACCATGCAAAAAGTAATCAAAGCAGCAACCTAACAAGTAGTCAGGTCAGAAGTTTCTCATAAATGTAAACTGTGTCTTACTAATAGGATGAATGTATGGTCTCTGCAAGAGACTAAACAGTTAAGTCTCTTTAAATTTAATTTAATCTCGCCAATATGATCCTTTACACATGTCAAAACACCAGAATTCAATCTGCATATTATTGCAAGATGGGTTGCCTAGTTACATGGTTCACCACTAAAGACCTTAAGGTCAGCACTTCAACACTGGAAAAATGGTGGTGGACTACTTGAATAACCAATAGTGGCCCCTTTTACAGCCAATGTTCATCACAGATATGTTTTATTTATCTAGATTGTCAGACAATAACATTATATTTACACCTTGTGGAGATATGCATCATCAACGTTTGAAACGAAATTCAGCCTCAGCGTAGACTGCAGGACAAGACAAAATGAAACTACTCTGAGTCCATGACATCAACCTTTATTCAATTCAAAACATAAAGGTGTGTTCAGACTCACAACTTGAGGCAAATTTTAGATGCGGTGTGACTGCATGTAAAGTCAACAGAAAGATGCGAGTGGGCGAGTCGAAGAAAAAAAACACAAAAAAATTGCGGTTATCCCAGGCTTTATGGATCTTCTTCATAATCGTACAGAGACGAGAGGAAAAAGGAGAGACTGGAGGAAAATAATGAAAGAAACAAAATGTTCTGAGATTTTGACACAAGGAGTGGGCTATATTATGTATTTAGGCAAATATCTCACTAATGCTTGAGATAAAGATCAGATTTTTTATTTTTATTGCATTGATAGCCAATTGTTTCAAGGTGCTGTTTGCTAACAGCAGTACAGAGACTACTTAGTGCTCCTCATCAAAAAGCTGTTTTAGACCTGTTTTCGCAAGCAATGCTCATGATCACAGGATAAAAGAAAAATACCCACTGCTGCCATTATTGCACGTTTGTTTCTAGTGAAACCATTAACCAGTCTTACAGTGCCGTGTGTTAACATGGCCTCCACTTGCATATTTATGTGTGTCGAGAAAACAGAGGGCTGGGGGAGGGTTAACACTACAGTCCCCCACTACAAGTGCAACATACATAAAAATGTATGTACTCAGCATAAAAACTGTGCATGCTTCTGTTGGCAGAGGGGGAAATTTAAATGATCAAAATTACTAAGCTTTGTGTGAGACCTGTGAGGAGAATTTAGGGGAATAGGTTTCACCTGACCTATAAACTGCAAAATAATATAGCATTTGAATTAATTCTTTTTAGCTGATTAAGTGTAGCTGCATGTTAGACTGGACAGTTTATGGCACTGCTGTTACTGCTGAAACTGGCTACTGTTTTGGGTCGGGTTTACAAGCTTTATGTCAAGGTACAATATTGTTGCTGGATTAGGGAAAGGTATTCGCCACGGTTTCATTTAGTTTGATGTAAAAACCAAGCCTGGTTATGTCGGTCTGCAATTCATCCTACATGTTGTATAAATATTGTTCATTTCTTCTACAAAAAAGCATGACGTTCCTGTGAAAACAGGATCCAGACAGACAAGATGGAAACCTCCCCCCCTGCGCTACCTCCAGCAGAAGCACTGCAGCCAAGCACCCACTATGGCACCATTTACTGTATCTGTGTGTGACTCTAATTTGTTTATTAAATTAGATGATACATCTGTGTGGGTCCTATGAATGATGAATCATCCCGCAGAAATGAGATGCAGACTCATTAATTGAGCATAAATTAACAAGCTAATATTTAAGACTGAAATGTAAGGAAGACTAAATATTGAGTCTCTAAAACAGTGCTGAGCATGTATCCAGGCAGTACATATACATATATATATATATATATATATATATATATTTTTTTTTTTTATAACTTTTCCTGTTTTATTGTAGTAACATAAGCCTTCTGCTGGTGAAGAAAGCCCAACAGCACTTAAGGGATTTTATTTTTATTTTTAGAGAAAGTCTTAAGTTAGTTTGGGACAGTAATGAGCTTCAAAACATGCACCACTGGAAGTATTTTTACATGTTTTGATGTTGGACAATTTGAATTGTGCTGCTGGGCATGGGCACCTTGGTTATCTCCCTGTGGGACAATTTACTGATGTAGACGAGATGATGCTCAATATGAAACACCTTCACTCTGCAGCCTAGGAGTCCCACTGCAGTCAATAGCAAACATTTTTTTACTTGTGCCGCTGTTTTTTTTAAATAATACATTAATAAATACATTCTAAATCATAAATAAGTCCACTCTTCTTAGCTTTAGTGTCACTTGGTATGTACTCTACAAACTACACTCTTAGAAAGCCATCTTTCTGTAGTTGACAGGTTCAGGTAGAAGCTTTGTATTTGCTGCTAATGGTCAGCTTTACAAATAGATTGGATTGACTACATCCAACAGCAGACTTACATCTGGGTGAAGTGGGTGAATCTAGAGCATCTCCATTAAAATCCTTCCTAGTGCAGATTTTGCCCCATGGTAAATGTAAAATCTGTTTTTGTTGCAGCATACATAGCTACAGGACACTAACACTTGTAAAGGTGTTGTGCTGAGACACGTTGGAGAATAGTCTGACGCAAGCATCTTAGAATTGGCAGAAGATGAGTGAAATTTCTGTCTTCTGAGGCTTACATGTACTGTACATGAAAAAAAAGGTGTTGGCTGGCAACAGCAAAAGTGATAATGCAAATGAGATGAAAGCTGTGTTGGGTTTGGCACTTGAGAGTGAAAATCAACTGAGAAGGCAACAATGACTGGATTTGAAGAGAAAGTTCAGATGACCATTAGAGACAAACATTGTTCTCTCACCAGCACTCTGTTGAAGTGACAATGAGCAATGATGTTGTGGAGCTAAAGAGCTAATGTGTCATATTTTGTACATAACGCCATGTCTGATTTACAAAAAAGAGTCTACAAGTATTCAGCTTGTGTGGCTGTTTTATAAGTGCCAGAGTGTTGGTGTGAGGGTTTGCTCTACTAACATCCAGCAGGTGTTCTGGCCTACATGTAATATGTGTAGGGAGGTAGATTAATCTCTATATGTACTGATGAATGAACTAAAGCTAGAGCCTGGGTCACTGTTAAAACAGGTGGCATACTTGTGTCTCAATGAGTTTTGTGTAGTTATGTCTACTGATTGCAGCATAGTAATGACTGATGGGCATGTTGTAAAGAAGTATGAAGTACAAACTGTATGAGGTAAAATCTAAAGGTATAACATTGGCTGCATAGTTGCAGAGAGACAAAAAGCAGCAGAAGGTAAAAATATTATAGGTGAGACACAGGTCGGTCGATATATTAATATTTGTGAAAAACTGCAATTGTGTTTTTTTTAGACAAACTCAAAAAAGCTGTTTGTTTTCAGACAATCTATCATTAGAAGTTGCCTGAATAGGAGAAATGTGGCTAGTCTCGCTCTCTGTTAAATTTAAACACATAATTTAAACATCTCTTTACATAACTGATTTAAATTTGGTTTAAATCCAGCACATTTACCTGTCCAGATTTACTTCATAGAGAAGTATTGTACAACTAGATTCCAGCATATGGTTCATTCTGACAGGCTGTGAAGCTTCACAGAGACTTAGCACCCAGCACAAAATCCCTCTGAGTTCATCACAGTAGCAAATGTTAGAATTTATCCAAATACAGAAAATGGATTAATCTTCATTAAAGAAAATGCAAATAGATGAACTTGCAAAAGTTTAAATTCTGTGAAGATGCAGTGGGGAGTTACCTCCTTTAATTTACACCTGAAGAGCTTCTTATGATTCCCGTAACACCTTACACATCAAATGTATGCAGTTTCTTGGAAATGATATGCCTGAGAGGTGAGGTTAGCTTTCATTACATTACCAAATGCACAGTAATTTAAAAGCTCAAGCGTGGTCCTTGAATTACAAACTGAGATGATGGTAGATAGAATTTGACATTTGCTCTACATTAAGTTAACTAAAAAATAACAGCTTTTTCAGCCACTCAGTGTGCAGTTCTTACATTATTATAGTGCAGAAGGGCCAACAAATGCAAACTGCAAACTGTGGAGACGGTCCTTATATTGATCTTTACAACAGAGTACATTCTTAAAGATGTACTGGATTCCTCCCATCATGATAGACTGATACAATAAAGCCTAGAAAACCCAGAGGTCATTTGTTGCAGTGGTATTTTAGAGAGCCGTTTGTACAGTTGAAGCAGATTTGAATTGCTGCAAGCTGTTATAAACCCCCTGCTTGTGAGAAAGAAAGCTTAGGAAAACAAATTCTATTGGCACAGTGTCCAATTATGTTTATTAAAATAGATACTATTAAAATAGATATGATGGGGCGTCCTCTGGCTCACCCAGTAAGAGCGTTCGCCCCATGTAGGCTGAGTCCTGCAGCGGCGCAGGGTTCAAATCTGACCTGCTGCCCTTTGCTGCATGTCATCCCCCATCTCTCTCCCCCTTTCTGGTCTATCCACTGTCAATAAAGGGAAAAGCCCCAAAAAATAAGCTTTTAAAAAAAAATAGATATTATGTCGTATCTTATGTTTGTTGTATATGTATTAATCCAGCTCTGTGTTATTATGACATGGGAGTGCATACTATGTATAATAAGAAAATATTTTCTACTATTTTTTTTGCCTTTCTATTTCTATATGCCAACATATCTTCATAAACCAGATAGGCACCTATTGTTTTATTGCCTTAGTTAATATATTCACCAGTACGTTGGATAAGACACAGCTCTCATTACACAGTCAAGGAAATAATCTTTCAATTGACATTAAGACATTAATACTCGTAATGCCTTTAATAACAATAATATAGTACTTTTGGGGTTTAATAGGACCAAATTGAAAGTATGATAAAAGTCAAGATGTTTATTTGTACAACTTAAAATCATACAAACAGTAATACTGTAGTGTGTATTGCAGGCACAGATACACATTCATTGTCTCAAACTAAACAACATAGAATAATAATAAACAATATCAAAACAAGCCGTGGACCATGGACCAAGATGATACAATATCACCAACAGAATGAAGTGCATAGCTCTTACAGAAATAGTGTGTATGAGGGATTCCAGATGTTGTCAATTCATCCTTTCTAGAGTTTGTTTTATATGAGTTCTGATATGACTAGCTCACTTTGTACCTGTGGTGCAATATTTCCTTGCAACTAAACAATTTAAGTGCAAGATTCAAATGTGGGTATCTCAAATTGAAGAAATGCCGCCCTTTCAAAGGCCTTTAGCTATAACAATCAGACAATATTTCATGGTGAGTGAATTATTGTGAAACTGTGTAGTTTATGTGAAATGCTGCAGGTATAGATCTGTGTAAGAATGTATGGACCGGAAAAATACTAACTGCTGCTGCACTTATCAGAAAGGTTAAGGTGTCGTCATATCGAGCAAAGGTTCGCTGTCTTTGTTCTGAGGACTCAGAGCCTCCTGTTTTGATTTTAGCCATGTAATTAGGGAGTGATTGATATCTGGAACACCAGGCAACGAGTAATTAACTAGCTGGAAAACTGTAACGAAACTTGATAATACAGTACTGTACCCAGGAGTTTAGTGTCTCTTTGTTGTCGACTGACCAGAATTTGCCTCTCAGTGATGGATGTTTAGAAAAATGCTCCTTACATGAATCCATAGTATTTGCATTTATCATAATTCAGCTTCTCATACCAAAGATAGGATATTTCTGACAGTATTCATTTACTTTAACAAATTGTCTGTATTTTAGAAAGTTATGTTGTTGTGCGCTATTGTGCTACACTGGGGCGACAATCATCACAATTCAGTGATTGGAAATGCACCTAAACCCCTCTCCAGAAGGACACATTGTAACATATAAGCATTGACTGCCACATCCCCCACCAGTGGGACAGAAGGCAACATGGCAGCATGAGTGGTCATGCAGGAAAGGGGGAGGCATGGGAGACCAAAGTGCTCAGGGCTGCTGTGATTCATGTACGTAATTTACAAATCTGTCCGAGTTTTAAGTTAATGTTTTCTGATATTTGATACACCTCTTTCTTTGTAGAGTTTACTGATATAGACATGATTAAGATTAGTTGATCCACCAGCAGTTGTTCATATAGGTAGTTGGTGTTATACAGTTACATAATATTTAATGTGTTTACATTAATGTAGCAATGCCCGCCTCCGCAGTGCTTATTAAAGAATAATCAGTCATTTTCTGCTTATAAACCTGTGATTGTGGAACGGTGCTTTTAACAACTATTAATTTTCTCTCTGGTCCACCCCCATGCTGCTGTTTTCTGCTTCCCTTTATGGACAGTCTCACTGTTTTTTTCATTTTTACCCATCCCCCCTCACTTTCTCCTTTATCTTCATCTCTATTTCACTCCCTCTCTTTCTTGCTGTCTCAGTGCAATGTGATCCAGGACCGGTGCTGGCAGCCCCAACTGTGGCACTGCAATCTCTGCTCTGCTTTAGTTGCTAGGCAGCCTGTCTGAGACAGGGCTCGGTGATGCACCTCCCTCTCCGTCTGCCTCCAAAAAAATTAAAAAAAAAGAGAACGTGGCAGAGCTGGCCATCAGGCCATCAGCCAAAATTCAGATGATCCCTCCAAATTTCTCTGTTTTCAGAATGGGCTGCTTCACATCTGCAGTGCAGCAGAGCATATTGTGAGCCTTGGGGGGCTTCAGGAGGGTACAGATTTGTAGCAAAAACACAAGTGCTAACCCACAGGACAGGGTGGCAGATCTCCACTGTGATGCTCCCCACCTTCTGATGTGTTTGTGATGGAAAATGCTGGTGCAGATTTTGTGTCATCACGCCTAGAATGAAACCTACCATGTGTGGTTAACACAGTGGGCTGCTGGCAGGCAGCCCAGGTGTGGGTTATCGGTAGGAGAGTAAGGCTACTAGAAAGAAGCTGCATATTCTGCTACTGAAGAGTCACTATGAGTCATGGATCTGGTTGCTCCATGTGTGTTGTGGAGGACGATCGCTCTGCTCAACGCACAATGGCAATATTTTAAGGCTTCTGTGATGTCTTCACTTTGCACTTGTAGGCGTCACACATGTTATGTGATATACAAGATTTGCAGATTGCCCACATTTAGCTAAAAATGCCACTGTGATGGAAATACAGCTCTGTGAAGGGAGTTTGACATTTACACCATTATGTTTGAAAGAGGACATGAATGAAAGGTTACAATAAGGCAGACAGGGGATTCTGTTTGTGATTTAAATATTATCAACCCTAAATGTTTTTTAATAAAATACACTCAGCCAAGACAATTGCTGCTAATTACACATGAGACCTGTTAAGACTGACGGCCCCATGTGTGTCTGTATGTGTCTCTGTAGAAGTACAGGTACCAGGATGAGGAGACGCCCCCCTTGGAGCACAGTCCAGCACATCTGGCTCCAGGGAAAAGTGCCGAGATGCTTCATATGAGTGACAAGAACCTCGCTGCCATGGAGGCCATTCATGGCTACACACCACACACACATATCTCTCCTGTCAAGGTAGGACTCACAAACACACACACACACACACACACACACACACACACACACACACACACACACACACACACACACACTCATTCATGTATGCTGTTTATCAATACGTAACACTATTACAACAGCACAATACACCTGGCTGTCAGTACTTAGGAATGGGGCTATTACTGTGTTAAATTATATGCATTACCAGTTTGCTATTAATACAAATGCTAGGATTGAAATCCCAAGTTCACTCACCAGACAGATGGTCAGGTGTAGTTTCCTGTATTCTACTTTGCTTAATTCAAAGATATAACCTGCGCTTGTTACATTTATATCAGTTCCAGTTAGCTCACAGGCAAGTGGTTCATTGCAACACATTATCTATTATTACTTTGAGCTTAAAACGATGTGTTGTCTATTTTGAAATTCTAATTCTGCAACATAAATACTTTGATGGGAATATAATGTAGTTATGTGGAAACCCGGCCTCCTGGCAACTTTAAGTGTTTAATCAACTTTACACCTGTTTGAACATGCATACTGGGCAATTTGATATCAGTGCTTAACAGGATGAAAATTTAAGTGCATGTGGACACAAGATGCATTCAGTAATCGGATCACCTGAACCGTTTCAGATTTACACATTCAAATAAAATCTCTCATTAGTAGTTTTGTTTAGGAAAAATGATGAAAACAAAATAGCCTGACTGGCACATGTAGTCACAGTTACAGAACCCCTGAAAGTATTTATTTAAGACACAGGTCTTACAAATGCAAAATCCAATGCAGAGAAACAAACCTCTATAAGAGCTCTATTACATTGAAGGAGCCATTTATACAGACGACATAAGAACTACTGGTCACACTGTCAAAAGATACAGCTGACATCAGTGGGAATCTGAGCAGAGTCATGTTGCCTGGAGTGCATTAACAAATACATACTGTAGCTACAAATGCAAGCAGGTGTAAGCTGTAATGTGTACTTAATAACGATCCATCTCATATGCCCACACATGTTATTTAACAGCCTCATTGGCTATTAAGACTTAAGAGCTCCTGCCTTTATTTGCTCTGAGGGGGGAAGTGTTTCTTTATTGCCTACATGGGAGTACACTGAAGTCCCTGAGGAGCAGATATGTACATTAAAATGCTCTCTTTTAATGAGCAGAGAGGAGAGGCTGAGTTATGGTGCTTTACCACTGCTATTTAAAACGTACACAGCCTGTTCAGCATGAGCTGTGGGGCCATGGAGGTGCTCAGTTTAGGAACACTGTCAAATTGAAAAGTTCTGGCAATATGGAGAGTCAGTTCCCGTAGTCATATAGGACACTAGAAACAATTCATTATATGGCACAGTGCACACACGATTATTAAATAATGAACATCAAATCAGCATATCACACGAGTAACACAGGTAGAAGATCCCAGTAGAAGATCTAAGGAAATACCCTGTGTGTCAGTAATTAGCAAAAGTTGTTTTATGTTTTACTATCTGATTCTGTGTCCCTTCATTTACTGCTCACTGGTCATTTGCATTTAAAAAGGACCTGAACAAACAGCAACTTGAACAGAACAGAATGAACTGCTGACTACTGGGTTTTCATTTAATGGGGATTGTTCAATGAACAATAAGCAATGAAACAAGACAGAGATAAACAAGCACCAGTCATAATCTTGTTGCGGTAGTTTTCTTTGTCAGTCCCAGTATGTCTCTGTGTCTTAGCTGCTTTGTCGAGTCAAAGTGTGAATCCAGCAGCCACTGTAGCTGGTGGTTGACAACTGAAAGGTGTTACATGTCAGTCTCTGTTTAGTCTCGCATTGCCAGACCTATCTCCACAGCGCTGTGGAGTAAGGTCTGGCTACACCACACATATATTCTAGGATAGGAGGAAAAAACGTTCTGGGTTGTTTGCATTTCTTTAAACCAATTACAATCGTCTTGGGCGGCGCTAAGTTCTAGATACAGTGATGGTGATTCTGCAAAATTCTCAGGAAGGAAACGCCACATAAAATATTAGCGCCACCCAAGACAATTGTGATTGGTTTAAAGAAATGCAAAGAACCTAGAGCATTTTTTCTCCTATCCTAGAATGTATTTGTGGTGTAGCCAGACCTTACTCCACAGCGCTGTTGAGATAGGTCTGGCAATGCGAAACTAATCCCTGTCAAACGGTCCCGAAACATCCCAGTTAAATAGCAAACATATTCTTTGTAAATGTTTACGATCATTCACTGAAAGAACCAGGCATGTACTTCAGTTGATTCAGACTAGTCTCTGTTAAACCAGATTTTAGGGGTGATGTACTGTAACTGAAAAAAACTATATTGTGCTGATGGTGTTGGCTCACTGAACATCTGATGTGGTGTGCACATTTAAAGGTCCAATGTGTAGGAATTTCTCCCATCTAGGGTTGAGATCATATATCGCAATCAACTCTCTCGCACCACGCAGTTCAAAGTACGTATTACAGCTACGATAGCCTTCACGCTTCAAAAAGCCAGTCTCTTGCTCTTTTCAATATCTTTTTTATTTTTCTGGGCGAAGAAGAAGACTCCTGTTCCTGAAATTTGGATTTTGAATACGTGTGGTCCTCCATGTTTCCTTCTTCAAACTTGACGGGGCCAGGAAGCTACGATACCCATTAGCAGCATTAGCAGCTCCTGTGAGTTTATCATGTGACAGCGAAAATGAGAAAGGCGGAGCAGTATGTCCTGTATGTCCCTTACCAGCTAACGTATTTCAAGATGGCGCATGAATATAGAGCGTCTACCCCAGTTCATACAAATGCAAATGTAAAACACAGATTTTGATAATGAACAACTAAACACGTTACACACTGGACCTTTAAACACAGAATCCAGTGGTGCCGTTCCAACATTTTATTGCAATGCAGTGAAATGGTTTACACTGCTTAGGGTTGGTGGATGGTGGATGATTTTGTCTAAACAAAAGAATATTTAAAGAAAATGTCACAGATCTTAATAGCATAAAACAATCAAGAATAATAATAAATTAGGTTGAACTCATCTTGACTTACATCATGAACATGGGCACTAATTTGTTTGAGTCACTGTCAATCCCACATAAACTGTCCTGCTGCCATACTCACTCTGCCAAAAATGGTTATTAATCTACACCTAAAGAATTGTGAAAATAGTCCCCAACAAATACACAATTTACTCTTTTTTGAGTAATGTTTGCTAATAACTACAGTGCACAGCTGTTAAATGAAATTACTGAGACTTTTTTGAAAAAGGAAACTATGTATTTGTGACCTGTTTCAAAAGAAAAGTAAAGATAGGCTTGAGGCTGAGAGGCAGAAACGGGGTGCGGAATTTGGAAAATGTCGGAAAATGGTTTCATTCAAACAGGATATGATTTAGATTGACCTTCATTAGTAATAAAAGTGTGGGCAGTCTGCACTTCCGCATCAAAATCTGTTAGTAGCAGAAAAAAACACTTTAGTCAAGGACCATCAAAAGTAGAAGATTTTTCAACATGCACAGTATGCAAGTTCCCCCACAGGATGTTGATGTCACGTCTTTGCACGGCTAAATAATTTTACTGGCTGTCCAACACGTCTGTGTTGTCCTCAAGAGTCTTGACCATGACTATCTTGACTTCTAGTGCATTTCATTAAAATCAGGGGACAAAGTGCATTTTGCTGGATGGGTGCTTCAGTACAAGCCATCTGTGATAAAGGAAGGAGCAGAATCATCAAGCAATGTAACTTTTTGAGTGCTGATCATCAGTCACTGGTGTTTGTATAACGTGACTTTGTACCAATTATTAGCTCTATATTATTAATGGATTTTTTTTCTAGCATGCTTTTCTTGGGCCTAGGAGCTTTTTTCAAGTCTTGATGTTGTTTTAACCAACTATCAGCAATGGGTTACATTAAAAATAAACACAAACTATAATTACATATCACCATATTTAGAACTAAAACCAATGCATTGTGTGGGTTTCACGCATCATGTAAAATGCACTATAATGTACTTGATGTAAGTTTCCTGACACCATGCGCTTGGAAATAAATAAATCCTTTCAAGTAATGATTTTAATCAATACAATTTGTTCCAATAATATTCACATTTTATTTGATTGACTTGTACTTTGCACTAGCCAAGTGTGAATGCACTTTGAAGGCTATAACACTTTGACATAATCTTCTATATTTTATCTTCTATATCGCAAACAACCCTGTTTTGATTCCAGCTCAATTCCCTTGTTTCATGTCATATTATCTGTCTGGCAAGCATACTATGTAACTAGCCTGAGTGCTAGAGTCTAAAGCACTACATTCCTTCACAAATAGATTAATGTGACACAGAGAAACACCAAATGCAAACTGAGCTTGAACAGCTTTGACAGTGACAGATCTAAGATCTATGAGATTCTAGTATGTTTGGCTCCTCGCTAACTTGTTGTCTTTATACCACAAAAGCACTTCTGTCTGGAAGAATGTGGTTTAAAACTAGGCCACAAAAACGTCTTCTTCATATTGTCCCTCCAGCTCCAGGTAATACTTTTGTGTATAAATACACTGGTTTTATAAGCCTAAAACATAAAGTCCCATCTCTCCTAACAGACAATTTGGAGATCTCCCCCATTTGCAAAAGTTAATTTATGGTGCTCTGCTCAGTATGTCAACAGGATATGATTTAGATTGACCTTCATTATAGGTAATAAAAGTGTGGGCAGTCTGTACTTCCGCATCAAAATTAGTTTGTAGGAGAAAAAACACTTTAGTCAATGCTGAATCTAAAATTTAGATATGAGATACAAAACTGTCTTACCTGTATATGTGAAGTGGTGGGGGAAAGTAACTGAAATTAAAATTATAGCAATAATAACATTTTATTTTAAGATACCTACAATGCGGTAAAATACCATATTGAGAATATTTTTTTCCTATCACATGAAAGGCAGCATGTTTTGGGAACCAGTATTGGCCCTATTTCTATTTCTGGAATACTGCCATTATTTATGAAGTCTTGTGTTTATCTTCAGGGAGAAGTGTATGCACTGTGAAGAACAGGGTTAACTTAGTTAAAAATGAATTGTTTGCATCATTTTATGTCAGTGGTCTGCATCCTTGAGTGAAAACATAAAACATATATAAAAGTAACTCAATCCCAGGCTAATGTGTGGCTGTGGACAAACACTGTTGGAGCCATTTTGTTTTTTCAGCTTCATGCCAGTGATTATGAGCATGTTGTGAATTCTGCTGTATTCATGAGGGATCTGCAAGAATTAACATTTATACCTGGTGAGTTATAATAAAATAAGTGTAACAGATTATTAAATCTGAGGATAACATGATGAAGACGAGGGTTGTTTTTTGCTATTTTTGTTGTTTATGGTGACGATTTTGATGATGAGAGTAAGGCTAATGATGTGATGAGAATGATGATGATGGAAGTGGCTGGTTTATCTCATCACTTTGTGTTACCCCTTGCACTAGTATTGCTTGCTGACAGTATCATGATGACCTCATTGGGGCTTGACATTTTGGTTTTGTGACCCTGTTCGTTACTGTGTGATATGATGATTATTTTCAGTGGATAACCTGGCCTGCATCACTCCACTCCCATGTTGTATTTTGACATCTCTTATTAGTTGTATGCTTCGCCTTCCCTTTTCCACACCACACAACCCCCCTCCTGCACCCCTCTCCCTGCTTGTGTTTGGTTCCTCCTGGCAGCAAAAAGCTCAAGGAAGTTGGCACCTGCAAGGAAAGTCTTCATGGGGGCAGTGTGATTAAGTACATTTCAATCAGGAGAGACTTAATTTAAGAGTGAAATAAATGTAATGTATAATAGGCACACATAATAGGTTGATATGTTAGTCTTTGGCGATTAGACTCCATCGTAATGTTAATTGACTATAAAAAATATAGGAATATCCCCCCGATGTCGTCTAGACACTGGTGGAGGTGATGAAGGGATAAAAGAAATGTGAAGCGTAGAAGTACGGTGGCCCTCAAGTGCCAACCGTATAGAAGTTATCCTGAAATAATTTATGCTGAGCTTCATTAGTGCTATAGTTAAATACTCTGTTGCTGGAAAACAAAATTCTGCCAATGTGCCATTGAGCAAGGCACTAAAGTCCAAAATGTCTCCAGTGGAGCCATTAATAGAAAGCCATGTCTATATTAGGAAAGAGATGTGCACATATAGTATTTGTTTGGATCAGCATGAATTTACCTCCCAGGTAGTCTTACTTGGATCAGCAAATACAGTTGTCCCAACATTCATACTTTAATGACATGCTTTGCTGCAATGTAAAACTTCCAGTGGGAAGAACAGTTTCTCCTGACATGTGAAAATGATGCGCTGCTGCTGTTTTCATAAAAATTCATAAAATGAAAAAAAGATAAAATGATCTATTCTGCTTTAACAGGCATAATAATCCACTGTTCTTTAATGGTTAACTGATTCTGAATAAGCTGTTTTTTATTAGTCCATCAGTAAGTTATCAATGACTGGTAGGGAAAAAGAGGTGCTACATCATCAAGCATGTTATGTTGTGTATTTTCTGTTCTATTATTGGTCTTTTTTTAAAATGTGTGGTTTACTGTGAGTGCATAATATCATCAGATTAATAGATAAAGGCAAGTGCCTCGTTTGTATAATTGTTGTGGAACCCTTTTAGTGGTCTGAATATATTTAAATACCTGTACAAAATCTATAAAAGAATGATATCACATGTATACACAGTTTTTGTGTTTTCCCTGAGAGTGTCCCCTTTTATACAGATTTTATGCAAAACTGTACTATATGCTTTCTATATGGCACACTGCTGAAAGTTCCCAGTGTTTTTGTATGTGACATGTATATCATATTCAAAGCATCTAGTATAAGCTTAATAGAGATTTTATTAATAATATACTTCTGGTAACCAGTTTTTTTTGCCTCTGCTGTGAACCCAGAAAAAAACTAAACAAAACAAAGCAGTACCCATTTTTTTCCCCCTGTACCCATCCGCATGCCCTGCACAATTACCCTCTCCCTTATGTTGTTTTGCAGCCTGTGTTGATGTCTACGGGACACACTCCAATGTACACCTCTGCTGTTTCCACACTGGTAAGAGCACTGCGACCCAAGCCGCTTCGTCATTCTGAAAGTTACCGGTATCATCATCAGTCATCATCATCAGTCTGATTTGTGTCCTCATTTCCTGTCTTTGCTAGATTTGGTGACAACTTTGGTTGTCTGATTGCAGACAGACAGCTGCTCCATTCAACGCCATTTTATCGGTACTGCCAGAGTATGAGGTCATTTGTTTTCTGATGATATCAGTGTGTTCATACTCATTGTCATTCAAATCTCCTCTGTCTGACAGATTTGTTCTGCTTATACTCAATGACTATTTTTGGGCCTGTGAAATCAAATGACTGGGACTGAAAAGTTTTCAAATGTTGTGCTTCCATCAAATTATAATGTTTCCTGTGGTTTATTCACATTGCTACTACTATTGTGAACAATCCAAAAAATGTGCATTGTGGACCCTGTTTCAGTGTAAAGAAGTCATGGTTTTACCAGCATATTTTTCTAGAATCAGTTTCTCAGGTTGGATTTTGAAAACACACAAAACCTACGGTGGCCGACAGGGTCAAACACACTGTAACTTAATGAAACACACACAAATAGACAAAACACAAGCAAATTAAGAAAACATCTTCATTAATTTGACAACACATGCGCAGCATTTAGCAAACGCGCTGCAAATACACACAACACAACCAATTACACAGACACGCTGCAAATATAGAAACGATGCAAAAAGAAAAGCACACAAACCCCGAAAACAAATGCAACAAAACAAAACCTGCATCCAGTTTACACAACCAAAGTTCTCCAGGCCTCTAGGGGGAGCGCTAAGTGGAACAGCTTGATTTTCGACCCCAGAGAGAGAGAGAGAGAGAGAGAGAGAGAGAGAGAGAGAGAGAGAGAGAGAGACGGGGCACATTCAATCTCAGAATAGTGTTTACCGTTGCGAAACGGTGTGCAACTGCTTTGAGATCATAGACTGTAAATATTAAGTCTATGTTTGAGATATGTTTTCTCTCGTTAGGTGGGTGTGTCTCTAGTTTATTGGCTCAGGTCACAGGTGACAGTCAATCAGCAGAGTCTGTAAACTCGTGGAAATAAAAAGGCAGAGTCCACTTAGCACTACCCCTGGAGGCCTGGAGAACTTCCGTTGTGTAAACTGGATGCAGCTTTTTTCTGGGGCATTTGTTTTCGGGGATTGTGTGCTTTTCTTTTTGCATCGTTTCTGTATTTGCAGCGCGTTTGTGTATTTGGTTGTGTTGTGTGTATATGCAGCGCGTTTGCTAAATGCTGCGCATGTGTTGTCAAATTAATGAAGAGGTTTTCTTAATTTGCTTGTGTTTTGTCTATTTGCATGTGTTTCATAAAGTTGCATTTCGTTTACCCTTGTCGGCCACCGTAAAAACCTATTCTGAAATATGTTTATCAATAGAAAAGTACCCATGATGCTATGAGAAATGAGTAGAGATGAAACTAATCCTAATGTGCATCACTGTGACACCTTCAGTGGTATCTGGAAGATGTCATATAGTATGAGGGTCAGATAGACAGATAGATGTAATCTGTTTGCAGGTCAGACTGTAACCTGTAGGTGTCAGTGTTAGACTGTGCAGATTGACTTTCATAACCTTGAAAAGATGGCTATGCTTCTTTCTCAATAAAACAGTTTTATGATCAGACAGGTTGCATTAGCCTCATGCACCATGAATTGCCTAAACGATTTTGTCTGTCATGCAAGACAGCAAAATATTATACAATGGCAGAGGAATTCATACTAAAGTGCCATTAGTTATTCCCTGCTACCATAGAAAATAGCAACAAGCAAATTATCCTTTATAAATATAGCCTACGAGTAATGGAAAACCTAAATGTTTACTTGATTAGAATTATTTTGGGAAAAGTCAGGATCCTTGGAAGGAGCAGACTATAAAATATGACACAAGTAGTTTCTCTTGTAACAATACATAATTTCTTCATATCCCTTCCCTCACACATATTCAGACGTATTTCATTCTGCATATGCATTACATTTTTTACACTGGTTAGGTAGAGTATATGTTCTGTCTCTGAGATGCATTGCAGTAATGCCTATGTGTGTGCATGTCTTTGCAGCCGGTGTAGTGCCTGTGTGCTTCTCATTGATGTGTAGGTGGTGTCGTCAGTCTGTCTCTTTATTGCTTTAATGGTGTGGGGTTTGCCAGTACCACTCCAGGCCCCACTGATTTATGGGTAGGATTGTCTCTGGAAGCACTGCAATGGTTTGGCAAAGTAAAATGAGGTCTTTGGGTTATGTACATGATTTAGTGAAGAGGTGCTTTAGCTTCAAATGACATCTATTTTTTTTTTTACTTAGGGCATAATGTAATTAGAAATGATTTTTTTTTCACACTGCCCAGAACTTTTGATATCGATCTGTGCTCATATTAATGGATCTTCCTACCTCTTCTACTCTGTATGACTCTATAAGTCTATAAGTGCTGTTCTATGTCCCCCTTTTATTATAATGACATACATTTTTGTGAGGGGTGTTTTGTTTTTCTTGCTGCTGTGATTACATTAAAAGTTCATGTTCTATCAGCAAACACAAGATCTGAATAAATGCTTATATACCACATTGTACACATTATATAGCATAAAAAAATCCAGAAACAACGAATCCATTATTTGCTCTCTTATCCTAAAACAATATTAAAGGAACAGTTAACCCCAAAATCAAATATACATATTTCATCTCACCTGCAGTTCTATTTATCAATCTATATTGTTTTTGTATGAGTTGCCCAGTGTTAGAAATATCGGTCATAGTGATGTCTGTCTTCTCTCCAATATAATGTAACTAGATGGCAATTGCTCAAAGTGCCAAAAAACTACATTTGGAAAACTCAACAGCAATGTTTCTTTTCACAAATTATGACTCGGTTACTCAAGATAATCCACAGACCTGGATGTGAGCAGTTTCATGTAGAAACTATTTTCTTTTTACCTAAGTAAACCTAACAACCATATCACCACACAGAGGGAAGCATACTTGTGGATGTCTTCCTCGTAGTCTGACATTGCTAGCTTGTGGAGATTAGTTTATAGCTAACCGATACTGCTAGCTAACACCACAGCTCAGCTGAGGAGGACGCCATTATGTTTACATCTCGAACTGTGACAAGCACGAGCCTCTCGTCCATGAGTACGCTTCCCTCTGCCCCTCATGATTTCTGGAAAGAAACATTGCTGTTGAGTTTTTCAAATGTATTATTTTTGATTTTGGGATGAACTGTTCCTTTAAAGTGCCCATATTATGCTAATTTTTAGGTTCATAATTGTATTTTGAGGTTGTACCAGAATAGGTTTACATGGTTTAATTTTCAAAAAACACCATATGTTTGTTGTACTGCACATTCTATTTTAGCTACAGAGTGAGACATCCTACTTCTGTACCATCTTTGTTGGGATTCGCACATGCGCAGTAGCTAGGTAAGGATCACATCAGCTAGCTAGCTGTTTCTCTAACTTCAGTCTGTACAAGGCAGGATTAGCCGAGAGACTTCTTCTAAACAAGGGCGCATTTCCAACTTTGCGTGGAATACCTGCAGAATAGGGACATGTAAGTAGTTCTTTTGTAGGTTATAGTGAACTTGTGTGTGTTGTTGCAGTGTTTTGCCATTGAGAACGAGGGGGCTAACCGCTAGCATGCTAGCGCTAGGATGGTTTCGGCTAGTGACGTAGAAAACCCTGCAGATTTTGAACAGCTCACCCGGAGACTGAAGGCAGGACACATTCAGAAACCCGTATGTCACTCAAAACAGCATGGATGTTTTTTTTTTCCAAGTTTCTATGCGTGTGGAAGCACCAGAGACACAAAATAACACCCCAAATCCCAGAAAAAGTGATTTTTTTTCATAATATGGGCACTTTAAGAAAAGGGTTGTTTCAAAAAACAAAGGCTAAGCCAATGAGCATCAAGTCTTAAACCTTTAGTGTTGCAGCAAGGGTATTTCCCTGCCTTGCCAGTGAATCCCACAGACATCTAGTTATTGGCTGAATTCAGCATTCAAGAGACCGTCAAACTTCCCAAATAGACATAAAAGCAGGCTCCAATGAGTGTGTGTGTATGTGTGTGTGTGTGTGTGTGTGTGTGTGTGTGTGTGTTTGTGTGTGACTCTGAAGAAGCAGGATAAAATACTACAAGTAGCCTACCCCAAAAACCAATCGGTGCCTTTAAAATTCCATTCATTCTCTATATTTTGGATGAGGTTCACTCACACATCAACTGCCCTGGAGGCAGTGCTGTAGCAGCTCTCCGTCTCTTTTTATAACTACTTTTGGCTTTATTCACTGACAGAGATCTGTCTCAAAAATAGTCTTAGGGAAACAGTTTTTCTTGAGCTGAAAACATTACACAACACATTTGCCATTTACCTTCATCTGATGAGCCGGGAGTAAGAACCAGCAGGCATTAATTGCTTATTGAAGACCCCCATCGCCCTGTTTATGTTGCACTCTGGCTCTTCTAATGAAAAAGGATGCATATCCCTTTCTCTCCTCTATAACCACAGAGCTGTTTCTATACACAATACCTTTCACACAAATCCTCTTCAGACAAAACAGTCAACCCCTCCAAGATGAGTTTGACACTTGAGCAAAAAAAGGCAACAATTTTATTGTAAAGATTCAATTACTGTTTTATGTAGTGTTTCCCCAAGAGAGATTATATCCTCCCCTTTCTGCTCTGCACTCTTGTCTCGTTGGTATCTGGTTTCTATCTTCATTTTCTTCATCCTCCTTACTTTTCTTTAATAAATGTTTAAATATCCCCCTGCAGCTTCGGTGTAATTACAGTGCAGCAGCAGCTCAGGTCCTTTGGGAAGGAGAGTGGAGAGAGACAGGGAAGAAAAATATGCATGCCAAAAGAGGAGAGAGCTGCTCATGCTGAATGGCGGAGTAAGACAGATAGAGCGGGCCTTGCAATTGGAAGGGTGAGAAAATTAGATAGGTAGACGAGGTATTTTTTTAAGAGAATGAGAAATGAAACGTCAGTTGACAGCTTGTCCTTCAGCATGTCCTTACATAAGTCTGTTCAGTGTGCATGTCTTTGTGTGTGTGTGTGTGTGTGTGTGTGTGTGTGTGTGTGTGTGTGTGTGTCTGTGTGTGTGTACATATACATATATTACAAGCCTGTCGATCCATCTGTCTTTCGAAAAAAGAGCTCAAGCGAGCTGTGACAAAAAGATGTGGATTTAAATGGGAATTTTACTTTTCTTTTTGTAAGTTAAGTGTGTGCTTTTGTAAGGCTACATCCAACATTTAATACTTAATTTAAGGAATGAAAATATGGCAAGCATGCAAGTAATTTCCTTTTCAAAACATCCTGTCCTATTCGTTACCCTCCTTCAAGTGTTTTGCTGTCCATGGTGCTGAATTAATTTGCAGCAAAAAAGGCTTTAAGGCTTGAGGGTCTTAGATTGACTTTGCCTCAAAATGTTGAATGTTGATTCCTTAACTAAAACTGTAAACACAAAAAAATATACCAGGAAAACAACAGGGGACAAACTAAAATGATCTGATGTCAAGCTACGTTTTTCCATTCTCCCTGCCATCACTGCAGTTTAGGTTTCACTATTCAGACTGACTGACTGTAGAACTGGGGCTTACAGGTCTCCAGCCCCCTCTCAGTTTCAAGTGCACCCGAGTCAGGCCAGTTTGAGCTGCTTGTCCTTCTAAGTTCAGCCAAGTATATTTCCTCCCCCTCTCACATCACCAGCTTCAACATTATACAGAGAGACAGCTAAGTAATTGCCATCAAACTTTCCTGCTCGCTTCTCTTTCCCTCAGCAGCGGAGATGGGAGGGGTACAGTACAGTAGCAGCAGAAAATATGAACTGCATTCTCGCTGAGCACAGACCAGTAGCAGGGAGGCACCGCTATCGCAGTCCACTGCCACGGATGACGAAGACAGGAAGGATCTGTTTGTAAATGCTCATTTTTACTCTGGATGGGTGATTTTTGAAGACAGGACAGTTTTGTCTTAGAAAATAACAGCCTTATCAGCGATGAGTAATTTTTATAACTCAAGCCTTGGGTTGGAGGATGTTATTGGGCTTCCTCAAATGAAGTCTTCAGCACAGCAACTCAGCAAGAGGAAGACACTAATTGGCCTGTGCTTTTTCTGTGATTTTGGATTTAAAATTGCATAAAGGTGTATCCTTCATCCACATCTTTGCTATTATGTTTTATTTAGATTGAGTGGAAAGCAAAGCTGAAACTGCACGTGTTAAGGTAAAAGATATTTTTTTTAATTGAGGCAATCTGGAAGCTCTGGTTTCTGCTCAACTGTTATGGCAGGGCCTAGACCTAATGGCTCGCTTTGCAATAATGCTTTTGTGGTATTGTTAAAAGCAGACACTTCTAGAGAGCACTCGAACTCTCCTAGCCACACACTTGGTGAGTGTGGATGTCATTTTGGGAGGTGAGCAGGGTTTGCTCCCAGTATCAGCCACAATTTACATTTCGGCACTGAAGCAGAATGTTCATGTCCGTGTGGTACGCCAAAAAGATGGGCTGCCGGTTCCTCAACAATGTACGGAAAGCCCAGAAACAGCGACATCATAAGATGGTAGGCATGTTTTTAACATGTTTACTCTTTTTTACTATGCCTGTACCTTGATATATTTGGGAAATCTGAATGAAAATGCCATTTTGCTTAGTGGCTCAGTAAGAGGTGGTGCTTGAAGAGTATGTTTGATTGTGTCATTATTATGGTAACAAGGCTTTGTTTTGTTTATCTGCACAGATAGAAAACTCAAGGCTATGGCTGCACTTAAGGCCCATGATATTTTAATCACATTGAGCCTGAGTAATCAAATCTGTTAATACTAATCAAATCCCACTCAGGCTGTGAGTGAGTGTGTGTGTGTGTGTGTGTGTGTGTGTGTGTGTGTGTGTGTGTGTGTGTGTGTGTGTGTGTGTGTGTGTGTGTGTGTGTGTGTGTGTGTGTGTATGTGTTCTTGTTTAACTACATTCGTGGGGTCCAACAACTTTTGGGGGCTGTTTGAGGGTTAAGACTTGGTTTTAGGATTAGGGTTAGAATTAGGTTATGGCTAGGGTGAGGGTAAGGGTTAAGGTTAGGCATTTAGTTTTGATGGTTAAGGTTAGGGTAAGGGGCTAGGGAATGCATTATGTCAATGACGGGTCCCCACAAAGATAGTGAAACGCACTGTGTATGTGTGTGTGTGTGTGTGTGTGTGTGTGTGTGTGTGTGTGTCTGAGTCCTTCTCTAATGGTGTGAAAGTGCAGTTTCTTTTGTTCAATATTTCAACAAACAAAGGGCTGCATGTCACCACCAACTTCACAACCCCATAACCAACACACATACAACTATGCTGCCACCTTTTCCTGCACCCCACAGATATGCGTGGGACTTAATAAGAAGCCAATAAGTGAGCAATGGGAATAATGTGATGGCCAAATTAACCTCTGTCACACAGTGCACTAAAACCCACACCAACATTTCACAAACGTTCTGTCCTCTCATCTCCGTTTCTTTAACAGCCTTGCACAAACCTAAGGTAAGGGTCAGTCTGGAGTATTTGGTACTGTTATCCATCTGTACCTCTTTCTCTCTTAAACAGAAGAGCTGCAACTTAGATACACACTACAATCCTGCATTAAGCTACCCATAATGCTTGCCTGCTTTATTGTTGCTCTCAAAAAACTCATTGTCTTTATCAAACACATGCCTTGACATTGCGTATTTCAATGGAGGTCATTATCTTGCTTATTGAGCGGATGGCTTTTACGTGTTAAAGGCTTTGTTGCTGCTGCAAGGTGTGCAGGACATGGAGCGTTAAAGCCACTCTAATGCAACCTCTGGTTTGTATCCAGTGCCAGCTCACACGTGACATCATCCCCTTTGATGATATTGAAGTATTCTTCGCACACTTAATCTCAATGGGGAAAGGCAAATACAGCAGCTGGTGTTTTAAATATCCTTAGGCTTAACTAAACAGGTGAATGTCGTTATTATACCTCATTCAACTATAAATGTCCATCGGTATAAAAGCTACTAGACACTAGGGTCACGAGCCCTTAGACAAACGTAGAGAGCAGTAGAGATTGATCAGATCACCTGAAAGTCTTGTGATTCACATAATCAGGAGGGAGCATACATTATGTAGCTACATCTTTAACAAAGGCTAAAGCTTTTGGTTTCCAGTGCTAAATTGCCAGTACAACGTCTATTTATTCAACCCTAATGGGGGAAATGTTGATTTAAACACACTGCTTCACTCTTTTGCTACTCTGTTTCTTGCCTCAGCACAGCACATGTAGAAAATTCATATATATTCTTTTATTTAGGAAATAATTACACCACACGTCACACTGTAAAATCTGGGAATCAGTGTAACAAGAAACATCTAAATAAATCAGTTATATTTGTCTTTGAACATGCATATTCCAGCACTTTGCTTGCTGCATATAAATCCATCAAGAGGTAAAGGTCTGAGTGTGGATGGATGCTGGTGCTGCCTGTACAGACATGGCAGAGGACAGGTTAGCTGAATACGTGGTGCTAAAATATAGGTGGGAAGAGCAGCCAAACACTGTAAATCCTAACAACCGCGACGTGGGACGACTTGACAGAGCAGAGAGAGGGAGAGAGGGCTCTCTCAAAATCCCCGCAGGGAAACTGCCTGCACTGGGCTTAGATTTCTACTGGCTATACTCATTATTTCTGTCTCTAGATAAGGATGAATTTGACGTAATGTTCAGCAGCACGGCCCGTTGGACACAGCTACATGGTGAAGCTTTGCACAGGCGCTGTTATAATCGAACAGTGTGCAGTTAAAGCTGAGCTCTGGCGTTTTGTGACGGCTAAGGGAGAGTTTTATGTCTTTACCTCATGTGGATGAGAATTCTCTCTTTTTAATGGCAGCTATATTGAATTGAATTGAATTTTATTTATAGTATCAAATCATAACAGGAGTTATCTCAGGACACTTTACAGATAGAGTAGGTATAGACCACACTCTACACACTATAATTTACAAAGACCCAACAACCCCAGTACGTTATGAGATGTTATAGCAGGACAATAATAGGGTGGTGTTTATGTTATTTAGCATACCCTCATTGAGATAAAATAATGGGACAAAATAATGGAAACCTTTGACAGTATAATGCAATACAATTCAACAAAATTGTTTTCTTAAAAGCGGTTTAGTGTGGTTGTGAAGCTGTGTGTGTGTGTGTGTGTGTGTGTGTGTGTCAGAGCTGTCAGAGCTGTGAAGGTCAGCAGGCTGATTTTATGCTGCTGTTAGCTGTTCTGTAAGCACTTCAGATGCGCAGCGTCTCTCCCATGCTAATCAGCGTGGTACAGTACAATGACAGAAATAAACACAGGAGTGTTCTCCAAAAGTGTACTGTACATAATGGTGTATCTACATCTTCCAACATCAGATACCTTAATGATGAGAGTGAATCATTGAAAGAAGCATGAAAGAATGAGAACATGTTATAAAGAGATTAAAAGAGAGGGAAAAGAATAGCGTGTTAAGGTTATCTGTCACACGTTAGATGAGCTGACAGAGAACAGTCCCAGCAGGTAAACCCAAACCACATCAATGCCAAAAAACCCTGTCCTCTCATTGACTTTATATCTTTAGAGGTTTGTTTTGAAACGACTGGTAGGTGGGAGGCAGACGTCCATACCCACAGTAATTAACTAGATAGCCATTTACAGCATCAGTAACACAAGCTATATTATAATTCAACCAAGATAATCCAAGAGTTTGGAAAAACCATGGGGTTGAGCATGAATTATTCTGTGTCCATCATGGCTGGATAGTAACAAATGGCTCTCGAGCAGTGCTCTGTATCCTTTTTAGAGTAACAACCATAGCAGAATGAGAATGGTGTTATTATCACAGCTGAGAGCTAAAATGGCCATCAGTCTTGGCTGTGATTGTATGTTTGTGGGATATTTACTGAGAGCTCATCCAGGAGCTGCCTCATCTTTGAGTTTTTAGCCATTCTTTCTTAATAATGTGTTTTCCCTCTGCCTCCAGGGAAATACTCCTCCAGTGGTGGTGAACACTGACACACTCGATGGCTCCCCATATGTAAGGATTATGTTTAATCTTCCCTTTATTGTATTGTTATGTTAGGCTCAATTTAACTGCCTTCATATTCCGTCCATATTATCTGTAATTCCATTCCTTTCCCAGCATCCAGGTAGGTCTTTGCGCATTGTTTTAATCTGAATGATAAAAGTACAAACTCATTTTACCCCTTTTTAATTAAATGTAGGTCTCTCTGTTTGATATACATTAGCCAATTTGATTTGAAGTTTTTTAATGATGTCTTTTCTAAAACAAAAGCAGTGTCATGAGTTGTAAGGGATTACAGAATGAGGCTTCTCAGAGAAAAGCCTCCCACCACAGACCAGTATTTCTGCACCACTACAGTACTAAGAAAAGTTGTTTTCTAGGTCAGACACCAAAACAGTGAAGTCTGAAGTTCTTTAAATTCCCTCTTCCTCTGGGACTCGTTTAATTGCAGAGGTAATGCTAATGCAGAAGGCAAAATTAGACTAAAAGAATAGTGTTGCTATTTTCAACCAAACTGGTCCAAACATACAGTATGTCAAAAAGGAGCAGAATGATTCTGGATCAAATTTAGTGGACTGGTTAAGAGATGCTTTAATTAGATGTTGGTGCTGATGATGCTGTGTTCAGTAACTGATGGGAAATACCCCAAGCAGGACTTCTGAGTCAGTTTAAGAATAGCAACATTGATCAAGCCCAGAAGGCAAATGCTGAATCAACATAATAAATCATTTGTACAAATAGTTAAACTTGTATAATTGTTTAAATAATTGTAAAATTCCTTAAAATCTAACTTTCTGTAAATGACACTATAAATATTCCTTTCTGACAGGTGAATGGGACAGAAGGGGAAATCGAATATGAGGAGATCACACTGGAGAGAGTGAGTCTGAGAAAATGATCTTTTAAACTAAAATTTTAGACACATGTATGAAAAAGTAGATGAAAAAAAGCACAGTTTCAACTAACTTTAATCTCTAAAGCCACATTCAAATGCCCCTGATGTGAATACTAATGTGTTTGTTTGTTTGTATTTGCTACTGCAGGGTAACTCAGGCCTGGGCTTCAGCATAGCAGGTGGAACAGACAACCCTCACGTGGGCGACGACCCCAGCATCTTCATCACCAAAATCATACCTGGAGGAGCCGCGGCTCAGGATGGGCGGCTGAGGTAAAAGCACACACATCAAAGCTACAATAAACACAAAGCCAGCATTCATGCATGCATGTTCCCACACTTCACAAATATAAAATCCAACAATCAAAAAAGCCCATGGGCCCATTAGGTCGTCTCGGGTTTCAGATGAAAGAAATACTGCTCTATGCCCCCATTTACCCTGCCTTTTCCCTCCACCTTCCTGCACATTTTTTTTTTAATTTACTGATTCAGACAGCCAGTCACTTTTCTTCCTAGCAAACACACTTAGAGACAGAGAAACCACCAAAGTAGAACCTTCATTTTAAGCATCAAAGTTACAACAGAGAATGCCTGCCTGTTTAAGTCAAGACCTGAATGCATCTACCCAACTAAATATCCACTACTAATTTTGTTTTTTTTGGAAGGTTCAAAACAGTCTTGTACAAATATACAACATGCATAAATGTTAAAAGAGATCCTATTTTAATCGCAAAATATAGAATGGTAAAGAAATAGCAATAAACAGCAATAAATAAGCCCTGTACAGAGGCATCCTTCTCGCCCATCTCTTTACAGTTGACCTATAAATGTCCATTTGGAAGGACTTCAGAGTGTAAAGCAGGCCTGGAGAGATATTATATTACTTATATTTGCCTGAATGCAATGTTTTTTTTCTTGGCCTTTACAGTCTGCTGTGAGCAACATATCTCAAATTTCTTAAGGAAAATAATTTAAGCCTTTCTACTCCTAGTATCTAAAAAAAATGGGATACCTTGAAAACCTTACAAAACCTGCAATTTGTGGGTGTAAACTTCATGTTGCTTCAGATGGTTTGAAGTGGCTCCTATTATTTGTAAGGTTTAGGGAAATGGCGGACCCAAAAATGCAGAGACAACAGGGCAGTGGTGAGCTTGACATTATTCATTTTGAAAAATCTTTGAAAATCAGTATAAAACATTCGGTGAGGTTTATGAAAGTGTTGTTTAATAGTGCTGATTTGTAACATTTTATATGTACATTAATTGTTCTTTATGGCTTAATAAAAGGTTGCATGTAAACCCCTATGAGCACAGAGCTGCAAAGAACATTAAAGGATACTCTATAGTGGAGTTGCACTAGAATCAACAGCATTAAAAATGTGTTACTGTACGATAACAATTTGCTCTTCTCTACATGCAAAAAGTATATAATATTGCCTCACAAACACCGTGCAGCTCAGACTTTGTCAGTGTAAAATTCTTTGTATGAAGATGTCAGCAGCCATTGGTTGCCTTTGGAGTTGGCTTAGTGATGTATCTCACTTCAATCAGAAGAGACTTAATTGAAAGTGATGCTTAAGAGGAATTCAATTAATTTATTTGACATTGTGTGCACAACAGGTTAAAGTTGAAGAAATATGTGAGAAGCCTTTGGCAATTAGACCTCACTGTGGTGTCATCATCATTTTGAGGTGTTAGTCATGCCATGAGCTGTACAGGAATATCCCTCTGATGGAGTCTAGACACTGGTGGTGGTGGTTTTGGTGAAGGGGTGAATGGATGGCTGGGAGAGAGATGAATGGGATGTGGAGCAGGACTTTCGATGAGCTCAGTGGATCATTTGTTAAACCTCTTGCAGCCCTCAAGAATTATTTCAGCCTTACAAAATGTTCCACCCTAAAATTTTCATGGCTGTAAAAATCAATTTTAAACACATGAATGGAAGAGTTATAAGTAGAGTTTTTAGGCCCTTAGAGGAAGAATGTGTGCCTTTGAAAATAACTATTTTATCAAAATCTTCCTGATTGAAAATCAGCTTGTCTCCTGCACACAGGCTGTCACTTGCATTTCATATATCAACTCCTTATCATTTTAACGCAAAGAGAGCTATACCAAAGCTAAACCTTGTGCTAGATCAATAGCAGAAGGGTTTCCACACTCGTTAATATCAGATACTGAGAGTTGGGGGGAGAGGCCAGATGTCTGTGGTGAAACTGGATCCCCAACACACCTTTAGTTGGAGACTGACTGCTCCTGACCTCTTCTGGTGAAGGATTACACCCAATTTCTTCACCAAAACAAATTCTGTATTTTCCCTCTCCCTTGCACCATCTCCCTCTCTCTCCCTCTCTCTCCCTCTCTCTCTTACGCTCTCTATTTCTAAGTGTGAACGACTGCATCCTTTTTGTGAATGATGTTGATGTGAGGGAGGTGACACACAGCCAAGCTGTGGAGGCCCTTAAGGAGGCAGGTGCTATCGTCCGCCTCTATGTTCTCCGCAGAAAACCAGCAGCAGAGAAAGTCACTGAAATCAAACTCATCAAAGGCCCTAAAGGTATGTGGAAGTGTAGACTGGTGTACAACATCAATGCTTTTGTGTGGGTTTAAGGAGCCTTTATACCCAGCTAAACTGTGCCCTCTGGATTTAGCAAATCTGCTCCTTTGCTCACTCTCTGCCTCTGTCGTCGCTCCCTTTTCTCAGGATTAGGTTTCAGCATTGCTGGAGGGGTGGGAAACCAGCACATACCAGGAGATAACAGTATCTATGTCACCAAGATCATTGAAGGCGGAGCGGCTCATAAAGATTGCCGTCTGCAGATCGGGGACAAGATCTTAGCGGTCGGTCATTTAAATGGAATAACTGCTAGCATGGAGAGATATACTGTATATACATGTCACTGATAGCCTCAGACTCTCACCTTTTAAGCACACAGACACACATTCACACAAATGCGCACTCACACATTTGTATACAACCAACATTGATGTATTAAGAGCCAAGATAAATTACAGCTGTGATTTTCATGGCCTGAAATTACTTTCATTAATATGTTAATAGGCTAGCTGTGTAGGATGGGATAAATGTTTAACTGGAGTGTTGCCACAATGAGTCTCAAACAGTATTGCTGCCATCTGCTGGAGAACAGAGAGACTGTAGCGTAGCAGCTGATGGCAAGCTCACAGCCAGCAACTTCAAAATGGTGCTTGGTTTCTACTAAATGGTGTCTGAGCAAATGTTTTACCTCGAAATGGGATAGGCAACATGCTTTTTTGCTCATTATGATCTGTTCAAAAATGCATTTCCATGAATGGCTATGTTAAGTCATATGTAAAATGCTATTTTTTGCACCTTAATACAAACAGCTAGTTAAGAGTGGACATTTGCATATTACCTTAAGGGCTCCAAATCCAGAGGGGACCCCTAGTTTTATTTCTGGCTTAGCTCATCTTTACCCATCTAATCTGATTGACGGTTAGCACATTTGTATATGATTTCTAGAGTAAGGAATTTCTGATACATGTGGTAGTTCATTTTACCTTGTGTATAATTTAAATTGAGGTATGTGCTGTAACAAATCAGTTTAAGCTCATTGTTCTAGCATTAAGAATTATAAAAGAAATGTTACTATCAGCACTAAAATTATTGAAGTTAAAAAGAGAGATGAAATTTAGATAAACCTTTTGCTGCTAAATGTCCATCTAAATTTGATCTCTTGTCGTAAACAATCAGGTGAACAACGTGTGTCTTGAGGATGTGATGCATGAGGATGCGGTGGGGGCTCTGAAGAACACAGCCGAGGTGGTGTACCTCAGGGTGGCCAAGCCCAACAACCTGTACCTGACCAACTCCTACAACCCTCCCGACCTCACCAGCAGTAAGCCCCTCTCTGTGTGAAATTCTACACTTCACTGTTGTGAAGTATGGCTAGCGAAAAATCATACCAGAAAACGTCACCAAATGTCCTGCCTTCGAGTTAATGCATTTCCAAGAATTTGCACCCACAAACATGAGAGCTTTTTTTTCCAGATTTGAAACAGCAGTCAAAAGTAGAGTTGAGGGAATAACTTGTTCTTTCTAAATCACAAGATATGACTGTGGGAATTCTATGAAAATTCAAAGCTGAGGTGTACAGGTGCAGAGTTGACTTGACTTGAAGAAAGTATGCCCTTGTAAAGAAAGAATCTGGGCATGGTAATACTCTTTTTGCAATAGGCTTTCATGAGATGATTACAGAGAATTCATACTAAAGAAGAAATCACATTCCACAAGTACATTTCAGTGTTTTCCCTAGCTTTATATTAGTTTGATGCTCACATTGATTTCATATTCATTTGGCTTAGGTGCTGCCCAAAACGGCTTGGGTGCTGCACCTAAAAATTATAATAGTAGGGTGGAAAAACCATATATTATACCTCTTTTGGTTTTGTGTGTATTTTTCCAGCATATTCCCATATGGACACTGAACTCAGCCACCCCACCTATCTTGGGTCAGATTACCCACAAGCCCTCACTCCCACCTCACCTAGTCGGTTTTCTCCCGTTCTGCATGGCATGATGGGAGATGATGACATCCCCAGGTGAGCAATGCTCCTTCAGCTAAACATGTACTGTATACTGATTTATTAGTAATAGTAGGATTGCCAGTATTAGTGTTAGTAGTACTGTTTATATTGAGCTTGCATTGTGCAAAGTCTTATTGATAACATGACTGTCTACTTTCCTCTCTCCTCCATCTCTCTTCCAGGGAGCCTCGCAGAGTTTTGATCCACCGAGGCTCCACTGGTCTGGGATTCAACATTGTTGGAGGAGAGGACGGAGAGGGAATCTTTATCTCTTTCATCCTGGCAGGGGGGCCAGCTGACCTCAGCGGAGAGCTGCACAAGGGCGATCAGATCCTCAGTGTAAAGATACCTTTATCTTCTTTAAGTTGTCACATAAACATTAATGCATTTTACAGTTGCACTAAGTGATTTTTCAGCTGTGGATGTAAACAGTCATACTGTGTGTGCGTCAGGTGAACGGCGTGGACCTGCGTATGGCCACACACGAACAGGCAGCTGCAGCATTGAAGAACGCTGGCCAGACAGTGACCATCATCGCTCAGTACAGACCCGATGGTAAAGCCACAGACATCTCATTTCTAATATTATACAATTTCAATGTAAAATAGTCATGTAAGGTGTCTTACAAACATTTCTTAAATTAAAATTATTAATAATCATTTGGTATTAGATCAGTACTCTAAGTTGAGGTATCAGAATTGGTCTTGGGAAAGAAAACATTGAATTGGTGCATCCCTAGTCTTGCATTGCCAGACCTTCCTCCACAGCACTGCAGAGGAGGGTCTGGCTAGTCCACACAGCATACTGGGATGGGAGAAAAACGTGCTCTGGTTTATTGCCATTTCTTTAAACTAATCACAATCGTCATGCTAAGCTCCGTACGGAGCCACGGTGCCGCTGCAAAATAGCCTCGGGAAGGAACTTGTTTGGGTGGAACGTGTGTACGTTTAAAGGTTGTTTTAGTCGTGCAACAGAAAACTCAGATTGGACAGATCGTCTACCTAGCTGTCTGGATTTAACCTGCAGAGATCTGAGGAGTAGTTATCCATGGTCCTCATAAATTGACCGGGGTTTAAAATTCCAACACAAAGAAAGCGGAATTTATCAGCCAAGGGGTCTTTATGTGTTTGTACTTCTTTGTTTCAGAGTACAGCCGTTTTGAGGCTAAGATCCATGACTTGAGGGAACAGCTGATGAACAGCAGTATGGGCTCTGGGACCACGACGCTAAGGAGCAACCCAAAGAGAGGCTTCTACATCAGGTCTTACACAGATGCACGCAAATGCCTCTACATTTGCATACTAGTTGCCAACATTATACTATGCATGGTTAGCCAAAACTAATGTCAGTGATATGCTTTGAAGTAACCAGCAATCTGGCATTAGCTAGCTTACAATCAACGCAGCTGTTTTAGGACCAGAGAACTTTATATGTGACATGACTGGATTGCTCAGTCTACACTAAAGGGCTGTTTTGGTGCCAACTGTTGTTATTAAATTTATGAAGTAACTACAAAGCCTTTCTAGAGCTGTTGAATTTTGAAAGTGAGAATATGAGTCATTGTAATGTCACCTGAGGGACTTTGATTATTAGAAAGAAATTATTAACTGTAGACACAAGTTAAAGAGGCTCCAAAGTTGTGTGGGTAAACCAGAACAGAGAGTTAAAGTGGCAATATGTAAGGCAGGTACTATGCACACAAAAATCGTGATGAATAGGAATAGGAGTAGGAGTAGGAGAATAGGAGTCCAACTCATTCAAAAAATCTAATGATGTTCTTTCCTTCTTAAAAGCCAATGAGAACAGTTTTACACATTTCAGTTTTTTTTAAACAAGGTCAAGATTTATGTCAGCATATGCTAGCTAATGGGTTTACACTTTTAATATAGGGATTTCTTAAATATAGAGAAACGTAATGGAACATTTACTTATCAATCACAGGCTGTAGCTAGAAACCTGACCCCATCAACCCCTTTGGCAGATCTTTCTTAACAAACTCAAGTTAGGGCAAGCCCTGCTCAAACCTCAGGACAGGCCTGGATTAACAAAATGTCCACACAAAAGGTGTACATTAAAGGGTACAAACTGCAAAGGAATAAATAATGTACATTTACATAATATGGTAAGCATGTCACAGCCAAGGTTACCAAGTCTAACAAAGACTAAATAAATAATGTACCACAGTAAGACTCACTGTGGCTTTACACGTGTCTTGCAGATTCAAGACAATAAATAAATAAAAATGTCATTGCATTACTGTTTACTACAATACACTAAAAAGCTCATGTTTGCTGTACATAATGATGTACAGTAATCTGCACCCCATTTAGATTTCCTGTGTACAGTAAATAAAATGCTGTAGTTTACAACTTTAGGCTACCCCATAGACTTGTTATATGTACTAGTTAAGAACTCCTGTGCTGTGCTTTAGTTTACATACAAAGACAAGACATCATTATGTGCCAAATTAGACTTTATATAAGCCAATTTGATGATGAAATGCCAAATTGTTGCAGAGGAAGCTGCAGTGATCATCCCATGTGTGTGTGCAAAGTTGTGTAAATACAGTGAGATTCTGTAAACTCCATGAGCAGCTCAGCACTGTTTCAGCACCCTGAACAGCGCCGCCGCCACTCCACTCATAGCTGTCAAACGTTAATCACACCAACCAGCGACAGAAAACAAGATATGAGTTTATGAAAACAATGGTATAAAAATAAATTATGTTCTAATCATCACAATCTATGCAACCAGTTTAAACCTAAAACTCTGCCACAATGAGCAAACATCCAGTCACAAAACCATATCACACTGACTGCACAGGGTTAGCACAGGGTAAAAGGAACATGGCTCTTACCTTTAGAATAACTTCTTAACGTTACTTGATTTCCTGTGCAAATAGTTAATTAAGTCCTCACCAGGTCCAGGTGTGACTCAATCAACCAGCAGTGACAGCCAGGACAATGAAAATAGTCTGCTCTGGGTCACGGTATTACACGCTCTGTATCAGTCCGTTGATACTGACAGCAACAGTGCCTCCCAATAGGTTAGCTCAGATTTTTAGTTTCCCTCCAAAACTGGAGATGATACCGTGTTCGGTGTTCGTCCTGCTTCTTCATCTAGCTATGGCCAGAGTTCCGTCTTCTTTTTATTCTGTCAATCAGAATTACCGAGAAAACATTGGATCTATTGTTGATGACAACATCTGGATTAAAATACTGTATCCGCCCTGGCTGACATCAACATTACTGCTGTCTTCGTTTCTGATGGCAGTGACTATGAGGCTAACATTAGCTTAAATGATTTGCCATTAACACAAAAATATTAGCTAACGTTAGACGTTGGGTGAATGTATTTGCAGCTGGCGTTCGGGGGTCAAAAGACTGTATATGCTCCAGTGTGTTCCCGGAACTTCGCCTAGCCATGATACTGTGTGGGACTTTACATTTCTTGGTCCTGAATGACAGAAACACTGATTACAGGCATTCCCTGCTAAACAAAAAGTTGCTTATCAGATGAAGGCTGGACATTTAGCTAAACAACTAGAGGGCAAGGGGACTACTCAGCAACAGTTCAGCAGAATTCACGGCAGTGTCAGGGGTGTTTAAAGTTACAAGAATATGATTTAATTTATGCCACTTTTAAAACAAGAAAATACAGTGTAGTGCAGAATTTTTTCCTTGCTCAACGACTGCAGTCGTGCACAGAAGCAGAGCGCTAAGTGCTGCCACTGCTGGCCGGGAATAATATGGCAATCATACTAATGAAGCAGAATGCCCCCAAGTGTTTTCTTTGCTTCTGTAAATCACAGAGGGTTTCTATGTTCCTTGTGTTTTCTTATGTTTTGCTAGCTAAATTATTATCTTGACTATTGTACTATGTACTGTCTGATTTATGACAATGTACACAAACATTAGTAGTTATAACTGTTCCGTGCATCCGTTCAATGGACATCCATAATGTTCCGTTTGGGGACTTAACAAAATAATAATAATAATAATAATAATAATACATTTATTTGTAAAGCACTTTCAGTCAAAGTGCTGTACAGAGCATAGGAAATACAGTTTAAAAACATTTCAAATAACTGAAACAAAAATAAACACACACTCGGACTCTCAGGAAAACATACAGAGAAATTAGGCCTCATACACAACAGTAAACAGATGGGTCTTTAGCTTTGCTTTAAAAGCCTCAACAGAACAAGCCTGCCTGATGTCCAGAGGTAAACTGTTCCACAATGTCGGTGCACGAAAAGAAAAAGCCCGTTCACCAATTGTCTTCTTTTTAACCTTTGGGACACTCAGAAGACCCATCCCCTGAGAACGCAGGGCTCGAGCAGGCACATAGGGGTTCACTAGGTCTTTAAAGCAGCCATATTCTGCTCATTTTTAGGTTCATAATTGTATTTTAAGGTTGTACCAGAATAGGTTTACATGGTTTAATTTTCAAAAAACACCATCTTTTTGTTGTACTGCACCGCTCTCTCTCACTGCTGCAGATCCTCTTTTCAGCTGGTCTCTGTTTTAGCTACAGAGTGAAACCTCTGTTCTTCTTCTTCTTCTGTACTATCTCTGATTGCACTGCACATGCTCAGTAGCTCAGATGTAGATCATGTCAGCTAGCTAGCTCCATAGACAGTAAAAGAAAGGCTCTTTCTACAACTTCGGTCAGTTACAAGGCAGGATTAGCTGGGAGACTTCTAAATGAGGGCGCACATGGAAGTAGTTCTTTTGTAGATTATGGTGAACTTGTGTGTGTTGTAGCAGTGCTTTGCTATTGAGAACGAGGTAGCATGCTAGCGTTAGCATGCTAACGCTAACGCTACGAGCTAATGGTTGCGGTTAGCCTGCTCGTTTCGGCTTGTGACGTCACAAGCCGTGCCGATTTTGAACAGCTCACCCAGAGACTGAAGGCAGGACACATTCAGAAACCGTATCTCACTCTAAACAGCATGGATGGATTTTTTTCAAAGTTTGTATGTGTGTGGAAGCACCAGAGACACAACATAACACCCCAAATCCCAGAAAAAGTGATTTTTTCATAATATGGGCACTTTAAGATACAACGGTGCGCTGCCATTTCATATTTTATAGGTTAGCAGCAACACCTTAAAATCTGCTCTGGCATGAACAGGGAGCCAATGGAGAGAGGATAACACTGGTGTAATATGTTCATATCTGGAGGCTCCGGTCAGAACACGAGCTGCCGCATTCTGAACCATCTGCAGACTCCGAAGACTTTTCTTTGGCAGACCCGACAGGAGGACATTACAATAATCTAGCCTAGATGACACAAAGGCATGAATGAGGACCTCAGAGTCCTTAAACGACAGTATTGATCTGATTGAGATGTTTCTAAGATGGAAAAAAGCAACTCTGGTCACCTCCTTTATATGTAAATCAAACGAAAGTGTCTGATCGAAAAGCACACCAAGATTCTTAACTTGGTCTCTGCGATTTAATGCACAATCATCGAGAGACAAAGTAATGTGATCAAAAAGATGACCTAATTTTGCTGGTCCGATAACCATCATTTCTGTCTTAGCAGAATTAAGCAACAAGAAATTTGTTGATAACCAGATCTTAACAGCTGCAAGACAGGCCTCAAGTTTAGCTGTATTAGACTCGCTTCCTACACCTAATGGCATATACAGCTGCATATCGTCAGCATAACAATGAAAAGCAATCCGAAAAGAACGGAAAATCTGACCCAGTGGGGATAGGTAAAGTGAAAAAAGCAATGGACCCAGTACAGACCCCTGGGGCACCCCGTGCTTGACGGTACAGGACTCAGAGAGTATGTTGTCATATAAAACACATTGAAATCTTTCTGACAGGTATGATCTTAACCACTCTAAAACTTGTCCTGAGATGCCAAAGAAATTCTCAAGTCTATCCAATAGTATACAGTGGTCAACCATATCGAAAGCAGCGCTAAGATCTAACAGCAATAAAACACTTGTTGACCCTGAATCTATATGTATTTTAATGTTATATTGTAATGTAAATGTGTAATTTTACCTTCTTTTTCGGGTGACTTTTTTACCATCTGTCTAGGGACTGCAGATGAAAAATAGCCTTCTGGCTAATTGTGGAATATTGACAGAAATGTTTATTGATATGCACTGTCCCTGTAATAAAATAAATAAAAAAAATAAAAAATAGACAGTAGCAAGTCATTCACCACTTTTGTAAGTGCTGTTTCTGTGGAATGATTTAACATCTTGTATTTGTATATTCTCTCTACAACAAATGTATTTATGAAGCTACTTGAGAAATGTAAGAAGACTGTTCATAATATTGGTGTTCAAGTGGTTAAATAGAATTTAAAGAGGTTTTTTTATTAAGTTAGTGATTTGAATTCTTCCATCACTCAGGGCTCTTTTTGACTATGACAAGACTGCAGACTGTGGCTTCCTCAGTCAGGCACTGGGCTTCAGGTTTGGGGATGTGCTGCATGTGTTGGACTGCGGAGATGAGGAATGGTGGCAGGCCCGTAAGGTCAGCCCCCAGAACGAGGCTGAAGAGGTCGGCTTCATCCCTAGCAAGAACAGGTCAGACTTTTCACTGTGAGTGAGTGGGGGAGGTCCGACTTATCTTTCATTGTGCTTCAACAAAATTACTAAACATTCTGGTTCAACTTTTCTAACATAATTATTCTGTCTCCAAAATTAAATATTTTTGTTCTCCCTCCTTGTTTCTACAGGGTGGAAAGAAAAGAGTGGTCTCGTGTTAACACCAAAGAGAGGGTAAGTTCATTCACCAGTTGTTTGAATGAGTTGTACCTGTTCTCTCAAACTGCCTCCCAGTGTGTAAATCTCTGCTCTGGTTTCTGTTGCAGGACCATGGTCGAGACAGCTTGGGCACTCAAGGTAATTAGTATGAAGTATAAATGTACTGTGTATTGACACTTCAAGCATGTTAGCTGACTACAGTTAACACTAGCAATGGGCAGCAACACAGGAACACGATTTGCTGACACATACACAAACAATATCTCCCTGTTTTATTTACATACATATTATATACTTATATGTAAATAGTAATCAGTCACACTGTAACACGATAACAAGATTTATAGCTCAATTGAAGGTGCAAGTAGCATTAACTGCAGCTACAGAGAAGTCCCTTCCCTACCTTTGCCCTACTCTTCAGCACTGCTGTAATCTCCAAATGCCTCACCACCAACGTGTTGACATTACACACAATGCCAAATATAAACTCTTTACTCAAATTTTCTTCCTAACTGTAGTCTAATGCACACCTCATCTCCAACAGTCACATGTTTACTGTTCTTGTCACTAACGACATCTGATGTATTAGCTGCGACATTTGAGAATATATCATATTCACTACGCACAGATGCAGAATCATGAACCTGAATTTCATTTTTAATGGTAAAAAGAAATGTGTCTGAATGCTTTTCTGTCACCAGGGAGAGATAAAACCTCACAAAGTTATGAGACTGTCACCCAAGTGGAAGGTAAGGTCAAATAGAAGTCCATTATTTAAGGCTTTTATATTACATTTCATTTTTGTTTCTTTTTCCCTTTTCTGAATGCTCCTACTCACTTTCTTCTCTCTTTCTCTTCAAGTTCATTATGCGAGGCCCATCATCATTCTGGGTCCTGTGAAAGACAGGATAAATGATGACCTGTTGTCTGAGTTCCCTGATAAGTTTGGATCTTGTGTCCCCCGTAAGTAATTATGCTGTCAGTCATGGAGACTGAGCCGTTCACTAGTTTTTTATTTGCATGTCACTGCTGCCACCTGCAGCCATTTTAGGGTGATGTCTGCATAATACATCCCTCCCCATCAAGTAATTGCTTTAATTTTGAGATTCAAAGCAGCGTTTACTGTATTGTTCTTCGCCTAACAGACACCACACGGCCTAAGAGGGAGTATGAAGTGGATGGGCGGGACTATCATTTTGTGTCGTCACGGGAACAGATGGAGAAGGACATCCAGAGCCATCGGTTCATCGAGGCGGGCCAGTACAACAGTCACCTGTATGGCACCAGTGTCCAGAGTGTCCGTGAGGTGGCTGAGCAGGTACACAGCTAATAAAACTCCTTAAGAAAAATCGCCTCTTGGTTCTGAGTGTGAACTCTGAATAACACCTCAGTGACTAAGACTGGCAAAATGATGAATTTATCAGTGATGTATATGTTTTATAAAAGCAATACTTCCTCAGAGAAAAGTTTAAGTGATGAGCCACAACCTTTCATGACTTGTTGCCCAATTAACTGGCAAATTAAAAGTTGTTGCTAAAATGTAGTGTATTTATTAATCCTTTTAATTATTATTACATTTCTTTCCCTGCACTTGTGCACAAGCAGCAGGGGAAACACTGCATCCTGGATGTCTCTGCCAATGCTGTGCGCAGACTACAAGCAGCTCAGCTTCATCCCATCGCCATCTTTGTCCGGCCCAAGTCACTGGAGAATGTCCTGTATGTACTTCAAAAGCTCTTAATACATTTTGAAAATGTATGCTTAACAAGCATTAAATATGTTGTGCATAATGAAAATATGTGTTATAATGAAGATTTTGTGTGTGATGTTAACAGAGAGATCAACACTCGCCTGACAGAGGAGCAGGCCAGGAAAGGAATGGACCGAGCCCTCAAACTAGAACAAGACTTCCTAGAGTGTTTCTCGGGTAAGATCGGAGAGTTTGTGTCTATATGACATGAACACACAGAAATGATGTGTAGACACAGAGCATGGAATTTCTAGCAAATATCATGTACTGTCTACCTACAAGTGGAATCTGGTTTGGATTATGGCAGCACCAGATGGTAAAAGCGAGCTAATTCACCTGTGTTTGCACTCCGCTGTACACTAATCTATTTGATGTGGAGTGGTGATCATAAAAATCCTTATGATTACAAGATTTTTGAAACAACAGGTTGTCTGTATTTTGGGTTTATTGCTGGTGCTCAGCTCCACACTTTTGAGGATGATAATATGTGCATTTCACTTTATAACTTTTTACTCTTTTTTATTGTTTAATATATAGACTGTTAATATTAATGGACAAAGCATCCGGTTCAGTGAAGTGCTGCAAATGGGGAAGTGCCTTAAACCTGCATTCTATCTGAATTCCAGCAGGGGGCGACACGTGCGGTTGCAAAAGGAGGTCGGTTTCTGTAGAAGTCTATGAGAAAGTGACCCACTTCTCACTTGATTTATTACCTCAGTAAACATTTTCATAATGAGTTTATGGTCTCAATCGCTAGTTTTAAGTCTTCTGCAATACAGAATGATGTTCATTTTTTGAATTATGGTCTCGTTGATTTTAAAATCGGCGATAAAGCAGGGGGTGTTTTAGGGCGTGGCTATGATGTGATTGTCAGTGAAAGTGTGTAGCGTAACATGGCTCCTCCCTCACTCCTCCCTCTCGTCTAAAATCGTCACATCCGCAACCAGGATGGCTGCGCCCGTAATGGCAAACTCGACGACTCATAGCAGATCTCCACGAACCAATGGGTGACGTCACACATGCTCTGTCCATTAATATTAACAGTCTATGGTTTAATACCAGCAAATGATAAAGCAAGCCTCCTCCACAAAGATGGATTTCACTTTACATGTTCCTGGCCGAGTGAGTTAAATGAGAGAATGAACACATTCTGGGAGGACTCTGAGCATTTTAACATTAAGTCACACATTTAGGGCAAATCACAGCGGTCGACAGAATATGGATGTTAGGATTCCTCACAAAGCTAATGCGGTGTACAATTTATAATAAATCGTGAGCTGTCGTAAGCCACTGAAAAAATATGTGTGAGACTGAATAAACATGTGGGAGCCTTTGTAGAAATACATACATAATGGAAATGTGCCTGTTGTTTGACATTGTGATTTTACACAATATTTACAATGTATACAGATTATAAAATTGTATTCTTAATTGATTATTCCTCTCATTGTCTCCTCTCAAACACATCTGATAAACATCCTTCCTTTCCTTTGTCCCTCTCTGTCTTTCCACCCTAATGACACCGTTTTTCGTGCTTCCTACTGTCTCTCTTTTGTCTTTGCTTGCCATTTTTTCCCCGCCCCTCATTGTTTTCTCTCCTTCCCTCACACATCCTGTGTCCTGCTGCAGCTGTCGTGGAAGGGGACAGCTTTGAAGAGGTCTATCACAAAGTAAAGACAGTGATCGAGGAGCAATCAGGGCCTTACATCTGGATCCCCACTCGGGAGAGGCTGTGATGCTGCACCCTATCCGAACCACCCCTTTCTCACAACCACCAACCGACACCACCCTCCACCCTCACGGCCAAGCCAGCCTCGCCTGCCTGTCTGCCCTCCAGCAAAGTCAGTGCTTAGGCAATCCCTGAGAATGACACAGAGAGACAAATGCATACTAAGACAAACACAGAGACAGAGACAAATACAGGAATTGACACAGCGAGGCAAAGAACGATACCAAAAGAGAGACTCTGAGACAGATGTGAACACAGCACTGTGTAATTAGACTGAAAGAGATGGCAAGAAAAGACGTAATCAGTATTCCACTTTAATGAGGCAGGATTGAGCATTGAGGCCCTGTTCACACTCAGCATTAAAATGCATCTTGGCCACAAGTGGACAGCTCTTAATACATGTGACTGCACCCCTATCTGGGAACGCAAATGTCCTAAACGCAGTTGATTAAGCACTGCCAAACAACTTAGTGTGTAATGTGTGTTTTCTCTGTTTAGATGCAGTTGCAGTTTCCCAACAGATAAAAGCAAATGTGAAGCGAAAATCCAATCACAAGTGATTACTTGAGAGAGTTCAGATGCATTCTGATGCCAGGTGTGAACCGCAGTCCATCTGGATCTCAACACAGTCTGGATATATTTGGACATTAGATCTGAACAGGGCTTGAAAGAGAGTAGAGGGTGACCCAGCAGGGACGGACCCTGAGGTAGTATTAAGACCACCTCACCCACCCCACCCCTCTCAAGTCTCATGCTCCCATTGAACACCTCCACGCGCCTATGTCTGAGATGGAGGTGCCCAAAAAGACGCTGGCCCCTCTTTTTATATAACCTCCTGGCTTTCTCTCCTCCTCCTCCTGTCAGCTCTGCCTTGTTTCAGGACAGGAAAGGGGGACGACTGAGAACAGGGCGCCCAGATCCTGCTGAGTCCCTCTTGATGAGGAGTCTTTACTCGGCAAAGAGTCCCTTTTCGTGTGAATCGCCTCTTGGTTCTGAGTGTGAACTCTGAATAACACCTCAGTGACTAAGACTGGCATTTGCTCAATCACCCATGTTTAATATTGCGAGGCATTATTTAAAGGCAGTTCAAATAATTATAATGATAAAAACACATATGCTGAATTTGTGCATGCATCCTCAAAGACAATGGAGACAAAAACAATGGAAAAATCTGACTTTAAAAAAAAGATAAAAAAGAAAGTAAGTAGGGTGTGTTCTCCTTTTCCACCTCCTTTGTGGAGGAGTTTTTTAGCATGTCTCATGGAGGAAGAAGAGAAGAGAGACACAGTCTTGAGAGATTGTCTTGAGAGGCCAAACCTGAGCGCAGTAGATGCTCTGACATATGTTTAGCCTCTGCTCTCTTACACACACACGCACACACTCACGCACCCATACGCTCTCACACCCATCCACCAACACACACACGTAGAGTTGTAACCTCAGCTGTAACCTAGCACACTCCTCTACAGGGCGACTGGCTGTTCTGACCTGCTAGTCAGAATCCAGGATGAATGTTATCTCTCTAGGCACAAACAGCAGAGCTGTTAGCTTCATCGCACCACAGCCAACTCACCGATCACTCTTCCAGAAGAATCCCTCAGCCACAGACGTACACACTGTTTCCAGTGGCCGCAGTAAAAGCCATGGTGTGTGTGTGTGTCTGTGTGTGTGTGTGTGTGTGTGTGTGTGTGTGTGTGTGTGTGTGTGTGTGTGTGTGTGTGTGTGTGTGTGTGCGCGCGCGCGTGCACGTGTGTGTGTGCGTGGGTCTCTGTATGTGCACATATGTGCACATTCATGTGTGGAAACTCCTCTGTGTGGGAGGAATAGGTCTTCTTTTATTCTCTCTTTTCCACTTTTTCTCTGCTTCTTTCTCCCTCTTGTGTCCACAAATTAAAGCTAAGTCATGTTTAACAAATAAATGGCCTATATATATATAAATATAAATATGAATATAAATATATATATATATATATATATATCTTTTTATAACAATTTCTAAAGGGACTAAGTCTGTAAAAATCAACATCTCCAAACAATATTCCATTGATTCCTTTCAGTTATATTGCAGTTTGGTTGTTGAATTTACACACATTCCCATTTTATTGTTGTAAAACGCAGCAAAAGGCTACACAGAAATAACTGAACCGTTCAATTTAAAGCAGACCTCAAACTAGAGCTTTGAACTGACATATATATTTGACATGTTCTTGTGTACGTTGAAAACGATTTGAAACATGTACAATGCAGCTGTATGTGTGTCTGTATGACTGTGTGCGTGTGCATACATGTGTTTGCTGCTTGTGTGTGCGGCTGACAAGAAAGTATGTGTTGTGTATAAAATATAAATGATACTATATGATAATATCTATCCTTTATAACATCCACTGGTGGGTATAATGTATAATAAATTAATGGGTGGTGTGCGTATGTGTGTGTGCCAGAGTGAGAGAGTGAGACACCCACATGAAGATGTAGTGCAATACTGCTATGATGTTATGCAATGAAGATGGTTTTACGTGTGTGTCTAAGATTAAAACAGTATTTATAAAGTTTGCACTGACGGCATTATATGCTACAGGTATCAGCAAGAAAAAGAAGGTGGACTCCAAGTTTTATGAGCATGTGTTTGTTTTTACTTATAATTTGTTCTGAATTATAAGAGTGAAGGTGGAAGTGTTGATGGAAGTGACCATTCATATTTATTGTTTGTTTATTTTTGCTCACTTGCTTCTCCCAGCTCAAGGTGGAACAGCTGAAGCTTGTGAATGACAAGTACCAAGTTTTTGTTTACAGTATGATTTATTATTTATTAAGAACTGTCACAGGTTCTATCTCAAGTCTGTATATTTTTGTATTTTTTTCCACATTGAGAGAGCTTTTGGGTCTCGGCCAGAAATGCTGTATATACAAAAGAGATGTTGGAGTGCTGTGTGGCTTTAGGTTTAGTCGTGCACACTGCTGAATTGATGCAAGTACAGGATCCATCAGAGCCGCAGCCCAGTTAAACTGCTCAAACATAGAAACAACATCTGCACACTCCGGGTGGGCAAAACACACACACACACACACACACACACACACACACACATATACGCACATAAAGATATCAGCATATTCATTTACATTTATACATTGAGAGAATCACAGAAACAACAACACATGACAACATATCCATGAATGGAATAATATGTTTTCAATTTCTTTATTTGAGGGTTCAAATATCAATGTATTTCTTAATATCTCTCAGCCATCCGTATCATAGTGTGATATTCCTTATAAAATATATGAATTTTTACAGAAAAGACTGATTACAACATTACAACAAAGTCAACTGATGCAGAAAAATATATTTAACAATGACAATATCAAGCAAAATAAAATGTTCCAGTTCAGTGAAGCGCTTGTTGTAAATTAGCTATAAAATAATAAAATTAATTTAAAAATGCTTTCTGAAAATGGACTCAGCAGCCTTGTTTTTTTATTTGTGTTGATGATTTGATGTCTCACAGTTCCACAGGTGAAGGCTGCAAGAAAGCAACATGTACGACCAGGGGAGGGCACTCATTCTCCATTTTCAGCTGCTTATACAAGCTCCTCAGCTGCATTTACACATACATGCTGTGGCTCCTATTTGCCAGGCGCTCCGCCCGCACCCCTGTCTCTCATCAGGGGAACCATTTTCTCTTTAGAAAAGCACACAATGAGGATCCTTTCGTTTGATTAGCTATGTGTGTGTGTGTGTGTGTGTGTGTGTGTGTGTGTGTGTGTGTGTGTGTGTGTGTGTGTGTGTGTATGTGCGAACAGGCAGACAATCACACTGTGTGTGTGGGTGCTATGATCATATATCCCTTGCCCCAGGCTTGAGGCATATTTCTGGCATCTGGACAGTTAGGCACAATCTGTGATTCTAATGTTAAGAAAATTGAAAAAAAATGCATACTAGTCCAACTAACAAAACATGAAACATAAAATTTGACCTGTTGTTGCCCACACATCTAAGTTGTAAGTTGTTTATCGATGCTGTATGGTTATGGTTTACTCATATCGGTATTGTGTATTAACAAAGGGTCAAACAGCCCTAAATTATGAGTTGTGATTGTTTATAGATCCATTTGGGGAATGTGGTCACAAACAAGAGGCCCTCCTTGATAAATGAACCACAAGCTGACACACAGCCTATCTCTGTTTAAGAAAAATCCAAGCTGTTAAATTATGTATAAAATTATGCACAAAATGTCTGGTGAAGGCAGGTAGAAAAAGTCTGGGTTTGAATATGAAGAGCCTGAATAAACTCAGACAGTGTGGAATAAGATTATTACCCCACCCTTAAACCTGTTTAAGTGGAAAATGTGAAATGTGTAAAGGGTTTAAATGACTGAGGTAAAATCCTCATCCATTTTCTTAACCACTTGTTCAGGGTTGAGGGAGGCTGCGGTATTTCACTTATGAAGATCAAAACATCAATCACCTGGTTGTGACACCTGAAAGTGATATAAAGGATTTGACAGAGTTTGGGGAGAACATCCATCAAAGGTCATAAACAGGATTTAAACCTGCAAGCTGGTATGTATCTAAGGCCTTACAGCCATCAGGTTACTCCCATCCACACGTTTTGTCATCCTCCTATCAGCCATTAACAGGTGTCTATACTATATACAGGGCATGTAATGCAGCTACCCACAAGCTGGTGGGAGAATGCACAGTTGGATCCGAGAGCAAGACAGATGCCTCACAGATGGATTATTGTAAAATTTGCCAAAGCAATGTGGTTAGAACTTGAAATTTCTTCTTAATTAAGTATCTGACTCACTGGATAAACTCTCTTTGTAAAGTGATTCATGTTTTGGGAAATCTTGAAACCGTGTATGTCACAGATGTGCGCACAATTCATTGCCGGTATCCTGCTTTACTGGCAGGGCAGACAGTCATTTTAAACTAAGGAGGAATGAGAAATGATTTGAAAGCTTCCAAATGGAATAATTAAATCAAGCAAGTTATTAGAATCATATTTCACTCCAAATACAATGAAACAAGAAAGCTGGTGGAGTGAAATTAGCGGGATAATTGTCAAACTGTTCGATCTCACGACTCTTAGTGGGAACAAGGTGATAGTCATTATGCGTTGCAACTTGGTCCCATTACTGTATCATCGGCAATTATTCACAGCCTGTTTCACAATAGGCTGGTAATGGAGTAATATCTCTTTGTGCCTGCTGCTATGGGGTCCAGAGCTACTAACAGATGACGTCTGTGTCTTGTGAGTGTTGGAAAGAAGAATTATCTCAACGCAGTCATCTCAAAACTGCTCATATGCTTCTGCACTAAAGCAGTAAAGCATTTCAGTACAACACAAGTTATCACACAACTCAAAGCCAATATTATCAGCTTGAAGGCACACAGGCGTTTCAAGCATCAGTCATCCCTGAACCTTAACTTGTAGTCCTGACTTGTAGTAGACACCCCCAAGATTATCCCAATAAGTGCTGATGTCTCTTGAAAATATGTATATATGAGTGGTGGTACACAGCAAAGCTTTCAGTAAATAGGTCCACATATATTTAAATTCATCCCATTTACAACATGTTTCTATACCTTCATGATTTCAGATGGGTGTGCCTGTATCCTTCTTCTCAGATTCAATCATTTGGCCCAAATAATCCTCTTAGATCCAGGATAATTATATAGCAGTCATGTTTCTTTAAAGGAGTGTCAAAAACTGCAATAGTAACTGTTAGTCACAGACATTTCAATCTGTCTACCAAACACTTTGGCTGCACACACAGGAGGTTGTCACCACCATTTGTTACCTTCATTTCAACATGACAGCTACAGCCAGCAGCAGAGGATCAAACACAGATCCTTTCCATGTTCATATTTTATTATTCATTTTAGCCTGCTGCGTCTTCTACTCGCCGAATCTTTGTCCCCTTCTTCTTTTTTTTTTGCTCCTCCACCCATGAGGTCCCAGCTGGCACCCATCAAACTGTTTGTGTGGGACAACTTGAGTTCAACACTTATATACGTTTATATCTTGTGCTCCAGATGATATCACTTTGGCTGCTTCAGTGCTCGTTATCAATGAATATCACATCGACTGCATAAAGATCAGATGATTCATCCTCAGATTAGTGTGCACAGGGTGTGGTGCAGGGGTTCGCTGTTAAGATGCTGCTTTATGCTGTTTGAAAAGAGGTGGATAATACCGACTTCACTGTTTTTGTACCAGAGCTCTCAGACTAATGTTGGATTAAGCCTAATGGGTTCTTCTGCCTTTTGGTGACTCTGAAAGCTTCATTATGATAATCTGTCCAAAAAGAAAAAACACCACACTGTAGCCATACCTGCCACAGAAGATATTTCTATACTGAAATTATGGGGTTTTTGAGAAGTGTTTCGGCATGTTTACTTCTGTTGAAAAATGTCAACTCTATGCCCATTCCGCTAATTAAAACATGGCATGTTGGCTTCAAAGGAATGTTAACTTCTGCATTTAATATTCAGCAACCTTGAAATTAATGGAAAATGACAAGTGACGAAGATTTTGATTTTGCATAGCACCAACAAGGAAAATGACAGCCATTTTTAAAATATACAGCATTCTGGTTTCCTTTTATAAGCTGCATCTGCAAGGGCAGAGCTTAGCCCAGGAAGACTTATAATGTCACCTGGGCCAAATGCACACTTTCACTTTGTAGTAGCAATGATGACATATGATATCAAATATTAGGATGATGGCATATAAGAATAAGCCAGCGTTAGAAATTGAAAATGCTTTGGCCAATACACCCATGTGCCCACTGAAATAATACACCAAATACATATTTACGAAAGAGTAAACTGTACAGACCAGATAGATGCTGCTAAAAAAGAAGAGTTAATGCAAACATATATAGGTGAGGGGCCAGACAAAGAATGGTTCAAAAACCCTATGAGTGACTGAGGAAGAGATGGAGTGACCCTGCCCGGAGGAAGCCCGGGGCCCCCGTCTGGAGCCAGGCCCAGATGGAGGGCTCGTCAGCGAGCGTCTGGTGGCCGGGTTTGCCACGGAGCCCGGCCGGGCACAGCCCGAAAAAGCTACGTGGCATCCATCTCTCCATCCCATGAGCCCACCACCTGTGGGAGGAACCACTGGGGTCGGGTGCGCTGCCACATGGGTGGCAGTGAAGGTCAGGGGCCTCGACGGACCAGACCCGGGCAGCAGACGGTGGCTCTGGGGACGTGGAATGTCACCTCTCTGTGGGGGAAGGAGCCGGAACTGGTGCGGGAGGTGGAGCGCAACCGGTTAGATCTGGTGGGGCTTACCTCTACGCACAGTCCCGGTTCTGGAACCATACTCCTGGATAGGGGTTGGACTCTTTTCTTCTCCGGAGTTGCCCAGGGTGTGAGGCGCCGGGCGGGTGTGGGGATACTCACAAGCCCCCGGCTGAGCGCTGCTACGTTGGAGTTTACCCCGGTGGGCGAGAGGGTCGCCTCCCTACGCCTGCAGGTTGTGGGGGGAAAAAGTCTGACTGTTGTTTGTGCGTATGCCGGAGAAGACATGGAGAAGGACTTTCGGTCGGCACCAAGGTGCTTCTGGAAAACCGTTCGCCACCTCAGGAGGGGGAAGCGGGGAACCATCCAAGCTGTGTACAGTAAGGATGGGACGCTGTTGACCTCAACTGAGGAGGTAATAGGGCGGTGGAAGGAGCACTTTGAGGAACTCCTAAATCCGACTAATATACCCTCTATGGTAGAGGCAGAGCTGGAGGATGATGGGGGATTGTCGTCAATTTCCCTGGTGGAAGTTGCTGAGGTAGTTAAACAACTCCACAGTGGCAAAGCCCCAGGGATTGATGAGATCCGTCCAGAAATGCTTAAAGCTCTGGGTGTGGAGGGGTTGTCTTGGTTGACACGCCTCTTCAACATTGCGTGGAAGTCGGGGCCTAAGGAGTGGCAGACCGGGGTGGTGGTTCCCCTTTTCAAAAAGGGGGACCAGAGGGTGTGTGCCAATTACAGGGGTATCACACTTCTCAGCCTCCCCGGTAAAGTCTACTCCAAGGTGCTGGAAAGGAGGGTTCTGTCGATAGTCGAACCTCAGGTTGAAGAGGAACAATGCGGATTCCGTCCTGGTCGTGGAACAACGGACCAGATCTTTACTCTCGCAAGGATCCTGGAGGGAGCCTGGGAGTATGCCCAACCGGTCTACATGTGCTTTGTGGATCTGGAGAAGGCGTATGACCGGGTCCCCCAGGAGATACTGTGGGAGGTGCTGCGGGAGTATGGGGTGAGGGGGTCCCTTCTCAGGGCCATCCAATCTCTGTACGACCAAAGCGAGAGCTGTGTCCGGGTTCTCGGCAGTAAGTCGGACTCGTTTCAGGTGAGAGTTGGCCTCCGCCAGGGCTGCGCTTTGTCACCAATCCTGTTTGTAGTATTTATGGACAGGATATCGAGGCGTAGTCGGGGTGGAGAGGGGTTGCAGTTTGGTGAGCTGGGGATCTCATCGCTGCTTTTTGCGGATGATGTGGTCCTGATGGCATCATCGGCCTGTGACCTTCAGCACTCACTGGATCGGTTCGCAGCCGAGTGTGAAGCAGCTGGGATGAGGATCAGCACCTCTAAATCTGAGGCCATGGTTCTCAGCAGGAAACCGATGGAGTGCCTTCTCCAGGTAGGGAATGAGTCTTTACCCCAAGTGAAGGAGTTCAAGTACCTTGGGGTATTGTTCGCGAGTGAGGGGACAATGGAGCGGGAGATTGGTCGGAGAATTGGCGCAGCGGGTGCGGTATTACAATACTCAATTTATCGCACCGTTGTGACGAAAAGAGAGCTGAGCAAAGCTCTCAATCTACCGGTCAGTTTTCGTTCCTACCCTCACCTATGGTCATGAAGGCTGGGTCATGACCGAAAGAACGAGATCCAGGGTACAAGCGGCCGAAATGGGTTTCCTCAGGAGGGTGGCTGGCGTCTCCCTTAGAGATAGGGTGAGAAGCTCAGTCATCCGTGAGGAGCTCGAAGTAGAGCCGCTGCTCCTTCGCGTCGAAAGGAGCCAGTTGAGGTGGTTTGGGCATCTGGTAAGGATGCCCCCTGGGCGCGTCCCTAGGGAGGTGTTCCAGGCACGTCCAGCTGGGAGGAGGCCTCGGGGAAGACCCAGGACTAGGTGGAAGGATTATATCTTCAACCTGGCCTGGGAACGCCTCGGGATCCCCCAGTCGGAGCTGGTTAATGTGGCTCGGGAAAGGGAAGTTTGGGGTCCCCTGCTGGAGCTGCTACCCCCGCGACCCGTTACCGGATAAGCGGAAGAAGATGGATGGATGGATGGATGGATGGATGGATGGATACTTTTGGGAGATACAGCGTTGCACTATATGTGGTGATTTCAAAAGGATGGATAAATTAAATGTGTTTCACTCAAAATTTCTGCTTTACACACATTAGAAAAAAAGATGACAATACAAGTTGAACCCAGAGAACAAGAAAGACTGGTCTTGCCTTACCAAAATGAAACATTGGTCTGGCCTTGTTAGTGAGCTTGAAATGCTAATGTCTTATTTACATTTTGTCATTTAGACTTAAAATTTCCATTTTCTCTTATTTATGCCGCTGTCTCTCCCAGATCGTCTTCAAAAACTGATTCCATTCAGTTCCTCTTGAGGAAAACACCCATTAATGAAATAAGAAAATAGACTGTATGTATGAATGGGTAATCTTATGGCTCTCATTAAAATATGCTGTGTTCAGATGGTTAGCTGCAGAAATGCATGCACATTTAAGAGAGATATGTCATAAAATATACGTTTAACATGGTCAGTGAGGTGGCACAAATGCATGATAGCTATTTTTTTTAATGCTAACAGAGCGTATTATGCAAAATGTATATTTATTCAATAGACTGCAAGAAAACACATTCAGTCTTATCTGCCCAAGGCATTAATGCAGCAGGGTTGCACCATGAGTCAGGTAATGTAGCCTACTAAGTTGGTATATCTGTATTTAGCAGACTTGAGCTTATTTGACCCCAATTGGAGACCACATAGCCTACTGTATCAAATCCCCAGTGCCAGAAGTGATCGGCGCTGCAGAGTCCTTGAAGGACTGGCTGTATCCTTAAGTGTTGCTACTCTGTGGCTCCAATTTGCCCAAAATTGGGAGTCATTACATATTATACCAAATATATGTCAGTAAAAATGTAGGCTTACCTGATTTTGGTCAGCATAAAGAATTAGTACAAAAGGATTGCTTTCCCTACCTACGGGGCTCAGATTGGGCCTAGTTCTGGATATTGGACCCAATCTGAGTGGCTGGGCTGATTATATCACCACCTACCTGCAGGTTTCATCTAGAGCAGCAGTCTTCAACGTTTTTTAAGCCAAGGACCCCTTAACTGAAAGAGAGACGGATCAAGGACCCCCTACTTACTACATATATTGTATAAAATGAAGTTGCATATTAATCTGGTCCTACAATAACTTTTAGGGCAGCCTAAAGCATTTATAGATATCTTTTTTGCATAGAATACTAAGCTATTCAAATAGCCTAATAATTGTTGGTCAATCCTTTGGGATGAACTGTATCTGTGGATGGCTACCTTAGTGACTACATTACCTACTGGCCAGTAAGCCTAACATCAGTGGGGATTAATATTTGCTAATAATATGTTGGAATCATGTTAAGACTTTTTGACTAATTTGGAGGCCCCCCTGGAGTGACTCTGAAGACCCCCTGGGGGTCCCGGACCCCATATTGAAGATCCCTGATCTAGAGGACAGTTTACAGCATGCCTGTACTTGTAGATAGGACGGACTTAATTGTTGTTTTGGAGTCAAAACACACAGAAATAATCTAAATAACACCGGAAGTAGTGTGAATCTGTTGTCAAAATAAAAGCATTCATATTTCCTTTGCCCATTGTGTTTTAACGTGAACTGTGCTCCATGTGGAAAGAAATAAGAGAGCTCCATTTGGGTTAGACACCACCTGAATTTGAGACAGTGAGAAAAACAAACAGGACTGGTAAGTAAAGTGGAATTGTTCCAAATGTTTACTGTTGGTGGTGCCGAAGCAAATGGAGAGTACCTACATTTAGAACCGCCTTGCTGATGTTGTAGAAAAAAGGTTACAGGATAAGTTACTTTTTACAGTGTTTTTTCAGTGCATGCTTTAAGAATTTCAGAAGCAGATGTGCCCCAGTGAAGCTAACTTGGGAAGCCACCTTGAACTTATATGACCAACGGATTTATCTAGATGACTGGAACAAGTACATGGGCTGAAAAAGGTATTGTCAACACAGCTCTTATTGTTCCAAGCAATGTTGTAGCATAGGAATTATTTGTTTAGTGTCTATGTAAGGTGTATTTATTTATTTATTTATGATGATTGTAGTTTTACAGCATGCATAATGTATATAGCCTACCACCATTGACCTTTCTTGCTCTTTGATGTATAAATACTGTATAAAGTGTTTTAGTTTATCAGGCTACTTCCCTTAACTATACCTATTTTTGTGCTTCTGTTTGCTGCTGTGAAACTTTGATTTTCCTGCTGTGGGATCAATGATCAGGTATACCTTTGCAAATTGTGTGTATAGTAGGGTTGAATGATTTTATTGCAACTGCGATATGATTTGCAATATTAGAGGGAATGATAATCTTTACAGCATCATTCTTATTTTCACTGAAAAACATATTTAAGTGATTTATGGTGTGATTTTTGCGGGGATGTGTACAAAACAATAATGTTATCTTAAGTGTGTAGAATATGATGTTTGGGCAAGGACATATCTATAGCATCACGCTATTTAATTTAGAAAATACAAATTTTGACACATTTCGCCTTTAACAATTTAAAAACTTTAATATTGTGCCTCCTGCGATTTGAAAATGCATTAGGCCATTTTGCGATTTTGATACAATTTCCATTAATTTTCAGGCCTAGTGTATAGCCTACAAAATGAAAAGGGTCACTTTGAGAAAATAAAACAAAATTAAATCTTTTCTTTAACCATAATAGGGAATATTCCTTCTTTTTTCTAAATGTTTGTTAATAAGGGTTTTATTGTGAAGGTGCCCTCCGGAAATCCTGTATCTTATCGAGTGCCGACTCTGGTGCACTCTGCACTTGACTCTGCTACTATGGAAACGTAGTGGGCGGAGCTTGCTGCTGGTGCCATTCGACTCCGGCTTTCATGCGGTGATGAAGTCTTCGGTGACCAACGTTGAACGTACAGTGTCAGCCCTACGAGCTACTTTAGCGCACAACTTTTAGTATCCGCTGTTGGTCCAGTCTGCTGACTTATCCAGAGAACAAACTAGATATTCACCCCAGTTTCAGTCTAATTTTCGCCTGTTAATCCAGGCCAGGCTAGACGTGTCGCGCAATATCCCCACCACCTTTCGTGGATTTTTTTTTCTCCCCGCAGCCCTAACAGTCTGGTGCTTTAAGAGAAAAAAAGGAAAACACACTTTCGCGGATTGTTTGCCAAACATGACGAGAAGATGTGGAAGTAGGTATGAACCGACTGATAATGAGGATTATCTCTGCAACTAACACATATGCAGTGAGGTGCCCTTGTTGCGGATTCAGGCTGCTCGATCATCAGGCTGACGGGGAGAATTTGGGAGAAGTCGTGTGGAGCACAAAGGTTTTTGTAAAGCCGAGGATACAAGTTTGGACCATGCAGCCCTTGTGCTGACAGAGGACTGAGGTGGAAGAAGAGTTGAAACGCTGAAGCATGTTGTTTTTCTGCCCATACTTTCACCACAACACAAAGTTGGACAATTCATAGAAGTTTCGAGGTCTGTCCTAACACTTGCTATTTAAGGTGCTGCAGCCGACCAGTTAAACGTGCTTTATATTCACAATCGTCTGAATCCGCACTTAGCAAAAGTGTAGTTTTTACTGCAGTGTTGTGTGAGGCTCTCCGAACTGAAGTCCACTTTAAATGCGGACTGGTTTGCAGTCAGTCAGTGCACAGCCGAGCTGCCAGTGCCACTTGATTTTTAATTCAAGGCAAAACAGAAGTCGGTTCATTTTTTACCATTTAGTAACAGCACTATGGAGCTGACATACAGGATCATTGTTCTGCTGGGGTGCATCTTTCTGGACTGGTCTCTTCTGGCTTCTGCAGAGGAAGGTGAGTCTGGAGTTTTCCTTTCAAATGCTGCCTGGACTTGTTTTCTGTGGTTGAATGGCTGAGTGAGATATCCAATTTGTATTACATCCTGTTCCTTGCCAAAAAGGGAGTGCAGTAAAACCACAAGAAATTTGAAGAGCATGCTATGCAAAGATAAGCAAGAACTCATGGAAATAATCATAGAAATATCATGGCAGGATGTGCCCTGCAACCTCACTGATTAAAAGTACTGTATGTTACAGACATAACATTAATCCCAATAGTAGTGCCACCATGGAAATGTGCATTCAATCAGGATTTTCTTTCCTTCTTCTTCTGGCAGTGGGCTATTTATCTTATTTTGAAAAGAGTGTCTTCCACAGTGTTGCCAAAGAAATTACAAAAAATATTGGTTTCCTCTCTTGATATCGTCAGGAAGTCCATTTCTAAGATCTAGTCACTATTAGTTATCGCTTTAGAGTCACCCTAGTTATCACAATTACCCTCAGGACCCTTGACCAGCTCACCCTAAAATCAATAATATAATTCAGTGCATTGAGGCTAATACAGGGCTGATGTGATTTTCTGTGGGTTGATGTAGATGTAGATATTTATGTGACACATTTTAACGTTTACATTCAGCTTTGAGGAAAAAACATCAAACCCTTAGTATCAAATATATAATCTGGATCATGATTTATATTAGTTTCTGGCAGCAGTCTTGACATCAACAGGCAATTTGTTCTGGATCAGCTTTGTGAACCCTGGAGGGACAAATAGGACTGAAATTAGCTATCATAATGAAGAAAATAATGCTTTCAAGTTGTCTGGTTTTACAGACGAGTATAGATCGGCATCATCAGCATAACAACAGGGCCAGTGTCTGGATAATTGGCTTAAAATGCATGGGTGGAAGACTGAGCCTCAGTGAGCCACATTGACAAATCAGAATCAACTAGAAGGCCTGAGTGTTCATTTATTTTTTATCTCCTGGCATGTCTCTGTGACACCAATGGGGAAGTTTCAGTGCTGTGAAGTCAATTGAAAACTAATTTGAGATTAAGAATGCTGTAGAGACAACTATCCAGGGTTCAGATTAACTTTTTCATCCACCAGCCAAATGGCTAGTGAATGTTCAAATTTTACCAGCCACTCAATAGATCATCATTGTTTTTTTGGCTGGTGAATGAAGCAAATCTACCAGCCACTTGCGTATTTTTACATCATTTGGCTGGTAAATGGTGCTAATTTTGAACCCTGCAGGGGTTACTGTAAAAACTTTGATTAAAAAAAGGTATTTGGAAATATTGGGCCTATGTTTTACTGTGGATCAAAGGATCACAACTGTGTTTCTGTAAGACTGGCTGCAGGTCAGTTGCGTGGCGGCTGCGTGGCGTTTTCTATGTCTTTGCACACCAGAAACGTGTCTGACGCGGAGCTGCTGCTGCTAGCCTTGTCTGTACACATGTATGTTTCCCATTGATTTACTGCACTTAAGCAGTAGTATACTAGCCTGGCTCTGCCCTCCTACGTATTTCTGCTGAATTTTCATTTTCCTTCACTACTCCGTCTGGGTTTGTGGTATATTCTTGGGTTTTCTCCGGTTAAATATTTGGCGGTCCAATCAGCAAACAGAGGGAGTGGCTAAGAACGATGACGTTGAGGACGTGCATTAGAAAGATGCGAGCGCAGCCATTCGGTCCATTGTGGCAACGCTGCCGAATATCCAGAAGTTAAAGCCAGAGCAAGAACAATCTTTGCTGAGTTGTGTTGGTGACCATGATGTTGTGGCCCTCCTCCCCACGGGGTTCGGGAAAAGTTTGATTTTCCAGCTCGCTCCGTTAGTGGTGAAGGAGTTGGCTAAGGCTAACGCTAGCGATGCTAATGCTAAATATAAGCCGATAGTCGGTCTCCCCTCTTGTTGCGCATGGCATACGTCACGACCAAACGTTAGCGATTGGTTATGGCAGATCCAGAGTGGCTCTGGGCAGATCCAATAGTTTTAAACTTCAACAGAGTACCCGCCTTCAAGGAAGTTAACACTTGTAAATGGAGAGTGGCCAGACTCTCTGTACAAATGAAATGTACGAGAGTCTGGTAGGACCAGGCTAGTAGTATACTTCATGTTAAACATAAATACTGATTTGATAACAGCAAAGACAGTGTCGGCAGTATTGACGGCAAAATAGACTTTCAAACATCAAAATGTAATTAATTAATATGTATTTGTGTCAAAATGACATATAAACTTCTTTTTGTATTCTATTTTGCCTGGAAACGCTTCCAACACGCTTGCATGTCGCGTGAAAAATAGGCGTCGGTCCTATTTCTAGCATGCACGCGTTTTTTTAACATGGGAGCCGAAATAAAAACGGACACGCCACGCAGCTGACACGCTCACGCCACGCAGCCAGTGTGTAGCCGGCCTAAGACCTGTTGATCTGCAGGGTTTTTAAAAGTACCTTACTGCTGTGTAGGCTGCATGCTGTTGTGTTCTTCTGAAGAGTGAAGGCTACTCTTTAGTCTCCATCATGCTATTGCTGGTAGTGTTTTAGGCTTACACACAGCTGCTTAGGTTGCCATTGTGGCTTAACAAGCATGTTTGAAAGTCTCATTTTCCCTCACTAGTTAACGTCACAATGTGAAGAATGGACACCAGTGTTTTCCCTCGATTTGTGGAAGACTAAAGGCTGATTTATGCTTCTGCGTCAAATCGACGGCGTACCCCCACAGACCCCTCTGCGTCGCCGCAAACCCCCCACCGAGCCCTCCGCCGTAGCTCAACGTGCACCTCCAAAAATTTGTAACTTTGCATCGAGGCGACGCAGACCACAAGGACTGTGATCGGTCAACTCGTCGTGTGTTGATAGTCGGTGTTTCAAGCAGCCTACTGTGAGGAGTAGCAACATGCTAATTCACTGACATAAGCTTTGCAAATAAACTCATATTTTGGTTACAATGACGGGGTTATCCATTTGTAAAGTGATAAGTCGGTAACGTTTTAAAAAATTAGCACTTCGCCAGCAAGCAGTACTTCGTGGGCAGTTGTGCTAAAGTTTGCTTGCTAACATAACATCAACTGGCTGGCAGACACCTCGCAAATAACCTCAGACTTATCACCCCCTAGCGTTATGGCAGTGAAATGCACCGCGATGCAAAGCAACCCCGATGCAGAACTCCGAAAGGGTCACGACGTTGTAGCTACGGGGTGGAGTTGACGCAGAAGCATAAAACAGCCTTAGCTGTGCTTATTTGGCAAGGGGTTTAGGCGTCATTCCTCAAGAAAATGTTACGTTGTTAATTTTTTTAAAAAGAAGCAATTTTCCCATACGTTTTGTGTGTCTTTGTGTGATTTTGCGTCAACTTGTAGTTGTGTTCAGTGTTGTGTCTCTTTTTGGTCATTTTTGTTTTCTTTTCTGCGTGTGTTTTGAGTTTCTGTGTTAGTTTTGCCTCTCTTTTTCACATCACTTTGGACCGTTACTATTACAATATCTGTGTCTAAAACGTTGGAAAAGATAAAGCAGCTAACAAATAAATAACACTCAAAAAGCTTAATGACAAAACTTAAAGCTAAAGAAGTCCACTGGGGACCAACTACAATCATTAGATCTGAGAAAAGTATTTTATTTACATTCATTCGGCTTAGGTGCTGCCCAAAATGGCTCGGGTGCTGCACCTAAACCTTATAATGGCGGGGAAAACCTTGGACACACATACGTGCATTAACTTAATACAAAACTTTGACACAACAGCCATTTCTCTGGCTAGTTCCCAGTTTGTACTGCTAAATAAGGTAGGTGTTTTGTGACTAAAAAAATTAATTTGCCATGAAAACAATGGGCTCTTTAACAATCAAACTTTTCCCCATGTTTGTTCATTCCAATCCATAGTTGCTGTAAACAGGAACATCATGAACATGCATGGCTTCACATACTCTGTGGCAGGAACATGAATCTGTCAACTGCTTCTGGTTTGAGTCTGGGCGTCATGTATCCGCTGGTACAAAATGCCCTTTCTTGGAGGGGTGGACTTACAGTATGACTTCTACTATCTAGACTCTACTAATACATAGAGGCTGCGTACAGTACGTGAGATCACCCCGGGTCTTCTGAAGGGTGTTTTGAAGCTTAGATTTGCAGCTCAAACGCACACCCATCAAAAGAAGATGTTAAATTACCACAGCTACTGAGAGTCTGAATTCTTGCAGGAAAAACATTGTTGACTTTGTATTTCAAGAGAGAAGGTTGGGATTTTCCCAGACATTTAACATTTACTCCGTTTTCTGGGAGCCAAGGAGCAGCCGATTAGAAGAAATGTAGCTTATACTTCAGCTCAAACCCTACCTCTGACTCAACTCTGACTTTCTGTTCCTGTCTTTTCCTCTGAGACAAAAGAGATGCTTAATCTCAGATCTGTGTGGATAGTGATGCTCAGCAGGCTTTTGGTGGCAGAATTATCAAACGTCCCTTTTTAGAAAATCAAGAATAGTCTCAGTCAACTTGGCTTCATTCCCCCCTTGTCAATGTTTACAAGATGCTGGTTCCAAACAGGTGCAGCACAGGCTCGATTTGGAGAACAGACATGTAGATGGGAGCTGATGGGTCATAGCGCCTTGCCGACTAACTCCAGAACATCTGTGTCCTACCAAGTGTGAGCAAGATGTCTGGTTTCCGTATCTTGGGTAATGGCCTGCTCCTCTGCCAGCACACTCTGGATCATCCTCCCCCTTGTTCTCCACCTAGTAGGGAATTCTGTAATGAACTGATGGGAGGGAAGATGAAGATCACAGCTGCCAAATCTCTCCTCCTTTTCCAACTAAAGGATAAATGACTCACTTACACCACTTGCTCGTTCAGCGCATGGATCTCTCGTCCTTCTGTCTCCATGAAGATTAAAAAGCAGCCCTCTTGATCCGATAATTACTTTGGCTGGGAATTAATGACAAGCTTTTGGGTGGAAATTGAAATGAAGATGCACACAAATTGTCACACACACACACACACACACACACAGAAAAAACAAACACTTTTTCTCTGCCTCGCGTACAGAATACTATAACCAAGGTCTTAAACTGTGAAAAGGCACAAGCTTTTCATCCAGTATTAATAATTCTCACTAATGTAGCCATACTGCAATTCTAAAAACATATTTGACATTATAAATGTAAGCTATAAATGTTCTTTATCCTCCCACACACAAGCTCAACCTGTAAAGTACCCATTTTGTTTTTCTCCCTGCCCCTCGTTATTCCTTGCACATACAGTTTCTCTCTCTTACCAATGGCAAGATGCAGCCAGTGACAAAAGCACTGCAGTCTTTTTGCACCTGCTCAGGTCCAGAGCTGCAATGATATTACCATCATTTTCAGAAGTGATGCAAACTTGTCGGCACTCATCTGAACTCGGAGGACAAATTTTCAACCCGGTGGACGACATATTCTGTCCTGTTTTATTTCCATGGCTTAAAGGCACTTTTGAGAACTTGTGCTACTGAATTACTACTGTACTACTGTCATGCAAAATAGAGGAGTTGTCCTAATCAAAAACAGTTTGTAGTGGCGCCAATTCTCAAGTCAAGTTGCCATTAATTATTTCAGAAGAAGAGCGGTTTCCATTGCACTTAGTTGCATTTTTATTTTTTTATTTCCTGTGTTTCCACTCAGGTTTTTTTGAATGTGGAATACTAAAATGGGCATAGAAACGAGTGGATGGAAATACACTATAAGAATCTTGTTACATGGGTACATGAAACTTGCCTGTCGATCAGTTGTAGTTGAGAAATAGCTGAGATTCTGAAGTTGATGTTGTCTTTAGCAAAATTGATTCTTTTTGGCTGGGAGGCTTGCACTTAGTGCCTATAGTTTTTACAGCATTGTAAATCCAGCTTTCTGTATCCTGGCAATCATCTGCTTATGCAAAATGCTATGTTACTGCAGCCGTTACCTCCCTCCATTTACAAATCATCGTTTCACATGGTATGCAACAAGAGAGTGCAGCTGCCAGTGTGATTTGTTAAGCAGAAGCCCGACTTGTTAGGCTGAAAAACATCAACAGCACTTTTTCGCCTCTGCTGATGGAGAGAGGGGGACGTGTCATCCTGTCTCTTGTAAACTTTACACACTGCAGTGTGTTTTTATATATACATATATACATACATATATCACACTCTGCCAAACCAAATCAAACTTGTACAAAAGAGTTGACATTAACATATTTTGTTCTGCACTTGAAATGACACACCTGCTGCCTCCATCCTGAACAATGAGCTCACACAGCTACAAGCAGATGTGCCAGGGGCCAACTGGGAGTAATGTGATAACGGAGTAATACATTCACATTTCCATTAGAGTTACATGATTTAAAGCATTGTAAATTAAAAACAATATCTTCATACATATTTGATGAGGGGAGAAAAGAAATCATAAAAGCGGATATATCGCCATGCTGTAATGTGAGTGGGTTGACAAAGACGCACACATTTCCCCACAAGCACAGTCTCACTGAAAATGTTAGGCAGTGATCTTGATTGGTAGTGGTTGGGTGGAAGCAGCGAGGGAAGCCAATTAGGGCTGGGTATCGCTTATAAAATATCAATACTAGTACCATAAAAGTGATACCAATACCAACATTAGAGTACTTAATTTGATACCTTTTTTTTCTTACTTCATTCGATACCCATCATGTGAATCGAAACATTTTCAGTTGTGTAAAATGCCATCACCACTATCACCACCTATCCTAATGATTTTTACACAAATACATTTTAAAAATGTTTAAATGCATTCGACTTCACCACACCACAGACTGTATGGGTTGTAGCTGCTGCAGTAGTGGGCCAATCACAGGTCGCCTTAAATTGAAGAAAGCTGGCGGTGATTGGCTGCAAGCAAGGCCATACAAATAGTATTTTTTTTTCCAGACTTGACTAGAAAAGTTTAAATTCTGCCTAGTATTGCGTTATTTCGGTCGACACCTTAAAGGTATTGAAAACCGATACAGCCCTAAAGCCACTGCACATCTGTATCTTGCCTTAAACAAATACTGCAACACTCACCAGTTGCTTATACTCAGTTAGCTATACAACATAGCAGGCTTCTTTAAAGGGAATTCAAACATTCAAGGCATATTTATGTAATCTGCTGATAAAGCGCTTTTAGGTGGAGGGAAACATTGACATCATCCCTCTAAAAGCTTAAATATTCTTGCATTTTCTACACAATGTCTCTTCTGTTTATTACCTCCTATCTCCTCATTGACATACCTAGCATGATGAATGGCATAATGCTTCTCAATCTAAACTAAAACTCACTAAGTGTCTTAAATGCAGAAAGGATGTTTTTATCTTAGAGACCTTACTTGAGCCTCAATCCCTTCTTTCACAGACATGTAGCCTTTTCTTTTGCTACCCTTTCCACGTCCTCTGTCTCCTTGATGTTTGACTGGTGCTATACTGTTTTCTCTTGCTGACTGTCTCCCCTGCCGTGGAAGTGTGGATCGTTTCCCAGAAATCCTTTTAAACGGAACCGATTTTTATAAGAAAGGGATTTGCATTTAAAGCAACCTCCCCCCTCTGTGAAAGCCTGTAGCCCATCATCCTCACTACCTCAATCCGATGATTAGCTTCCTCAAGAGTTAAACAGGCATCCGAGTGCCACAAGTACTCTCAGTCCATGTCTTTCTCTCGCTGTGAAGGATGCATATGGCAGCCAGGAATTGCAGGTGGATGATAGTTTAGCTCGGTGAGAGGATACACCCACAGCCCATACATCCATGTCAGGCATTCACTTTGGAGAGCCAGTCTGTCCTCCACCCACACGCTACTCTCTGAGAGTGGGACACAATGGGGACAGGCTGCAGCAGAGAGGGAATGAGGCCACAGCCTATCAGCCATAAGCACCAAGGAGAATGGGACTTTTAGAGGGATGGGGGTTCTCTTTGAAGTGAGTCAAGGAGAGATGGGGAGACCGGCATGAGCCGAAGAAATGGAAAGAGGGCTAGGAGGTTGCAAGTAATGTGCACGTCTGCACACTGCATAATGAGCAAAGTATGTATATTGCCTATTTGCATTCTGTAATCATACACACCTGGGGCCAGAGATGTGCAATATATGCGATGGGATGAAAATGTGATTATAACAAAGGGATTAAAAAGGCCTTTAATTAGGAGACAACAAATGAGAAGGAGGTATTTATCTCAGGTCCATCTTTCTCATTTATCTTACGCATTAATCACAGCTATTAGAGGCACACTGTAGCGAAACATCTTTTGTGAAGCGTTTCTACGTGCTATGGTTGTCATGTGCCTTGTGGTGTTTTGTCCTCACATTTAAAAGAATAGAATGAAATCTTGAAGTGGGTAAAAAGCAACATGAGGCCGGCGAGACGTGCGGCTGGATGTGCAAGAATTGATTAAAAAAAAGCATCCTTGATGTGAAAATGTCTCAGCTTGAAGCATGCGCCATCAGTAGGCTTGATTCGATTTGAGTCTGGTATATTTTCCTCCCTGCGTCATAGGTTGACCTACATCTTGTGTTTGATATGGCCGTTTTGAGTTAATTTGGTTCCACATCAACCTAGAGACCCATGTGAACATTTTGCGTCCACCTTTATGCATGCACACAGCTTCAGTATGTCTCCCAGGGCCTGCTTTCATATGCCACACTGAACCAACGACATAACAGAGACATTCCTGTACGCTAGCTGCCCTCCTACAGCCTGCACACAGCTAAGAGCTTCAAGAGGGAGTCATGCTACAAATAGGAGTGGGTCAGTTCAGTTAAAGAAGCATTAAACACCTCTTTGGCACCTTGGTATCATGTTTTTAAGGAGTGCTGCACACAAAATGTTCTCTCCCTTATGTTCTTACACATCACCGTGCTTTTAAGTGATTGCCTTATTTGCTCAACTCTATCCAACCACTTGAAGAAGAGACATTGTATTATTAAAAATCTGTCAGTTTTTCAGAGATTGGACTAAAGTGTGGTTTTGTAATTCAGTTGGTGAATTACTCTATTCACCCCTTGCTGAAAACATAACGTGGCTGGCCAATAACATAAAATGATGCTCTTTGTACTCAACTAAATGGCTTCACAGCTAAAGAGATGATTCTATCTTTATTTTAGATATATCGGTCACCGCCACACAAACACCCAGTCGCAGGCTTGGAGGAGCAACGCATAGGCTGATGAAGAGAATTAGCTCGCAGTGTATCTGTTGATGTTTGAATATGAAAAAGTGTAATGTGTCGGAGTACAACAGAAAATTTTCAGAGTCTGTTTTCTTGTATCTCTACTTAGATGTGTCAATCCTTAGATGGTTTATTTAGCTGGAGTCTGCACTGTTGGCTTCAAGCTGTCCACCTCCCACTGCAGATTAGTCACTGAAAGCTGTGTGTGTGTGTGTGTGTGTGTGTGTGTGTGTGTGTGTGTGTGTGTGTGTGTGTGTGTGTGTGTGTGTGTGTGTGTGTGTGTGTGTGTGTGTGTTTTATTCTCCAAGATTTTTTTTTTATCCAAAAAAATGAATTGTCGATTCTGCTTTAGTAAAGGCTTTGATAGCAATTCTGTTATAAGTACAGCAGTAGACATTTTTGGGGCTCATCACAGCGGTAGATAGAGCTATGGGGGTTTTTTATCATGCCAATTAGGATTGGTTCCCTATCCTGTATCATTTTATAATCACATTTTCATGCTTGTTTTGTTCTAACAAATAGGGCTGGACGATTAATCGGAAAGTAATCGAAACCGATATTCAGAACCTCTAGCCAACGTAACTTGCCCATGCCGGTTATTTTTTTATTTTTTTTTAAATCCTGTTAATACTTTTCCCAATGTGTGTATTCATGTACGTTCCCCTTAAGAACATACTACCACGTGTAGTATGCAGACAAAACAAAATAATCATTCATTTATCGTAATCAAGGTCAAATGTTTATTGAATCTCCCTACTAACAAACAATGGAAGTTCATTTTGCTGCTGCAACTCTGTAGGATATTAGATCATTCTTCTATCATCAACACACGTTCCAACGTTTTAGAATGGATCCCAGTCTCTTCTGTTCATGATTAAATGACACAAGACACAAATTTGCTAATAATTAATCTATACCAGTAGTTCACTGACAAACTATCTGGTCCAATTGTTGGAAGACACAGCAAACAGGGGGGTGGCAGAGTCTCCTGCTGCTTAGGAAGATCATCCCAGATTTCAGCACTGCATGTCTCTAAAGTGTCCGCCCTTCAGGGGTGCCAGTCTATGACTGACCCTAACCTCAGGCCTCCCCCTGGACAGGAGAAGACAAGACAATGAATATCCTCTTGAAGGATAAAGAAAACAAGCACATATCCTGCACTTTCTCCTGGTGCTTCTTCTGCTGCGATGACACAGCTCAGCTCTCTGACTTGACAGATGATCAGCTGCCTTCAAGCCTTCTATGAAGGAGATTGAAACTTGAGGCTAGTTTGTTTATAGAGGGCAGTTCTGACCACAGTGTGATGATGTGTGGTAGCTCCCAGGGAAGTGTCTGTATAAAGTTGTCAGACCTGAATTTGTTCCATAAGGGTCTTGGTGCTGTGGTATAAAAAAACAAAAATATATGGCAGCTTTCTATCTTAGTTATATGTTCTTGTTCTAGGATGATGGATTATCTTTAAATGTGATCACTCAATGATAACCATTTCCCAATCTAAACCTCTTTTTTTAAGTAGATGAGTTTGGCTTTGAGTTTCTGTTTAGCTCATTTCCTCTTCTACTCTGCAATTGTACAGACGGTAATCTTTGACGACATCTAACAAAGTAAAACCTTTTGCCAAAAGCATGCCGCTAAAGACCGTCATCACAGAAATTGTCTTTTAAAAGACTAAAGTGCTAAAATGTGCTGTGCAGCCCACATCTGTTTACAAAGGCACTTGCCTTTCAATCTTGTAGAGTCAAAGTCTCTGGAAAGAAGAAATACACGTTTTTTTCAAGCTCAGAGGAAGCTTCAGCACAACTTCGTCACAACGATGGGACACACTTACTAAAATAAGGCATTCCTCATCTCCCCAGGTTTGCACATGCTGCATATGTTTTTAATTAAATACAAGTGAGTAATATTAACGTATATTCCCTTAATACTGTCAGACTCTAACAGCAGAATTACTATGTACATGATGATGAATATAAAATGTGTCTGGTTATACTAATCAACACGTGACCCCAATTTCAAGTAAATGGCCTCTTATCGACAGTAGCAGGTAGGATTAAGTGTAGGAAATTAAACTAAATACAGAAATACAATAAAATGTTGAATATTGGTGGGGAATGCTATGTCTATTGATTTACATCTTAGGGGCCATCCACACGGAAACGCTTTTTGGTATTAACGCACATGTTTTGCATTGTTTTGGCCGATCGTCCAAACGAATCCTGTAAACGCACTGCCTGAAGACGCACTTTTTTGAAACCTGGTCCCAGGGTGAAAAATTTTTGAAAACGCTGCATACTTGCGTATTGATGATGTCATCGCCACACCCCTCGACCTCTAGCCTTCGACCTCTTATCCCGCGACGACGTCTCATAACAACAACAACAACAATTCACTATCGGTCCACGCAAAAAATTCTGGTTTCCTTGCACTAGCCATTTTCGTCGTCTTCTTCTTGTGTTTGGTTTCTTCTTCTACTGTCTGTTTGTATACAGCGTGCAAGCTTTATGGGCATGCTCTGCCTCTTCTCCGTTTTTGGTGAATTTCTGTAGCAGAAACAGCGCCACCTATAGGCCTGGAATATGAAGTAGCGTGTTGAGTCATTTACAAATAGATCCGTTTGGACGCAACTATTCTTGAAACGATGCCAGGGAAGACGGGAAAAAAAAGATTGTTTTGATACGTGTGGATGTGGCCTTAGGCATTTAGTTAATATAGTCTAGTTCAGAAGCCTTTGAATTCTTATAATTGAGTGTATTAACATGCACATGAATAACCCGGTTATGAGGTTTACTCTTGTTATGATCATATTTGGGATATGGTGTTTACATGAGCAAAGAGAAATCCGGTTATTCATATTCCCTTTATACATGAAAAATACTAGTAACAAAACTGCTTTATTAGGTCATATAAACACACTCACTGTCATCTTAGAAAGATAATTTAAGGTAAAGAAATTATGGATGAAGAGAGAACAGACAAAATGTGTGTAAACAATAGAGAAGAATGAAAAATGTGGGAGTGGAAAGTTTGGTTTAGAAGGGACAAAATGTCATGGATACATCTGCAACAATTAGTCCATTCATAGATTAGAGAGAAAATTAATCGGAAACTATTTTAATTAATCGTTAGTGTTTTTAAAAGCACAAATGCCAAACATCTTCTGGTTCCAAACTCTCAAATGTGAGGATTTGATGATTTTCTTTATTATACTGTACATGATAGTAAATGGGATATCTTTGGGTTTTGGGCTGTTGGTCTGGCAGAAAAAAAAGGACGGCCCAAGTCATGAGAGAAATTAGTGTCTCCAGGTTACAGTGGAAAAGAAGAATCTGCTTGTCTAGCCCCAAAAGCAAGAGATCACACACTACTAGTTTGTCTTTGTTCTAATTTTGGCATCATCTCTTATAGTATTCTTTATTTAAAGACAGCATGGCTTGTGTGGAAATGCAGAGGTCTTAAAAAGTGCAGCATACCCTCCCAAAATATACTGAGTTGATAAAAAGTCTTTTTAACTTTTCCTTTGTAATTCATTCCTCCTTATTGGATTCTGTATCAGGAAGCCACCAGGGAGTTGGTGTAGCCTGCAACGATGTTCTCTAGAAACCTTTCAGTTTTTCACAGAATCTGGTTATTTTTGAAGAGGGATTGAGAAAGTGGTGCCCTTAATTGGAAGTAGCGGGAGGTGAATTCACCCAGTGGCAGATCAATATTCCAAAATAGCTGAAATATGCTGTAAAGCAAGGCAATTTAATCAATCACACGGTATGAGGGACAGTGTAGCGAATTATGTGTTTCAAGCTCAGAGTTTTTAAATGGGCCTACTTAGAACTGAATTCCGAATAATAAACTATTTAACCAGAAAAAAAAGAAAGTAAGGTTTTTTTTCCCTTTCTTGCTGTTGAATTAAAGGGGAAATGAAGCACTCAATCAAGTTTACATGATTTACAAGATGGACTTCCACTATAATCAACAATTATATAAGAAACATGACAATTGTAAACATATAAAAGAAAAAAGAAAAACCGCTATATCTTTCGCGGCCAGGGCGACGCCATTGTGCAGTATTCTAACATGTGACGTCACGGGGTTGGTTGGCTCTGGGCAGTGAACGACAGAGATAGTGAAAGAGACAGTGAAAGATGGAGATAGTGAACGACAGAGATAGTGAAAGAGACAGTGAAAGATAGAGGTAGTGAACGACAGAGATAGTGAAAGACAGTGAAAGATAGATAGTGAAATACAAAGATAGCGAAAGACAGAGCTAATGTTAAGTTAGTGGAAGAGACAGTGAAAGACAGGTAACTTAGCTTAGTGGAAGATGGAGACTGAGGAGCCACAGGATAGAAGAATACGAAAGGGAGGCCACTATTGTATTGCTCCTGGATGTAAAAACGAATTTTACAGGGTCAAAGCCAAGGACAAAACAGTCCATTTTCATAAACTGCCGCTGAAACGGAAAACTGTACTGCTGCGCTGGCTAACGGCTCTGAAGAGAAAGAGCCCTCCGATGGGCGCTGACTCTAGGGTTTGCAGTGAACATTTTCTGGAGGAGGATTACATTGAGGAGAAGACCTTTGAGTTTGGTAAACTAGTTGTTCGCCGGACCAACAGACTAAAGCCTGAAGTTGCTCCTTCTGTCTTCAATTTCACTGCCTATAATATGTACTCTACTGACCGCCCAACATACTCTGACAACAGCAAGACAGAGGCATCAGTCCGCCGTAAGGACAGGGCACTAAAACGCGCCAGCCAGGCAGGGAAGAGACAGGTAGGGCATTCAGCGACCCACAGAAGTCAGCATCAAAGATGCCCACACCAAAATCAAATAAACAATATTCACCAACATCTATTAACCTCGTAAGGGTCACTGTACCGTCTATGGTACAGCTTGTCGCTGTAACCTCCATTCATAAACGTTTTTATAACTTTAAAGCATTAAATCTTCAAAATATACAACCATGCGACACACCAATTGAAAGCTCATGATTCCATTAAGCCCACACACAAAGCATAAGATGATTTATAGCAGTTACACAACTGCTACAAAGTTATAATAAATAAAACAATACAGCGTAAACAGCGCAGCTGGCGTGTAGTGCATTCATACCTGTTTCCTTGTCCCTTTAGCCACTGCGGGGATTTTTTGCCCAAAACTTTTTTTTCTTAAATCCCCAAGAGTCCAAGGAAATGGAATATTCAAGCCATTATATCCAAAACGAGCTGTTCGCCTCACAATCTTGACGTTTCTGGCCGAATCACAACGGAAAATCGCTACACTGTTACTCAGCCTATTTGTATCGCTGCACGCATCTCTCCTGAGGCTCCTAGCAACTTGATGTGGGCGTCACTCTATTCTCTGAGATCTCAGGTTTCAATAGACATCTGGTATAAGCCAATCGGTGCAAGTTTGCCTGTGATACACCAATAAGAAAGCTGAAGACTCCTCTGACGCGATTTGAGCCCACGTGTACTCAAGCGACATTTGCTCGGACCAGTTAGATTTAAATGCTATAAGACCCGTCTACATTTTTAGCCAATGAGCAGACAAGTCGATAGATACCAAATGTGCCGGTGAAAATTTAACCCTGTAATGGCTGGAGCTGTGTCAAAGCAAAAACAGGGCCTCCTATAAGCATATCACACCCTGTGCAGTTTATAATGACTTATTTCTATACATTTATGTATATAGTTATTTCAAGTATGTGTATTTGTGTATTTATTTATTATTATTTAAGTTACCCCTCCCAACCCAAAACACGTCCCCCTAGCCTAATTATTTCCATAGCAGCATATGATTTATCTGATGTATCAATATAACAGCCAAAATGACAACGAAATTCAAAATAAACAACCATTAAAAACACCTGAAAGCATTCACCTAAAACTCACATCCTAATTTCATTCACTAGCCAGAGAAGGTCAACACAGTTGATGGAAACCTCGAAGAAATATTTCTTACCGTGACTCAACTTTCCATAGCAGTCAGGCTTACACTTCACTCCAGACTCCAGGTTTTACCACCCTGAATTGGCTCGCAACAAAATAAGCCTTTTTGATTGGCTGATGTCATATATATATATATATATATATATATATATATATATATATATATATATATATATATATATATATATATATATATATATATATATATATATATATATATATTTATATATATATTTTTAACATCCCTCAGAAGCGTAACAAACATCCCTAGTGTTACACATTTTACTCTTATGTTAATAAAACACCAAATAAAAGTAATTTTACTGATTTAATCAACAATTACAGCACATAACTGGTATGGACATTGAATCAAAAAGTATTATTATTACATGGTTATTGTAAGAATAAAACAACAAGAAACAGTGTTTCAGTATAAGATTCTTTTATATGCTTTAAACCAATAGTCAGGATCTGAGTACAAAGTATTCCATGATAAGGCTGTCAATATCAGTTGGGTACCTAAAAACAGTAAATGTGTTTACAGGTTAGGCAGACATGCATGCGTCTGGTGGCCAGTAGCAATTTCCCAGAAGCTGACATCTGTAAGGAGATAGAGCAGGAGATAGGCAGTGTCCACATCTTCTCGACAGTCAGTGTCAGCACCCAGACCGATCCACCTGAACAGGAAACAGAAGAGGGAGGCAATAAGCAGTACATTTGCACAGGCACTTTGACAGATGACATACTTAACAACTACATAATAAAAAATGACCATTCATATTTTACTTCTGTGGAAGGCTTCTCCCCAGCTACGGCACTGTCATCTCAGCAAGATCTGGAACTTAGCAGTGAGGGCTGTGAAGAGTCTGAGGTAGAAAGTTTAATGGAAGAGAGTCAAGATAATTGCAATGAAGATGAGTTTGAGTTGGGTAGAGAGGAAAGCATCAGTGATGAGGATCAAAGTTTCAGTGATGTTGAGGATGAGGAAACAAATGTCTCACAAGAGCGAAAAAGTATTGTGTCGACAGGAGAATTGTTGAAGCTCTTTCACGTGTGTCATTGGGAAGGCTGTGGCAAATGTTTGGTGAGGCCACCGGCAGTCTCCAAAAGTGGATTTGGGCTTAGGATCAACACAGAATGCATTGATGGCCATGATTTTATGTGGCATTCTCAGCCTTTAGTTAGAGGAATTATGGAATGCAATGTTTCTGTACCTGCTGCTGTATTTGTCACTGGAAATGAGTGCAGTCCATTCATGGAGGTGTGCGACACCATTGGTCTGGAAACCATCTCAAAAAGACAGTGGTTCAACATACAGAAGGCCTATGTCATCCCAGAGGTCAACAATACCTGGACAGTACACAATGAGGCTGTACTGAGTGCCTTAGGTGATGAGCGGCTCATCGTGTCAGGAGACTCCAGATATGACAGTCCAGGTCACAACGCCTCATATGGAACCTACTCACTCCTGGACATCAAGTCGAAGTTGGTGGTGGCACAGGAAACTGTTCAAGTCACAGAGGTGAAGAACAGTTATTGGCTTGAGGTGGATGGTATGGAAAGGTGCCTTTCCAAGTTGGGAGAATATGGTGTGACCATATCTGTTTTGGCAACCGACTGCCACCCATCAGTGCAGAAAGTCATGCGTCAGGAATATAAATCTATACAGCATGAATATGACCTCTGGCACATTGTTAAGTCTGTCAAAAAACGACTGCTGCAGTGCCACAACGAAGAGTTGTTTGAGTGGATCAGAATGATCACAAACCACATCTGGTTTTGTGTCACAACATGTGAGGGAAGTGTGACTAAGTTGAAAGAGAAGTGGATCTCAGATTCGCATCCTCACAGTCCCGTAACAGAGTAACAAACCCTGACTGAGAAAGAGCAGAAAGAACAACACAAAGTTTATTAACATGTTAAAGTGACTAACACTATCCTTGTCAAAATTGTTTTTTTCCTTGATTGTTAATTTCCTTAATTGTTCCATGATTACACTGTATATTAGAATTAATTTAGTTTAATTTTACTGATGAAAAAAAATAAATGTATTGGTTAGGTTTCAAATAATTTTTTTTTTGTACATTTCATGGCCTTATAAAACACTTATTTTGTAATGTATATGTACACATTTTTTTAGTAGTTTAGTATAACTACATGTATTCATACATTTACTCTCCAGAACTGTTAGCTATTCATGCAGTTCCACATGATTTAGTTCATAAAATAGTTGTTTACATCTGGCTGTGTAACAAGCTTTCAGAATAAAGTGACAGTCAGTTACCAGGGGAGGTCTGCTGATTGTTGTTTTCACCACAGGGCCACAGAATTCTGTTCAATACAGTTTGTCTTTATGGGTTTTGCACTGCAGAATAACGTTGGTGATGTAATCTAGCACATTACATTATGTATTATTTGTATCTGCTATCAATTACAAGAGGGTGAATAATTTCTGTCAGATTACAGAATATGGCTGCGTTAGTGATGATCTCGTGATGAGTTATTGACAATAAACCTGGCTGAATGTAGGAATATCCCGACATCAAACTGTCTACACCACGGTGTTTTGACCGCAAACAACTAGCTAACGTTAGGTACAGTCATTATTAGCTAACAGCTGTAAGCATTAACTAACTCATGCTAACTTAGTGTTTAGCTAATTTAGTGAAGTTTATTAGTACCAGATAAAAAGACGACGTCTAACGTTATATGTAAACAAACTGCACATGGAAACATTGTTCGCGATGTCTGCCATCATATTCCTGTCTCTTGTCAACACCATGTAAGTTAGAATGTATTTGCTGTAACGTTACTGCATACAGTTAACCTTATCGGACCATTCGGCAGCGGTTGAAGCTAGCTTGACTTACCAGCTATTGATGGGATGCTCCAGTGTCTCCGCTCTGACATCCTTCAGGGAAAGCATTGCCACTTCCAACACGTCTACCTCCCGGCACAGTATGGCAAATGTGCGCACCATAGTGATGCAGGATTGACCACGCAATACATGGTCAAGATCAGCCTCTTGACAGCAGATGGACTCCGACACGGTGGGCGTCGCAGTACAACAGCCACACTGACACCAGGTAGCGTTGCCAACCCGCTCTTCGCCCCAAACCACCACCGGCTGTTCAACATATCGACGTACCACTGCTCGGTTCCCACGCCGTATCGGCTCAAATGCGTACGCAATGGGACACACGGACTCAACAGGTCTTTCAAGTTCGTCTTCCTCCATTTAAAATCAAGTGCGTATTCAGTACGGTCCAGGAACGCTTCACTCTCTTCACTCACCAACAGAACCAACCAACCCTGTTACGTAGACTGTGACGTCACACCAAAATGGCGACTTGCTAGGTAGATAGCTAGCTAGAAATTACGAAAATAATTTTGTCATATCTGTGGTTTTAACAACTTTTTAAAATAAAATTTTAGGCAAGGTAATTTTTTTTATATATGTAGCTACTACCAGTGCAAAAACATGGACGTTTCATTTCCCCTTTAAATGTTCAAATCTATTGCTTTCACTTCTTCTTGCCAATATTAGTCAGTTCATTTTGGGCAGATGTCAAACAGTAATCACATTCCATAACTACACTCTAATTTATTGTCAAATATGTCACCTCTCAATAGATAATTTTTTATCTGGTGCAGTGTCTTTGGGAGTATGTTTGGCCTCACAGCTATGTGGATTTTGTTTGTCTGAGGGAGAAAGGCTGTCCAGCAGTTGACACCATGGGTCAAAACTCATTACTCGTAGGCTGTGATATAAAAAGGTACAGAACCAAGTCAATGTCTCATGTCCTCTTAAGGCCCTGACACACCAACCCGATAATCGGCCGTCGGACAGTCTGGCAAGGTCAGTGACTTGAGTCTGTTCGGTGTGTTCCGTGCCGTTGTCCGTCAGAGGGGCCGTCTTCCTTCATTTTGGCCGATTTTACATGTTGAATCGGAGGGCGGGCAGTTGGACTCAATGACCAATCTGATTGGTGGAGTGCTAACCCGGAAATGACGAGCGGGATGAGTGGGACGAACGCCTCTCAAAATCTGACGAAAATCTTTTAAACTGACCTTTGTCGATCTGAAATGAAGACAGATTCAGCAACTGTATCCACCAGACCCACATAACGCATTCGTCATTTCCGGTTTTCATTTTAGCACCGCCTGCTGTTATGGAGACATATTACGTCTCGTGCACGCGCAGAACGTACGCTCAAGTCGGCGTCACTTCGGTGTGTTCCGAGGCACTTTTTTGACCAACTCGGGGAGACTGATCAGTCCGACTGCCTTTTCTGCCAATGGTCGGCCTTCGGGTTGGTGTGTCAGAGCCATTAACCTCAACCTCTCATTTTATATGAGGGTCACAACTATTAATACTACTGTGATTAAAGTAAATAGTCACCTTGAACTTGTGCGACTTGTTGAATAATGCAACAGTTTTTCCTTCCACTTTATCACATTTAATGAAAAGGGAATGACAATGAATCATAGACGTACTTTTGAGTATCTGTATTAATCAACATTTGTTTTGTGTTCCAACGCCAGAGAAAAGCTTTTTGTAAAAAAAAAGGTGATTTGCCCGGGTATTAGAGCATATGTTTGGCTGAAAAATGGCTAGAATTTAAAAAGAGTTTCAGTGTTGTAGTGAACGTGTTAGCTGTTGGCTAAAGGACTCTGAGATAACTGGAAATGATTAATGTGATGGTTCTGCCCAGTGAATCTGTGATGACCTGTAGTCAACACTCAGTGCTTTTTGGCTTTCACAGTAGTGTCACATCTTTGGTTTCTGTCCAGTATCAAGCTCCCTGCCTAGCTAGGTCACATCCTGTCCTGGGACAGAGACCAACCACAACACGTATTGATATGCGTCCCTACAGGCAAAAAAGTGTCAAACATTAACACCCTTTTTTCATCTCACCTTCACTCCTTTCATCTCACTACTCCACGACACACACTTAAAGTTGCTGAGCTCATCCACACATGCCACAGGAGGCTTTTGTTATACAGCAGACGAGGGGTTAAATGCGTCCTGCTTGGTTGCTGTGCATGTGAGTGATGTGCTTGTTGGCGGCCGTCCCTCCACCAGACCAGGAGACAGGAAGGGGATGGGAACTAAAGGAAGCTGAGGTCTAATCTCAGTAGACACAACTCTGTCAAAGACACACAAACAGGGCTCACACACATTCAGTACAAAAGTTATTATGTTCACGTGCATACTCTGACCTACACTCACAGAAACAAAGCTGGCTGGAAAGCTCGTGAAGAGGAAACATTTTTTTTTTTCCATTTGCATTCTTCATGTGCACTATGGTAGATAACCTGAGTGCCAAATACATCCAAAATTAGCATTTTTAAAGATTAACCAACAATATTCTTTGTAACATGTGCCCAAAAATACCTGGAGAACAATCGTTCCTATCACATAATGAATGGGATAATTTTCTGCAAAGGAATTATTTAAAGACTCCAACAAACAAAATACACTTCACTGACTTTTCTAGTAGCAGCTGTAATCCATCAAACATCTATCAGACAACCTTATTCATTTTACCTATAGTTAGCCATGTATGAATATTGGCCTCGCTTGGAAACATCTGCTAATGTTACTATAAAGAGAAAATGAAGGATTCAATTAAGGAATAGTTCAACATTTTAGGAAATACGCTTATTTGGCTTCGTGCCAAGTTAGAGAATACCACTCCTATGTCCATATTAAGCTACTGCCAGCAGCCGGTTAGCTTAGCTTAGCACAAAGACGGGAACAGACCCATGCTAGCTGTTTCCAGTCTTTGCGATAAGCTAATGGTACAGACATGAGAGTGGTATAGATATTCTCATCCAACTCTTGGCAAGTAAGCGAATAAGCATATTTCCCAACATGTTGAACTATTCTTTTTAATTTAAATGCGAAACATATAGGCTAGGTAGTAAATTGCCCGAGGCACCAGATCATCCCATACGCATGTCTGATTTTAGGGTATTGGCTTTGGAAATTTTAGAACATGTGCTAGCAGTTACCCTTGAATCACATGAGGTTCTGAGTTATACCTGGAGGACAGTAACTCCCCTATCAAGAAATGACATATGGAGCATGGAAGGGAGCAGCTTTAAGTCCCAAACCACCAAACAAATGTAATGCGAGCAGTTGAGATTCCTTTGCTTAGCAATTCATGATCTATTTAATTTCCATGTCTTGTATTTATTGAACTACTTCATGAAAAAAAAAAAAAAGTATTTCACTGACACAAAACTAATTTCAGTGTTTGACTTTGTGTTAAAATAATGAAGCTGCACATGTGGTTCATGTCAATATTTGTATTGGGAAGATGTGATGTAAAAGGAAAGTATTGAGCGCAAATATATTATAATGACACCACGTTATCAGCATGTCATGGCTTCATGTTAGCTGACTAAGCACTTGGGGAAAAAAATGACATTGAGAGGTAGCTGTAATATTGGCAAATACACTAATAAGCCCATCTAGTTTTTTGTCATCTATAAATCTTTCTAACATCTCTTCCCCTTCTCAATTCCTCTTTTTCATTATTCCTGTTCTTCCCCTCTGTCTCCATTTCTCTATGTGTATGAGGGTAATTGGCACTCTGTTTCTTTAATTAAAATGAGGTCTAATTGTAGCTGAACCAGGGCAAATGTTCATAGGCCTATAATTTCCCTATCACACTCCAGAGCCACAGAGAAAGTGTAAAACAGGGAGGGAAAGGGCATGCGGGAAAGAAATGAACACAAAGGTGAAGAATTGTGAGCAGGATTTAGATCAAATGGCTCCTGCTCTCGAATTTGAGGTTGGTTGTCTAAAGCCTGAAGACGTCTGTATGATGAGGGTGTAATATTCGCCATATAGTCCCCCTTTGTGAAAAATACAGGGTCAGGTTTTACATTTGATACAAAAAAAAGCAATACCTAACCCTTACCTGTGTTTTTCTAAAATGAATTTATAAAAAACTATACCAAGACAAATTCTAATATCTCAACACACCTACTTCAGACCTGCCTCTCAGTGTCGTTACCTGCGGAAAAAATGTCTTATAATGTTCCATTTTTTTCCATAATTGTAATTCCATGGCTCAGTTCAAGTCTTCTTGCCAGTGCCAGTATCAGTTTAGACTTCTCTGCTGTCTGCTAATGTGGACGATTGTACTGTAATTACTGTACAATTGTTTGTTTTGGGTGTTAAATGTGGCCGGATGAAGAATTTTCATTGTTCCTAAATTTTTCTAGCACTCGGAGCAATTTTCCGGTGGTGGGTGGCCGCCGCTGTTGTAAGAATGTAGGGGAAACGCCAGCTTCCTCTAACAGGGCTTAAGTCTGAGCCTACTTCAGAGAAAGGCAAGGCCGTGCATGCACATAATAGAAACACTCACCATCTCATCGAAACACTCACGCTCACACATCCTGTCTCATAAACCTTAATGACAGAGCAGTGATAAACAGTGATTATCATGCTGGGGGGAGGGGTGATATTTCTTTTCCACTACTTAAAAAAAAAAATTTGAATATGAAACGGAGGCAGGTGCGGAGAAGGGGCAGCCTGAGTATTATGAAGGTGTTTATTTTTATTTTTTTATTATGCCGGAGTAAACTCGAGCTAGACTAAATGCGGGGAAAGCACCAGCCTGAACTTTGTCATCCAATTATCACCTCTCCCCTTTCTCTCTGCAGACTTCCCTTTCTTACTCTTTATCGCCTCATATTGTTGCTATAAAGCGAGAGGGGGGAGAGAGGGAGAAAGGCATGTATGTTTGTGTTTCTTTACAAGGAGGTTGCACAGAGAGAGCGTAAAATGAGTAGATTGTAAAAGACAAATGGGTAATAAAATTGATTCGAGTCACATTTACCTCTCAGTGTGATATCCCGACGAACCTGCTGCATACATGCAACCCTGATAATTAGTGATGTCAAGTCGTTGCTTTCATGTGCGGTGTATGAGACAGGCCACCCAGATGATGGGAACGAGAAAATGAAACTGAGGTGGAATGCTGTAAGAAAGATTTAAATAATTTGGCTGTACGGCAGTGGGAGTGGGGTCGAGAAGGGGATAAATACTGCGTGTGTTGTTCACTGAGGAAATGTATTAAATTAGCAGGAGCTAAGATGTGAGCAGCGGTGGGTGTGATCGAGTGATCATTGAAATCATTATGAAAAAAAAAAACTGACACTAGATGTTTTTCAATTGTTCTTTTACTGTTAATTGTTTTGTATTAAAATGTAAATGTGTTAACAGGTTTTTCAATCTAAAGTATGCATTGGGGCAGTGGAAGATATATATTCAGTAGTATAGTCAAGGCAATCTACAATGTGTATTACTTTGTATTTTTATAGACATTGGGACTTCTGACCAACTATGTTAATACTGTATTATTCTGTCAATTTATCCTATTAATATTTCCGTGTAGTGGGATGTAGGATAATTCATTAAAAACGTTTTTTTATGTTTTTTTATGGGAAAAGATACCTTCATCAAGCACGATGGAACAAGCTGATTTTCCATAAACTATATACTTAGAATATATCAGTATCCCTTTATATTCAGTTTTAAGTGTGGAAGGACTAAAGAGAGAGTTTAAACAGTCCATCCTGAATGGGCCGAGCTTCCCTGCATTATCTGATCTTAAACCGACAGTTTACCGTTCAGTAGTGTTAAACAATAGCAGCAGCTGTAACATTTGTCTCAGTAGGAAGCGCCAGTCAGACTCTGTTTTATCTCTTGAGCTTTTTGTTGGGCCTTCATGTGTATTTCATTGACATGTGGGTTGCTAAGTGGTAAATGTAATTGCCTCTCACTTTACACAGGATCACAGAGATTAGTAACTGTAGGCGTTGCAGTTATTTTTGAAAAATACTACTAAGTGTTAGGGCTGAAATATATATTCATAGAGCACGAGGAGTCTCTGACAGCTTTCATTTCTTTAATGTTCTACGTGAAATGTTTTTTCCAAACATCCTTTTCTCCTGTATACAGTGTTCCATAGGAAACTGACTGTAATCATTAACAGTTATTGAACAGACAATGAAAGTAACTTTCATTGTCTGTTCATGATTCCACTGTAAGGACGAATTCTTATAATTCGGTGGCATCATTTCTTACATTGACACTTGTAGTCAAACTATGCGAGGTATTATATTGGATGTAGATATTTTTCTTTACTTTAGAGCTGAAACAAATTATTCTGTTTATACTTAAATAAAGATGTTGAAACCAAAATTGGGGAAACATAAAACCATGAAGGAAAACTGAGAAAAGTTGTTTTTTTTGCATGCCGGGTCAGATGTGTGTGTGTGTGCGCGTGTGTGTGCGCGTGTGTGTGCGCGTGTGTGCGTGTGTGTGCGCGTGTGTGCGTGTGTGTTGGTATGCCAGACTTTACTGTTGAGCCTTATATTGGGAGCCTAATTCAACAAAACATCTCAATAACCCCAATGATAAACTCTCACTAAAACCCCCATTTCCTCCAGCATCCATTTTCATGCAAGTGCTCACCCTGATCATGGCACACAGGAGAGCTGCATTAAATCCTGTTTATTGGTAAAACCAAACGGCCTCACCCTTGAGATGAGCTTCTGTGGGGAACACGTAGGGCTCTAAAAACCAGTCTGTGACAGAAAGCTCATCCCATCAGTATAAAAACTAGTCACAATTCAGCAGAGACAATCTGCCAAGACAGCTGGGGGGAGAAAGATGTCCTCACATGAAAAGAAGTCCCTTCACCCTAACCTAACTTGCAAAGTTGCATGCAGTTCAGGTCCCGGATTTTATTGTGATACTGAATCATAGCAGAACTGCTCAGATTGTTTGTGAGCTGGCAGCCTGCCCCTCAAAAGATTACAAAAATCAATTCTATTGTAATCACAGATCGTGACTGGAAGGGCTTAAATCTTTATATTTGTGTGTCTGTGAGTGTGTTTCTATGCAAGTCTAGTCTGTTCTCTTGTTCCTACTACTCGTCCCTACTCTCTCTGGACAAAAGCGGATTCTTTTCAGCAGGTTTAGTGTGACCACAGGCATGGTGTGTTGCAGGGAACACAAGGGACGTGGGGGGAATAAAAACAAACATGAGAAGAAAGACAATTTTAAGGTAGTGGGGATGTTTCTGTAGATGTAATTGACTGGTGAAACTCCATTTTCGAGCGTAATCCCAGTGTAAGCCATAGCTGATACTTGGCAGACAGCTTGGGACTTGAAATATGTCCAATCTTTGATTTAAAATTCACTTGTGTGTTTCTCTGAATGTAAATGAGTCTTGTACGTGTCATTTTTATATTTCCTGCTCACATCTTTTTTCACAGAGGTCCTGATGAACACTAAAACGGAGACTTCTGATCTCAAATGGACCATCTTCTCACATGCCAAACCCGAGGTATGTAACCCCAGCTTCACCATGTTATCTGTATTACTAACACAACCCTTGTGGTGACTGGAGATTTTTGGCTTCCAGCTGTTCCTTTGTTACTTTGGCTATAAAAGAGCTCCTTATATGGCAGGTAACTGACAGAATAAAAGAAACGCCAGAGTGAATTTGGGATTCAAAGTACATTGAAAGCAGATGCTGTGATATATCTCATCAACCTTAGAGTTGAAGTTACTGGCTGCCCACAGTTTTGAATACTGCTGCCAAAAAACGACATATTTGTAATTTGATCAACTAAGGAGTGGTCGCTAGGGTATTTTTTGCCAACAGCGTCCAAAACTGTCTAACTTGCTGATTTCTCAGAAGGAAAATGGTTACAGTAATGCTGGCAAGGAGATATCTGGAACCAGACAGAAATACTCAACAAATGTATCGGCGCTTTTGATTAAGATGCAAAGCAAAACAGGCCGACAGTCTCTAAATAGTTTGCAGAGCCATTATCATTTGAAGCCATTGATCAAAAGCTTTAAACAAAGAGTATTAAACAGTGATTTAGATAGCAATGACAGGCAGCAGTGGGGACATGCCGTGAGCTCACTTCATCAAATTTACAGATATAAAACAGTTAAGATATGGTTATTTATTTTTAGCATTCAAGGATTATAATACCGTCATATTTGTGGGAACTTCCAAACCTGTCAGATATAAATTCTGGCTTCTCAATTTCAGAAAAACTTTTTCATAATTTTCACTCTGTTAGTACAGTTGCACACACATTAAACACATGCCTAAATTACAAACATGCTCAGGACCTATACATGCTATACACACTAATGGAGAGATGTCAGAGTGAGGGGGCTCCTTGGCCGAGCAGTTGGGGGTTCGGTGCCTTGCTCAAGAGCACCTTGGCAGTGCCCAGGAGGTGAACTGGCATCTCTCCAGTCTGAACAGGGACTTGAACCAGCGACCCTTTGGTTCCTAACCCAACTCCCTACGGACTGCCCCCCCAATTTATATATATATATATATATATATATATATATATATATATATATATATAAATAAAAGGACACCAAATAAAGCTAATATTCATGTTAAACCTCTAGTGTAAAACTATTTTAATGAAACTATCAGTATAATTTTGTAGTTTAAGTTTTAGTGATATGTATCGGACTCCAGTTACAGACTCAAATCTTGTGTAAACAGCGATAACACACGATCAACCCTGTTCATGCATTAACAGGTTGAATGCTGGTTGAAAGCTGTGTGTCTAAATAAAACATACACATAAGTTTGTGTGTGTAAAAGTCGTGTCATTTACCTCGCTCAGACCTACAGAATGCTTTGTACTCAAAGGAATGTCAAACATATGGCCTATATTACTAAATCAGTCTCGCAGTAGTTATACATCTGTATATTTGTACATCTCTCTGATTTTTTTTCAAACACTTATTTCTACCAAGTTCTTTCAATAATTTCTGTCAAATCCAGAAGAGCCCTGTGCATTGCCATCACAGAAAACATTTTGTTCACAGAATAATGTACTGCCAAAGTCCTAAGTATTTATTTTTTTGGGATTGAAAGGGAAATTCTGCCCTCTGAGAGATTCAAACCTGGCTCTCAGTGCTCTGCTGCACTGTAATTCATTCACACCAGTATTCTGCCTCACTCAACACATCATCTGCAAATGGATTTTTAAAGATTTACATATTTACATAACTGAATTTCTGAGCCTCAAGTTGAGCAAATCTGCTAAATTCTGCCCTGAGTATGTTAATTTCATGCTTGTTTCCTGCTCTTGGGAACATAGTGATGGTGAACATGTTTGCTGTTGACTCAGAAGTCGTACATTAAAGTCTTTTTTGTTGCATTTGGCTCCCTAACAAATGTAGATTTCTGAGGAGGGTTTTCGCTTTATATGTATTTGTGATATGCCCCTTTTATTTTAGTCTAAAAGTGTGTTTGAAGGGTAAGATCTGTGTCTGTCTCGGATGCTGTGTGCAGCAGTGTGCTCTGTTTGACAAGTGAGATTTGTATTCCCACTAGCTGAGCTGCAGCTCAGCAGGAGGAATGATTTACCAACCCAGTTTCAAATTTGGGCTGGATCTAAATCCACAGCAGGCCAGTTCTGTCCCACGAGCCTCTGAGGTGCAGTACAGCAGAGGGCTTTTAATGTGACCAGTTTTATAACGACCCGAGTGAAAGTCTTTAGGAGAATTAAAAATGTTCACAAGTTTTCTGGGTCAGGTGTCATTTCAACTGGCAACCTTTGACAACCCTTTGTTCTCCTCTTTGCTCTCAGTGGGAGGAAGTAAGCGGTTTAGATGAGGAAAACAACAGTGTGAGGACCTATCAGATCTGTCAGACTGACAGCTCATCCAGCCATTGGCTGCGCAGCGGCTTCATCCAGCGACGTGGAGCGTCTCAGGTTTACGTGGAACTGCGATTCACCATGATGGAGTGTTCATCCAGGAGCACCCACCACCGCAGCTGTAAGGAGACCTTTAACCTGTACTACTACCAGGCAGACTCCAACGAGGCCACGTCCTCTTACCCGCCCTGGATGGAGAACCCATACACCAAGGTACGTCCACGCCCACCCTCTGACGGTATATGTCAATATGTCACAAATGCTCATTGTTATGGGATATCATGTTGTTATTATTAAAGGACACTTTTTTCTCTCTGTTGTTGTTAAATACTATTTTGTATGGACTTTCAACATATTGAACATCTGCATTAAAGGGTTATTTCACCTATTTTTACATATGAAGATCAGTTTCCTTGTCATGGTAAGTATCATTGAGCCTGTGAGAACCACTGTGCAATTTGGCTCTGGAGGAACTCTTAGAAACTTTTTTTTACATCTGAGAACAGTTAATTATAGGGCTGTAACTAACGATTATTTTCAGCGATTAATGCAATTTATTTTCTCGATTAATCAATAAAGACTTTAGTTTTGTTTAGGGAAAAATGCTCAATACATATTCAATACATATTCTACCTTTAAGTACGCTTTAAGTAAAAAAAGAACAAAAAAAACCCTACAACACAGTCAGAAAAAAGAACAGCAGTGTATAATTTCCAAATCATTGAAAAATAACCAAATTTCTTGACTTTCCCTTTGACCATATTAGTTGCTCTCTCTGAAACTAGAAGAAGACCACATTTCATTATTTTTTATTTTATTTAAGAAGGGACAAATTAAAGGATTAAAGGACTTAACTGGTTGTTTTGCATTTTTAGTCGATGTATGTATGTATGATATATCTGCATTGTACTGTAAATAATACATTTCAAAAGCATACTAACGTTTTCAGATTGACTTCTAATATGCAATTGGCCAGTTCACTTCTTTACAGTCATCAGCCTGTAGAGACCGAAACATTGCTTTAGTTATGTATTTATTACAGTCGACATTAAATCACTTTTATTTGTTTTCTCCAAGTTATGTTTTCGTCTCATGGGAGCAAGTCTTGTTTTGAAAACTCTCTTCATCGGTGCATTTAATCTGTTTCACAACCTGCATGTTTACTTTCTGTTTATTTTCTGGCTTTCATTTACCAAATGCATAGTTTGTAAGTGAAGGTCTTTTTGGCATCTCATTTTCAAACCTCAGATGTTGTGGCGTCCTTGAACACATCGCCAAAGAGAGGTTTCAAAATAGTGCCTGTTGTTAGACTTTATTACCACTTAATAATGTAACTTTGACAGAACAATAAAAGTGATGAATTGTTTACTGTGATGAATTACCTTTCATCCAAGCAAGTTCCAGGTCCCTGCAAGTTGAGTTTCAAAGCGTACTGTAACAAATGAGAAACAATGGCTGCCAGGAAATCAATCTAAAATCACAGTGGTATGCTTTGGAAAATGTTCAATAATGTAAAGCATATGTGATGTGTATTTAATGGGCTAAAATGGCTAAAACATGCGAAACCACCAGTCTGGTCGTTTTTACGGCTGTATCCTGTGTGTTGGAATCAGGCCATTACATAAGATCTTTTCTCTTTCTTCCTGTCCTAGGTGGACACAGTGGCTGCAGACTTTCTTCTGAGGAAGGGAGGGGAGCGGAAATTCAATGTGAAGACCTTAAGACTCGGCCCTCTATCTAAGAGAGGCTTCTACTTGGCTTTTCAGGCTCAGGGCGCCTGCATGGCCCTGCTGTCAGTCAGGGTATTCTTCAAAAAGTGCCCCCCCCTGGTCAGTGCTCTTTCCTCTTTCCCCGAGACTGTTCCCCGTACTCTGGTGCAAGAGGCGCAGGGTGTGTGTGTGGAGCACGCGGCCCAGCAAGGGCCCCGACCTCGGCCACCTAAGCTCTTCTGCGGGGAAGATGGCCAGTGGGTGGGCCAGCCAACAACCTCCTGCGCCTGCCTACCAGGATTTGAGTCTGCCGAAGGACACACTAGATGCACAGGTAAGAAGGAGGCAAGGTTAGGCCACATATACAAGCATGTATATAAACTACACTCGCATATGCAGCAGGGCAGGCACACTAAACAAGAAAACAATGGTGAGCTGAGCGTGGGGTTCACTGAGGATCGAAATGTTGGAGCAGAGAAATGAGAGACGTAGGAAGTTAACGAGGCAGGAGAACGGCTGTAACATGGAGTGGACAGAGAGAGGTCAGGTGGCGCAGCACTTATCTCAGAGAGGAAGAGCAGGGTCAAATGCGTACTGCTGTGAAAACTCATGGTTCAGCTAAGTTAGAAGGAGCACAGGGGGACAGGAGAGGTGAGGGGAGTGAGAGCAGGGGGGGTGGGCGCTCGGGGTAAAGATCATATCACTTTGACAACATCAAAGCAAAGCAGACAAAAAACAGAAGGAAAGAAGCAGGAGGATTCTCTCTGGAGCTGTGCAGCAGCTCTGTCTAATGAGTCCAATTAACAAGCCTTGTGCATGAACATTCCCCCCCCCCCACGCTCACACACACTGCATCGCATCAACACGGATAAATGTTGAGCACTAAAAACACAGAAACACAAGAAGAAATGCTACATTTTCTCAAGAAAGTGTGCGGTTGCATCTGTGCGTGTTTAAAGGAGGGATTTTGGTTTGATCTCTGTGGGAGGTATAATGATTTTCCATAACGAAAAAATTATTTCTAACATTTTGCTTCTGGTGAAGTGGGGTTGGCATTTTCCAGCGTTCTGTCATTGAAGAGTGCCGTAAGGAAGAAACAATCACCAGACCATAAAGGGAAATTGCCTTTTATAGCAAGATTGAACAGTTAATTTGCTTCATAGGCCGGTCACTTCAGAAAATGCAATTGACGTTTAAAATTAAATTACTTTAGCTGTAATGCCATTATCTCCCATAGACAATACATACTTTTTCTGGGTCAAACACAGCCCTTTGACGTAAAACTTATGAATGTTGTCAAGTTGATTAAGTGTTATAGAGGATCTTGATTAGAATATTTAAACACGTCTTTGAAGTAAAGCTCGAGCAGACTATAAATACTGCTACATGGGAGGGGTGTATTTCCCCATGTGCCATTATACTGAAGCTGTACCCATGTTATATAATACAAAAGGGTACAAGATGATGCCCTGTATATTCCCAAATAGATGTGAAGTTACGTCAAAATGTTAGCAGCTGTCAACAAACTCCAGAAATATTAATATTAATCTTCATATTTGAAACAAAAGTGAAAAGTATTTTGATATCAGTATTTATTCCAGATAGTCTTTAGTCAGAAAAAGGTTCAGAACAAAATAATCACTCAAATTAGCACGGACTGTGCTAAACATTCTGAAGTCATTAAAAACAGGCTGTTGCTGTAAATCAGAAAGTGTAATTTGTGTTTATCATGTGGTGAATAAGACTCTAAAAGCACCCAGGTTAGTTTCATAATCCTGTCTTGTGACGGTCACTTGCATTTGACCTATAAAGTATATATTTTAACAACCTTCAACAGGTGAGACATGCATCAGCACTCAGAACACACCAATACATTTTTCACATGTGGGAAATTCCAGCAGGCAAAATGTCAGTCGGAAAGGACTGGCCAGAGTGTGTTGACCCTTTAACAATGCTCCACTTGGTGTGAAAGTTTATTGTTTTATTCCTCTTACTCAGCAGCTGGAGCTGCATTTCAACAGCCACCCTGGGCACATATTGCAAACACTACCGGTTTTGGTGACTGTATGTGCCATTACAAGGTGACGGGTCATTACAAATTCACCTGTGGGAGAAGTGTCTGTGTGTTGAATCTGGTGTGTATCATTTGTGAAGCTGAGAGGAGAAAGGGTTCAGACTAGAGCTGCAACTAATGACCATTATCATTATCAAATGATATATGTTATTTCTTTTATTCCATTTTTATTTGATTGATAGATTAGTCAAGAAAATGTTATATAATGATACATTTATGGTAAGAGAAAGGCCAAAACCAGAGAATGTTTGGCATCTTTGAATCAATTGATCAACTAATCCTTTCAGCACTAGTTCCGACTCATTTCACTGGTCCTTTACACTCTAAATACCGCAGCGCTGTTTTTGGTTTTAGTGACGAGATTACAGAGAGAGTACAATATTTGGATCAATAAGCAAAGGCAGTTCTTTGTGAGGACACCCACTTGTTTAGTCTTGTTATTCAGATATGGTCAGGTAGGGCTGCTCGATTATGGGAAAAATCATAATTACGATTATTTTGGTCAATATTGAAATCCCTATTATTTAACACGTTTACTCATCGACTTTTGGAAAGATGTTGCAATTATTGAACTTAAAAAACAGTGAAACAGTTAAACAAATAAACAGTGAAAACATTTTGAACTGTGATATTCCCCTTGATACTTTTACAGTTTGAACTTAGTTTTTCATTCAGAACACAAACCAAAACAAGAGTTTACTTGCAAAACGTAATGTGCAAAATAATAATAATTTTTTTCTCGATTACATTGTTTTTGTGATCGTTAGGAGCCGAAATCGTAATCCCGATTCAAATTTGATTAACAGCCCTATGGTCAGATAAAGGCAATGATAAGCAGCAGGTGAATGTCAGACATGTTTATACACTAAATAGACTGTTACTACTACCAGCTTCATCACTGTGATTGTCCTCAGTTTATGGCCCTCATTACATGGTTCTGTCTGTCATTCTACAACCATCTGGCACCTAAGTACCCTGAAATAAAACAGCACCCCGGTCTGTCTGGGACACAGTGAATGTGAAGATTTGGTGCAGTGTTGTGTAGTATTCACAGGTCATGTCCAGAATCAAATCTCATGATAATTTGCCTTCATTTGTTTTCCCCTCCTGTCTTCCCCAGGCTGTCCTGTGGGTCAGTTTAAGTCGACCTCAGAGGGACAGTGCACAGGCTGTCCAGGATTCAGCCACGCCGCCATGGGAGGGGCGTCGTTGTGTGCGTGTCGCTCCGGATACTTGCGTGCAGAGTCTGAATCTCCCAACATGCCGTGCACTAGTAAGTATGCAGAAAAACGTACTTATGCACGATACCACATGCAAATGCGGAGGTGCTAAGAAACACAAGCATCCACTTGTTTGTTTTCACTCTCTACTTTCCCCCGCTCTACTTCACTTTGTTTTTTCCGTCTCTGGTGCTATTTCTTTTTTCCCCTGGTGTCATTTAGCCAAACTTCTCTAATCTTCTTTGTGTCCTTTGTCCCAATGCTGGGTATTGAGATGCATGTCTTTTGTGGCAGGTTGTTGGGGGTAGGGCTTCCACTCCAAAGTGGAGTAGGCATTGATGGTCTCAAGTGACACATCCAAGCAGATTCAGGAATTTCAATTCAGCCGCATGTTGGATGTGTGAATGGGAGGGACTTTTTAATGAGGTGCACTCTTTAGGAATGGCCATGAAGAGGATGTGAAACAAAGTGAAACACGGGCAGGATTTTAAAAGGTTCCTGCTCTCTGCAGGTGTGATATGCCAACTAGACTTTACATCCAATTTTATTATTACTGATAACTTTAATTACAAAGGCTTTATCTTAATTATTAATCAGTTAATTAGGCCATTCATATTATAAATTATGTTATTGTACTGGTTTGTCTGTGCAATTCTGCATATCGCTTATATTTTCAATTTGTGTGCAAAATTGCAAACCAGCCGTGCCATCTGTAAAACATGCGGACATTTCCCCCAGAAAATAAGTGTTTTACATTACTGCGACAGCCTTGGTGATTTTAATAAAGTGGATTTTGATTGTTATGTCATAAAATGTATCACCTCTAAAAAAAAATCCCCACTCCCAAATGTTGAATTCAGAATTCATTCGCACCCAGATTGTCTATGATGCTGTGACCACTTTGGTTTCCACTATTAGCACTTAAGTTAGCTGCAGGCTCAGTGACAAAGCCTCCTTGGCAGGAACAGAAACTCATTCACAGTGGCTGAGTGGTATTGCTGTTTAGTTATGCTTGGCTTGAGGCAATAGCTATCTTCTTACAATTTTCAGACGGTGATCATTATCATCCAGTTTTAGACAAACGTAATTGCACCAGTTAAATTCCGCCACACATATGCTCCTGCTGTGAAGCAAAGCCACTGCAGGAGCATTGTTCTGCTTCGTGACTACATGTGCAGACTGAATAAAATGTCTTCAACACATAGGGAAAAACGTAAACAAATGGTCTGTGTGGGTCATGGAAAGGTAAAGCAGCAGTAAAATGACACAGAAGAGATTATAACTTGATTTGATGGAGACATTTATGATTGCATCAGGGCTAAGCAATGCCTATATATTAAAATGTGATGACATTTTTGACCGAATAATGTGACAGTATTTTGTGGATGACAACTGGTGCTTTCTGAGGGTATTTAGAAAAGACTAGCTTCAGAATAGGAAAAGAGAACATTTAAAGTACTAGTTTGCCATTTTGGGATTTGCATATTTGATCTCTTCAGAATTCTTTAGAGATCAATACCACTGTCCACAGTCTGTATGGTAAATATGAAGCTACAGCCAGCAGACAATTAGCTTAGCATAAATACTGGGAACAGGGAAACATCCAAAACAACAAAATAAATCTACCTACTCTACCTCTAAAGCTCACTAATGAGTTATGTTATGTCTAATTTTTTCAATAGTGAAGTACAGAAACTATTTGTGTAATGTGTCGGACTAGTACCGGAGCTTGAGGGACAATTATTCTGCTGATTTATGGTATTTCCAGTATCAGGAATGCCAAATCAGTTTAATTAAAAACAAATGTTTTGTCACTGTAGGACCTCCCTCGGCTCCGCGCAGCATCGTCACCCAGATCAACGACACCACGCTCAGTCTGGAGTGGAACGAGCCCTTGGACAACGGCGGCAGAACAGACCTGAGCTACTCCGTGACATGCTCTGTGTGCAGGTCACCGAAGGGGCCGTGCCTCTCCTGCGGAGACAGCGTCAGCTATCGGCCCGCGCAGCACGGCCTGCTGGGTCGCAGGGTGGAGGTGTGGGGCCTGCTGCCTCACACCACATACACTTTCACAATCCAGACGCTCAACGGGGTGTCTCTGGTCAGCGGAAAAGACCCTGGCAGTGAAAGCGTCAACATCACCACAAGCCATGACGGTAAGAGAGGTAGAGGGGAAGAGGTAGAAAGGTATACATTTTCTGAATTTCATGTGGTATTTATAATCCTTCTTCCATCCGTGCAGTGCCATCGCTGGTTTCTGTGATTCAGAAGAGTGACTCCACAGAGAGCAGTCTGACTCTGCACTGGCCAGTCCCGGCTCAGCCACACTACACCATCCTGCAGTATCAGCTACGCTACTGTGAGAAGGTGAGAGCCCCCTGGCAACATCTCTCAACTGTCTGGCTTAAAGTTCACATAATATTCAGGTTTCATCATTTTATTTTGAGGTGTACTACGGCTCAGGATTCGAAATTTCGCAAAGAAATGTAAACAGCATAGCACAGTGGCTAAGGTCAAATGAACTAAAAACCCAAATTGCCTGTATATTGCCTAGCCAAACAATGCCTCAGGTATTTGACAGTCTAAATTATATATTGCAGTATGTCAGCTTAAGACATAAGGCTTTTTTTCAGTGTTGCATGTGACAACTGTTGAGGCAGTATGCAGTACACATGGGTGTGTTTTTGACATTTCAGTTTAGGTTTGTGTTTTTGCTTTGACCAAAACACACAGGGAATGCCCTGACTCAGAACCACCATCATACAGCTGAGACACAAGACACTTCTGTGTGAACAATATATATCTAAAAAACATATGTAATCCTACAAAACATATTAGTTAACATGCTTCTGATTAAGATTGTGTAATGGTGTTTTAAATGCGCTGTAATTGGATTGAGTCAATTTGACTAAACTTCATATTCAACACCATCAATATCAAATTGAATTCCTATAGATGACCCTTTAGTGGCTTTCTAGCAGTCTTTCCGGTTTTTTTCCACAGTGATCTCTGTTGTTTTCTCACTTATTCCTGTTTTGCGCTCACTTCCAGTCCAGCTAACTCTGTTTTCATACGGTAGGAGCGACGTAGTGAAGATCAGTGCCACTACACAGAGAGTAACAGAAACCAGGCCGTGCTGACGGACCTCCGCAGGGCCACTCAGTACGAGGTGCAGGTTCGGGCGCGCACCGTGGCCGGTTATGGCAGCTTCAGTCGTGCAGCCATGTTCCGCACGCTGCCTGATGGTTAGTTTGCACTTGAAGAAGGAGTTTCACACACATTGCTCTTTTTTTTTCTTTCACACATTTTTTTAATTTCCATTGGGAAGGTTTTTCAGATTCTTTTCAGTCCCTGCACAATTTCTTGTTGAATGAATGTCTTGCCGCCTGTGTCCTTGTATTGAGTTGGTGTCCTTGTATTGAGCCTCTTTAATATTATAAATTCCTGTCATGTTCTTTTTTTCCTTCTCATACTTTTCTGTACTACCAATGTAAACCTCCTGTCATGATGACATTACTCTAACTCTCTTGTCTTTCCGTCTCCTCTCTCAGGTCACGACTCCGCCGCTCAGTTCTTAGTACCTGGAATCCTTATCGCTGTTGGGATGCTGCTGCTTGTCACTTTCGTCTTAGTGGCCGCCTACTGCATACGGTGAGAACGGGAAAGGGAAAGAGGCAGAGAAAACGACAGATTTAGAAGGGAAAGAAGCTGACAGAATAACAGGAAACGGTAAAATGGGGGGGAAATCAAAAACCAATAACAACGTGACCCCAATTTTACAGTTTTGCACCACTTTGTTCTTTTGTTTATAGAAATCATATCTTATCAACAGTGGATTTGCACTCTGTTACCCATACCCTTTTTTCTGTGTGAGGCAGTTCATACACAAAGCAATGCTCATGTAGTCTTTTGCTTACACAGCTAAAAGTTATCCTGCTCATTAGGACATTTTCCTTAGGCTTCATTGTTTGAGTAAATAGTGTTGGATGCTGTGTGTGTGTGTGTGTGTGTGTGTGTGTGTGTGTGTGTGTGTGTGTGTGTGTGTGTGTGTAAGAGAGACATGACGATAGAGGTAGAGGGCAGGAGACAGGATGCAGGCGTCCCAACCCTGTTTCCACAGGACAGGAGAACAATAGCTGTGACCTTGTGACACACACACACACAAACCAGTGGCTGAGGCCCAGATCTGCCACTAACCGAGGGTGGTGCATTATTGCTATTTTAGGCGTATGAGGTGGGAGCTGGAGAGAAATAGAGGAAGGCAGGGATCCAGTAGCTACAGGGTTGTTAAAGTCTTGCAGGGATGAGTTTGCGCCAGCAGAATTATAATGGAGCTGCTTGTGTCGAAGAGCAGAACCATAGGGGTTGGCTCAGGTACTCACCGTTACCACAAGCCATCGGGTGTTGTGCGTTTGAGATCACTGAAGATTGTCCAAGGCCAACAAAAGCCTTTCCTCAACCAAGCAGAGTTTTTGTGTCCAAGAAAAAACAAAATGATGAAGGTGTTTTTGAAACAGAGAGCTGTATCTCTGTTGGCTGGAGGGTATTGGTCTATAGCTCTACTGACCTCTGACCTCTCCAAGATAGCAGAATATTCAAAAAGGGGACCAATAAATTATCATATTTTGCTATGCTTGCTTGCACCATAGATTTTTCAACCCAGTCTCACTGCAGTTTGTGAAATGGTCATGTTATTTAATCTATTGATTTGTGTACACGGGGACGTTTTTCTCATTTTTTTTCATGGTGGCCAGCACGAAAATGTAAACTAATGTATTTCAATGGGAAGCATATGTCGTGATCACAGCACGACTACGGTAGCGAGTAGTATGAAATGCCGAAAATCCGCGTAAGGAGGTTGGTTGGGGTGGTGGATGGGTCAAACGATACAGGACTTTCACCCCAGAGACCGGGGATCGCGTCCCGCGTGTGGCGATTTGTTTCCCCGTTGTTGTTTTCCTAATCACAACCGTCCCATTATTGTTGCGCATCCCCCGCGGCCGTCTCCTGGCGTGTGAGGCGTCCTTTCCCCGTTGTTTTTTTCCTAAACCCAACCTCCGCCACCCTGTTGTTGTCGCGTGTCCCCCAGAGACCGCGGAACGTGTCCCGGGGTGTGACGTTTGCTTTCCCCGTTAATCTTTTCCTAAACCCAACCTCCGTATAGATGGTTCCCATTTCGTGCTGGCCACCACGAAAAAAAACGAGATAAACGTGTTGTTGTACATGAATCAATAGATTAAAAATAACATGACAATTTCACGATCTGCCGTGAGACCGTGTTGGATTTTTTTAAACATTAAATAAAAATAATCATACAATTTATGAATTCTTTTTTTGGCCCATTTTTGCTTTTTTTTTTTTTTAAATGTGTATTTTAGTCACAGAAGCGTCTTATTACTGTCATTGCATGAACAGTCAGATTGTAAGACCAGAGATTTGCATAACACTGGGCTGATAAAGCATTAGAAATGCTTGCCAAAAAAGTCTGACATCTATTCTGCAGATAGCTGCACTGCCAATCCTAATCTTTTTTTATTCATCCCAATCTCTTTCTACCTGCAGCAGACACAGCCGAGTGAAGGATCCAGAGCTGAGCGACAAAAACAGCCAGTACCTTGTTGGCCAAGGTAACAAATCAAGGACGTGCACACTAAACCTCAGCTGTGATTTACAACTCGTTCACGTCAAGAAAATCATTTTTAATGTGACCCAGCTCATTGCTGCTCATAGCACTCTAACATTTCTTCTTTTCCTTTCCCACGACTCTGTTTGTCTTTCTCTCGCAGGGGTCAAGGTTTATATCGACCCCTTCACCTATGAGGACCCTAATGAGGCCGTGCGAGAATTTGCCAAGGAAATTGATGTTTCCTTTGTCAAGATCGAGGAGGTTATCGGTGCTGGTAAGCCCCACCCGTATGCTTTCTGCATTATTCCCAAAATGTGTAAACTTTGTACTGGTCAACTCTTTTTTGTGGACTCACAGACGGTTTGTTTTTTAGCCTTACAGATTGTCCTTTTTTAAAATAACACTATTAAGGATATATCTAATTTACTAAGTTAAATTGATTCTGTGACATTTAAAACCATTGTCTGTATTCTTCTTTATCAGACAAAATTCAATATTGCAGCGTGAATAAAGCAATTAACCAGCCCTTATTCAAACAAAAGGGCTACACTAGCTGCGGGCGAGCTTTAGGTTTGCCGAAGACAATTGTCATCCTCCTAATGTGGTAAACACCAGTTAAAGAAAACAGCCCTAATGTGTGTTTATGTGTCTGTGTGCTGCAGGAGAGTTTGGGGAGGTGTGTCGAGGGCGGCTGAAGATCCCAGGAAAAAAAGAAAACTACGTAGCAATTAAGACGTTAAAAGGAGGCTACACTGACAAGCAGAGACGTGACTTCCTTTCTGAAGCGTCCATCATGGGTCAGTTCCAGCACCCCAACATCATCCACCTGGAGGGGATCATCACAGCCAGCTGTCCAGTCATGATCCTCACAGAGTTTATGGAGAACGGAGCTCTGGACTCTTTTCTACGGGTGAGTGTGAAACAGAGAACACACATTGAGAGACACAGGCACTTCACTCGCACACTGAAACACACCGCCACTTCAATCATTCTCCATCTGAACCGTTTCTCTCCTCCGTAGCTGAACGACAGCCAGTTCACTCCCATCCAGCTGGTGGGTATGCTGCGCGGCATCGCCTCCGGCATGAAGTACCTGGCAGAGATGAGCTACGTCCACCGAGACCTGGCTGCCCGCAACATCTTGATCAACAGCAACCTCGTGTGCAAGGTGTCCGACTTCGGCTTGTCACGCTTCTTGCAGGAGAACTCCTCTGATCCGACCTACACCAGCTCTTTGGTAAGATGACTTCAGATGATGCCTAAAAAAACACTTTCATTAAATTTGTCTACAGTGTATCTGCCTGTCAGACGGCATTTATTCATTTCTATATCAAATCATATTCACAATATTAAAGTGCTCATAATATGCTTTTTGGGTTTTTTCCCCTTCCTTTGTTATAGTATATCTTTTTTGTGCACGTTGTAGGTTTACAAAGTGAAAAAGCCCAAAGTCCACCCCAAAGGGAGTTACCATCTCCCACAGAAAACACTGTTCACAAACTGCTCCAAACAGCTCTATTGTAGTCCAGCCTTTACTTTCGTGACAAACGCGTGTCATTTTGCTTCACCTTGTAACACACATTATAATGCCGGCCTAGCTGCTAGTGTGGCATGTCCTCAAACCAAGCTAGTTAGAGCGGAGGCCCGAAGAGTTCAGATATTTGTATCGCCATGTCCAGGAGACCCACCCTTCTCTGCTTCTGACTGGCTAGTAGTCCTTATCTAGGTACTGCGCATGTGCGACACCTAACAAAGATGGAATAGAAGTGTGATGCCTCACTCTGTAGCTAAAACAGAGAGCTCAACACACATGGTAAAAAGAGGAGCTGCAACAATGTGTAGTACGACAAAAATATGGTGTTATTTGAAAATTAAACCATGTAAACCTATTCTGATATAACCTGTAAATACAATTATGAACCTTTAAATGAGCACAATATGAGGTCTTTATTTCATAAAAGCTAAAAATCGCTTTGTTTCCTCCAAAACGTTCAGTTCGAGGCTTCAGCAGGTGAATGGGTGGTTGGGACACTGATTTGACAAATTACTCAAGGCTTTATTTTTGTCTTTTTCAATATGGTTTTAAAGTTCATTATTTCGTCTCTATTATTTTACAACCTTTTAATTTTCCCTGTCTGAACATGTTGTTATGAAGTTTTGCCATGCTGACTGTTTTCTTTTATGTGCAGGGAGGTAAGATCCCAATCCGTTGGACAGCACCGGAGGCGATAGCCTTCAGAAAGTTTACCTCAGCCTCAGATGTGTGGAGCTATGGCATTGTCATGTGGGAGGTCATGTCTTTTGGAGAGAGACCATACTGGGACATGAGCAACCAGGACGTAAGTTTTTTTTATTTTTAAAGATGACTTTTTTAGCTTTTATTGCCTTTATTGATAGGACAGGTTAAGTAAGGAAAGTAGGAGAGAGATGGGGATGACATGCAGCAAAGGGCCACAGGTCAGAACCGAACCAACGGCCACTGCAACAAGGACTGAGCCTCTGTACATGGGGCGCACCCTCAACAAGGTGAGCTAACCAGGCGCCCCTGGATGTACATAAGTTTAAGCAAACAGCCATGTTGGGCCATACCTGAAAATGGTTTTGAAGGTTTTGTTAGGCACAGCACGAAGTCGAGCTTTTGCAAAACAGAATTTAACATTTGAATTCTGAAAAAAAGACCATGAGATCTCATTAACCATGAGATTGCCCAGCAACACTGTCGTACAGTGCACATTTAAGTTAAAGCATTGGTTTGAAAAGTGATCATTTTTCTTCCTTTCAGGTAATCAATGCCATAGAGCAGGACTACCGGCTGCCACCGCCCCCTGACTGTCCCACTCATCTGCACCAGCTGATGCTGGACTGCTGGCAGAAGGACCGCTCGGCGCGCCCTCGTTTCGCGGACATTGTCAGTGCTCTGGACAAGCTGATCCGCAACCCTGCATCGCTGAAAATAGTGGCTCAAGAAGGCGCAGGGTGAGTGTGGATGTGTTTGGGTGATTGACAGAAAACCTGCCTGATGAGGTTACAATGGCAGCAAATGTACAGCTTGAGAATGATAAAAAGGAAGCATGTCAGTCACTTCTTGATGTCCCTTTCTTTAGTGTCCATTTAGAGTTCTAACAGTCACAGGGCAGACATTAGCGTCCTACTGCCCAATCTTATGTACCACCTTAATGTCCTGCTGTGACCTGTCAACCACTTGCTGTGCCCATTTCCCTTCCTCCACATTCTGCCTGTCAGCTGGTCGCATACAGCCGAGGACACTCCACCCCTGACAAATGCCATTGTTTGTCCCTGTCAGTCACTCAGCCTCAGATTATACCTTTGCTTGTCGACTGGAATGTTGCTGCAGGATATATATAAGCTCCTCACTGCTGTTTTGAAGACAGTGTGTGTAAGTTCTTCCATTGTTTCTCTACTCTGTCCCACAGGCCGTCTTACCCCCTGCTGGACCAGCGTGCACCTTTAGCCCTCTCGCCGTGTGCTTCAGTGGGAGAATGGCTGAGGGCAATCAAGATGGAGCGCTACGAAGACAGCTTCCTGCAGGCCGGCTTCAACTCAGTGGACCAGCTGGCCCAGATCACCACACAGTCAGTTCCTTTCTCCAGTTTTCTTATCTAAACTGATACTTGTCTCTGGAGGAACATTTTCACTTTTCAATGCACACTTTCATGGTACAAGGTCGGGAAGCTAGCCTCATAGCTTTTAGTAGTAACAGTTGCAAACAGACTAAATTACTTCTTTTAAAAAGTTACATTTACATTTTCCTGAAGTGCAATTTCATTTGAATTTAAGATGATGGAAGCCCAGAGAGAAAAAAAATGTGATGACTGAAATATTATTTTAATGTCCATCAAATCTATAGCTTTAAGTTTGTTCCTGTTCTTCCTGTCTAATTAGTGATTGTTCTTGTCTGTGTTCAGGGATCTGCTGCACATGGGAGTGACTCTGGCCGGGCACCAGAGGAAAATCCTTTCCAGCATCCAGACAATGACTTTTCGGAGCAAGAGCACTGCAACCGTGAGCTTCTAGCTCACCTGTCTCCTAATCTGGACGTGCAGCCATGTACTGAGAGTACTCTGGATCCTCTCCTGTGACCTACTTTGAACACGGACTCCAAGGGAGATTGGCAGTATTTACTATGACCAGAATTTTTTTTTTGAAAAATAAACGACTAAACATGACATTCTCATCAGGATGACAAAGTCGTTTAGAGAAAGGCGAGTCCCTGTCATCCACAGGGACCAGGAGATGAAGTTGACTCATTTTTACAGTTTGTGGTGTTTTTATATCGACCTAAAGTCAGGACCTGATAAATGTGCTAAACTAAGAGGAGAGACTGATCAGAGTTTACAAAGTTTCTGTAGTATCATGTCATTTTGGAAACATAGACTGTCGACACAGTCGACTGTTTTGTTGTCGAGTAAAAAGTCACTTCACCAAAGGAGACAAAAAGAAATGCCAGTGCCAATCCAAGGATTTCAGTTGTCATATCAGTGTGTAATTATGAATGAGAACTGCTTTCACCCTGGGTGTCTTGCATCAAATCCATCTGGATTACATTACTACGTAGACATTTTTCACATCAAGACCGAACATTTTAACAGTTGGATTTCACTTCGTTTCCATTTGATTTCAACATTACCTCCTCTTCTCTCAGGTGTGATGTGTAATGCAAACTTTGGAGAGCACTGTACTCCTAGTCCTAATCAGACTTCTCTCATCTTCCTCGGTCTCTCCACTAATCAGCTCCACTGAGCGTGAGGAGAAGAGAGACAGAGAGACATATCAGCACTTTTGTCATTTCAGAGTGAATTGTAATCTTCAGTAACTCCATGTGTTTCTCTCGGCGTGTGGTTGGTTATTTCTACTGCCTGTGTTTCTGCTGGCAGCTCACTTTTATTATAGTTAGACTGAACAAGGACCAAGTGGACTCAGAGACCAGAGAACACTGTACAGTCGGTTTTCTTTGTTGTACCAAGGAAGCTATCTGGCCTCCAACTTGTTTTTCTTGATATAACGGATGCATTTTTAATTCTCTTATTCTGTATTCTCCATCTTCCAGTGCCATTCAGTCGTCTTTGTGGACTTAAATGCCAATTTTATGAAGCAGAAATCTCATGAGTGATTCATCTTGTCTCATTAAAATGTACCTCAAAGGGTTACTTTGACATTTTGAAATTCAGTGTATTATTTTCCTTCATGCTGGTCATGTAGTCGGGAACATTGTTTCTGCTTTTGCCTCAGAGCTACACAAAATGACCCTCTTGAGATTCTTAACATTTAGCATTGAAAAAATATACAGCTACCAGCTAAGCTAACATGCTAGCTTGCAGTAAGCAGTATCCATTGGTTTCAGGGTGGAATGCTAACACTGTTGAGCTGCTGTTTGATTAGCACAGCAGCTCATTCACATTTTAAGTTCAGTGTATTTTTTTCGTTCATCAGATGCTGGTTGTGTGGCTTTTGGCACAAAGCTACAAAAACATTGTTTAACATTTAGCATAGAAAACAATACATAGCTACCAGCTAACATGCTAGCTTTTAGTCCGTTGTATCCATTGGTTTCAAGGTGAAATGCTAATCATATTGTTGAGCTGCTGTTTGATTAGCTGAGTAGCGGCCCATAACATTATTACAAGTGCTTGTTGAAGAAGAATAACAGACCGGAGTTCAAAATGTTACAATATTGCTCAAAGACTTTGCATCTCTCGAAGGATAACACCAGTGTTTTTGACATTTAGGTCATGCACAATTTACCTGCAGTGATTTAGAAAAATGAAGTTTAAACGGCCACTAAAACATACTCCATCAACTATGTTGAATACCAAATGCTATGACTGCTTTTTCTAAATGTTTTTAACCTTGCCATAGAGCACTTTTGTGATTAGGTGTTTTTTTCAATTGGCAATTTGGGTTTTCCTTTTTAACATGGCATTTCTATCATAATGTGATTCTTATCTGTGGTTTTTAAAAGGTGCAAAGTGCAATCTACACACATTCAAATTCCATTTAAATGTGATGTCTAACAGAAATTCAAGTCTGGTTGCTTCACACCAAAAATGAGGTGGTGATAATGGCCACATAGTGTTAAAAAAAGTGTGGTCGAAACGTTTATACCATAAAATATATCCATTCTCTTATCTAACGTAAATTTATGTTAGGCCTTCATTAAAAACACTGGTATTGTCACACAAGAGTCTGAGAGATTCCTTTAAGGATTATGGGAAATGTGGTCTTCATATTGAAGATCTCAAATTTAACTTTGAAATAATGAATAGATAAAGTATGTTTTGATTACTGTCCTGTGTGTAGGCTAATCTGTATTCAGTATTCATAATAAAGATACACACCAGTGTTTACCATCAATGACATTGATGATAATTTTTCTGCTTGTTAACATGTCGAATGGCCTCTGTAGATAATTATCGTCATTCTCACTTTAAGTGGAGCATGACAACTGCCCATACATATGTGGACTTCTTTGTTTAGACGTCAAAGGAAGTTCCTGTCCGACCTGAAAGTGAAAACCTGTATAATTTACCTGTCTGCGGTCTGATGACAGGCTGATCTGTCCCAGTGACCCCGATGACTTCTGTCCCAAATTCATAGCAAAGCAGCTCCACCCTTGCCAAAACACACTGATGTTTCTGGATTTGCTTGAACCTTTTATTGTCTTGAGTTTTACTTCAGTGCGCACAGATGTGAGGTAAATAAATTGTTCTTGGTTCTCTTGTTTTTATCTTTGGTTTGATAATGGCTCATCTGAACTGTCTATAATCATAGCAGCAGAAATGTGCAAATAAAATGTCTAATGGGGGTATATTTTTCTGTCTTCTTTGTGGCTCATGTTGCAGACGTGCCTCTCATCTATCCCGTCGACCTGTTTTTAAAAATGACAATGAGAAACAGGAGACTGCGAGAATGAGACTTGAGTCTCACTTCCCCTATATTTTCCAGCTTTGCCTTTCCTCTTGTCGTCTGTTTCTCCAGAAAGCCTTTACCCCTTGAGGGCTGGAGGCTTGTCCTCTCCTATGTTTCCCTTCCTGGTCCTCAGCCCCTTTAATCATGAAGAGATGTTCTTTTCTTCTCCCGTGCCCCGGGCTGAGAGCAGCTTAGAGTGCAGAATAATCTTTAACTCTTTTTTTCTTCTCTTCCCTCCTATCTCCAGAGCTACCATAAACAGGCAAAGCTGCCATGGCTTCGAGAAGTGTTTAGGTTCATTGATTAATGTACTTTGATTATCTCTGTGGTCCTGACTCATTCCTCTTGTTCTAGTGCTCTCGTGTGGCCCACAAAGTACAGACCTGCACAAGTGGAGCTTCCATGTAGTGGAGATAAATAACGATGAGTAACTTTTCTTGTAAGCAAGTTTTTTTTTTTTTTTTTTTTTTTTTTAAACCCCACAGTGTGTTTTGGTGTGTCGGAGTGATTCAGTGTTTGAACGAGAGAGACAGGCATTCAGCTCTGGTTTCTACTTCTGTCAGTGCTTTGAATGACCCTTGACCCCACCGTATAGTAGAAATCTAGCCTCAGCTTTGTCTGTGTATCTGAATGGCCATTCATCAGGTCTGCTGTTGAGCAGAGAGCCAACCAGGCCGCCCTGGTTTTAGGCTTTGGTGGGTTGTGTCATTCCCCTCGCATTCCTGTGTGCATTCAAGTGTGGAGTGTGTGTGTGTGTGTGTGTGTGTGTGTGTGGGTGGATGGTAGCGGTGGGTGGGGGTTAACCAGTGGGACAGGTACATTTTTGTTTGCAAGCAAGGGGGGCAAGGAGGGAGAGACGGGATAAGAGACTATCTGAAATGGTTTCACCATGTCTTTGGCTGTGAACAGAAATTCAAAGTGTGATCCTGCATCAAAGTGTATTGTTAAAGGCGCACCCCAGCGATTTACTGTTGCACTTCCATAAAGTTGGGGGACTCACAAGAGACAAAAAAAAAGAAAAATAAGAATAGTCTAATTTGATACAGCTGATTTCGAAATATCTGGAATTTTAGCTTCTAGTATGGTTTAAGCTCCAAAAACACTGTATCCTACAATTCCAATAAAGCAACTCGATAGCATGTTCCGTTAGATCCTCCCTGCCCCTCAAATGATCACTCCTCTCAAACCCTCCAGTTTGTAATGCAGGCTTCTTGTTCAAAGCATCAAAAGTCTCACGCCTTATCCGAGATAACAGATTGATAAATAACCCTGATGACATCATCAAGGTCAGCGCCTGAAACCCTGTCCCCCACACGTTTCTGACGTTGGAATTTGAGGGGGATGTGTCTGACAATTTATGTAACTTTCATCCATTGGCCAGGTGAGGTGAGAAAGAGACTCGGGTTTGAACTTTTTCTTTTTGTGAGTGCAAACGAGTGCAACCCTATCAATGCTTTCCAGGAAAGACTGTCTGAAAGTGTACAACATCAAGCCATACAGCATATGAATGATTAACGTATCTCGCTCCTCTCAATGATGTGACCATTTGGAACAGCTAGGAACACTTTTGCTTTCCGACGTGGGCAGACGACACGTTGTACAAACTAGTTCTTTTCAAGCATATACCGACATGAAGTTCTCATGTGTAAAATTGGTGGAATGCTAGCCTGGCATCGCCAGACTAATTCGCAAATGCGTGAGCCTGGTGCTGGACGCATTATGCCAGTTACATTCTGTAAATATGTTAGGTTAGCTGATGCTCCTCATCATCGTCTAAATCCCGCCCCATGTCAGACAAACGGATGTGATTGGTCCGTCCAGAATCTGGCTAACTGGAATTCTGTGAGGGGGGCCCGACGTATGCCAGAGCAAATGAAACATGAGCTTGCAGATTTGTCTGGTTTCCAGGCTAGTGGCATGCCCCTTTAACATGTAAAAGTAGCTCTGTTTTTGGAAACTACTGACTAACTTAATCTTAATCTTCTTTTTGGATCTGCAGCAATGCTTTGAACAGCAGAAGCTTGAAGATGGATGAAATGATCATTTCTCTCCCTCCACTTCAGGTGCCTGATTTCCTTCCCGAGATGACTTGCAGACAATTTCATCAAAATGGCCCAATATTTCTGGGCAAATCCAACGAGCAGCCAGCTAAGATTATTTTTCTTGTGTACGCAGCGTGATTGTGGAGAGGCACATTGCGCGGCTGAGCGCTTCCACTCTGTTTCGTATTAAATCTGATCACTGGGAAAGTTGTCCCTTCCCGCTGTTCTACAGCATTTCTGTTGACTTTGCTGGAGCTTCTGCCAGGCCATCGCTGTAAATAAGAATTTGTTTTTTGCTGACCCACCTGGTCAAATAAAGTTGTACGAATTTAATTATACTTTCATGCTGCAGTACAATTTGATGTGGAATTAGTCTTGTACTTTTCATCATACACTTAATCCAGTTAATCAATGTAAACCTTTAGATTACAGGCCCCTGCTGTCCCCTCAGTGCTATTATTGTTATTATTTGTTGTAGCAGAGTATTCAAATATTGTTATGTTATCTCCTTCCATGCTGTCACCTCCAGAATGAATTTATTTTGGTGTAATCTCAATTTATTTGAGTTTTATGCAATTTCCACAGTTATAGATCCATGTCTGCTCCTTTGTGCATATGTTTGCTCATAAAAATGGATTATTCATAAAGCCAAATAGTTTTTCCAATACATATTATGACTCCAAAACGACCATAACATACAGTATATAGCTGGTATGCACTTCTTCTTCTCCAGACCTCAAAAGAAGAGGAGGTGTTAGTGGGATGAAGAATGCAAATATGAACACCTTCAGGACGAGCGACTGGCCCCTCCAAAGGTGTTTGCAGGTTCCTGCTCTGTCTCAGCTTTGCCTTCTGTGAGGAAATGAAAGGAGTGTGACCTCCTCTGCTTTTTATCCTCTCTGTGTGAATCCCCTGGCATTCTGAAACTCAATCCACATGCGTCAAGGACCACAAGGGGGAAAAGTAGGGAAAAACTATCAAATTGCTCTAAAAGTCAGAAGTAGTGAGGTGTTGTGTGACAAAAATGTGTGTGTGTGTGTGTGTGTGTGTGTGTGAGTGTGTGAGAGAGAGAGAGAGTGTGAGAGAGTGTGTGAAGTGAGATTCAGAAATGGCAAGCATCTCATGTTAAAGATGTTTCTGATCAGTTTGATTGACGTCCTTTTTGAACTCTGCTTATTGAACTCAGATTGATGAGTTTACTCTTCGGTGTTGTGCTTCTCTCACACAGGCCTCACCTTCAAGTCCTAACTCAACCTAACTCCTCCACACCTCTGAACCCCATAAGCATAAATCTTTACCATCTGCTGAAAAATGCATAGGCTATCCACCAAAAGTCACCCCCCTCATACACTGAGAAACACGGCCTTTTCTTACCACCAGACATTTTTGAGGTTTAATCAGAAAAGGTTTGTAGAACTTTAAGGATTTCTGAGAAAATAACCAGTTTAAAACATCTACGGGTTGTTTTTTGTGCTTGCAGTAAAGCCCTCAGCTTTGTCTGTTTATTCTGTTTTTCATGATTACAGTGAAATCTGGTATTTCTATTTGTATTGTGGTCATAGCTGTTTACCTTAACTGGATGTTTCCCCTTCTTTTTCAACATTTAAATTATATAGTTTGCCAACCAATAGCCTAAATAAGCTATTCTCATAGATGAGCAGTAAACACTGGATATTCAAATAAATGTGCACTGCAGAACAGATTTTGCTCTTAAATGTAAAGTACGAACCTAATTCAGTCCCTTTTTTTGGGGGGGGGGGGCTGCTGCGTGAATGAATGCAGCTCCTTACACAGCAGGCCTACGGATTAAAGCACCCCCTTCTGTTCCCCCGGGGCACCCCCTAACCTACACCCGCTGTCCCAGCCTGCTTCGGATAAATGACAATCCATCACAACTGTTGATTATACTGTAAAAACATGACCACTCACGTTCATCACTGACCCCATGAACAAACCGTGTTTTCTGGGCTCGCATTGTGACAGTCTGCAGGACAGTCAGGACCGTGTGTGTGTGTGTGTGTGTGTGTGTGTGTGTGTGTGTGTGTGTGTGAGTCACCTTTTTTCAACATGTGCAGAGCCCACTTAGAAATCTGAGGAAGGAGCACATGGTTATGATTTAATCAGCATCTGGATGCAATACAAGCAGGTTTACAAAGTATGAAGTGTGTCACTGAATGTGTATTGAATGTAATCAGATTACACAAATGAAGTAACTGTAATCAACGCTGTGCATACTCTCTAATTGTACACAGTCACATGCAACGACCACCACGCCTTTTCAAATACATAACATACCCAGGATAAAAGAATTTACCCCCCCCCCCCCCAAAAAAAAAAGAAGGCATTGGCATTATTTATTGTGCTATGAGCTCCCTCTAGTGTGCAGAAACTATACTCTACTAAATATAATAGCTACTGAAAAATAATAATTAATTTTGCTCACGTGTATCCTAATCCATACATTCAGGCTGGTCAGTGTAAGGGAAAATAGGAAGTTAATGTAAGCTTGAAATATGAAATACATCCAGACCTTCTGCATATCAGACATGGATGCATGTGAGCTACTGCTTGTGCAGAGACGGGTTGCCCTGTGTATGCAGTGTCTCAGCATATTTTGATGCTTGACATCGGTCCAACTTCACAATTAGAAGAACATGCTGTCTGGATCAATAAACTCGTGTCAAGCATTCAGCAGGGTGTGTTAATGCCTGATAATTTTTACTCTGTCACAGTCTGTTCACACAGTGTGCTCTCCGAAATAAAACACGGTGTGCAGCCTGCGCCATTGCCTCCACATGTCTGGATCAGACGAGGACACACAGAGCAGAGAGAGCAGCGTGTGTGAAATGAGTTCAGAGTTGTCAACTGTAGTGTCCACAAGTCATGTCAAATAGGCTACATATTCGGTCAGCGTCCATCTCCAATGTGTTTGTAAATGTGTTTTTTTGTATTATTGAGTTTTAAAGGTGAGGCGCTCATCAGCATTTTACCTGTTGGTGACAATGTCTGTCTCTTCGACACATCACAGGGAGGATTCGTCTACTGCTTAAAAATGAATTGAACTTTAGCATTTCATGATTCCCGCACGGTAACTTGATTCGAAAGGCAGACATCAGTAGACTATGATTCAGCCGCGCTGCTTTGTCGCCTCCTAGCGGTGATGGGAGGATGTGGCACCCTGAAGAAAGAAAAAGGAGAGTCATGTTTCGCTTGGCTGACCAACCACAAGTGGAGGTGTGAGAGGAGCCTCAACACACGCACACGCACACGCACGCACACACACACACACACACACACACACACACACACACACACACACACTGTCAAACACCCTGCTGTATATTTATACTTGGTCTACATTTTTAAAAGCACGTTAAGCCATTTGATGGTTGGCTTTGTTCACAAGCACAGAGACACTAATCTTTCCCTGCTAAAATGAAGCCCTTCTCCTGTTTGTCTGAAACTCAATATGGAAAATATTGTGTGCTTGTATAAATATATTCCATGCCTTTATAAGTATATAAATTTGCTCTTTGGGGACGAGGTTGAATGCATAATCATCTTACTCTGACCAATCATTCTCCTTACTCCCTTTCATACCTACTGTACATTATGTAAATGGTTATGTATATTTTCATAATTTCATAACAACAAGAGTGCCACTTCCCAACCCCAACAACAGGTACATGGAATTACAAACAAACCAAATCAATACCTCATAGGTGGTGAAGCATTACAGTATCATAAAACTTGTTAAAGAATTTCAGCATATGATATTGTTTGTGAGAAAAAAAAGAGGTGAATTCTTAGGGACTGTATGGAAATTATTAGGGGGAAGTGGGGTTCTTAAAAAGGGGAGGATCAGGTTGTTTTCATTTTGCTGAAGCGAGGGTATTCTACATTTTTTGGGAGTGTGGGGAAGGGTCTCGAGTGTCTCTCCAGAGAGCCCGTCGTTTGTCAGCATCTTCACACAAACGCCCAGGAAAGTAAAATGTGTCAATTTGTTATGTTGTGAAAATGCTTATTCCATTCACATATTAAGGTTTAAATTGGAAGTACACTATAAATTTGTGTGTACTTTTGGTCATTGATGGCAAAATAAATAAAAGGGCCTTAAAGTAGCTAAGAGGAACATTTCTTAATTTGTGTAATTTTCCATCTGATGATAAATGACCTGTAACAGCAACCGAGACTAACAGTGAAAAGAACAGTATTTTACATAGTTTTTATGAATGCCTTTGCCCAGGTCCGAATTTTCCGCAAAGTCACAAAATGATTCACAGCAGGTAGACGGCGCTACAGAGCACACATTCTGAAGGGTCACAGATTTTGGTATTTGGTACATAAAACTGGTTGTTTTCATCAGTGATATGTAACAGGTTTGGAAGGTACAGACAAATGATGTCGTTGTGCTGATGCTGTGGGGCATCACATCAGAAAATGCTTCTTGTGTCGTACTCGAGGGAATGGACAAACAATGTGCTTTGTCCTTTAATTGGGAGGACTTGTTAAATAATTTTCATACAGTCCCTTAGTGTGGTTTTGTGATTTGCCACCAAGACTTTTACAGACTGTCTCTGCCCCCACCTCTCCCATAGTTGCAGTAAAATGAATCTGACACCCATCGGTGCATCAGTGTTTAAAGGTGGTAGTGGGTGAGTAACACTGAACCTGGGCAGGGATCCTGAACAATGGTGACATGATTCAAGTTGGTTTTTTCTGCCTCCATCTGCAGTAAATCCACTTCTCTCACAAACAATTGAGCTTACCACCCTCTCATCATCACTGTACAGTATGTACAAGGGAACAAAAATAACACCACTCCATATAGTTTCGTACAGTTACTATATTGTCAGACTGACTAAATCTATCTTTGCACTTATGCAACAGTTTACTAAAAACAAACTGTTCTAACCCAGATATATGCCAGTTATACAATGTGGAAACCAAGATTGCTCACACAAAAGCAAACATATATTTTTTCTCTCTAGTACTTCTCCTAAAATAATCTCACTACTGAGAATTGGTGGAAGCCGCCATGCACCTTCTGTGGCCCAGACACACTCAGGGTTGTAATTTATACTGAAGATCAAGGCTGACCTCCAGCAGCTGCCTGTGTGACTGTGGTCAATCGAAAGAGCGATTATAGCAGCTTAATCCCAGATGATCTCTGCTTTTAAAAGCCACTGCAGCAAAGTCAGCGAGGACTGCAGTTTAGAAATAGCGCCTGGCCGCCATTAACGGCTGGAAGATGAAGGAACAGAAAGAGAGACAGAGGCATGAATGGATTCTCAGACAGTCAATGAGCTTGACCTTTGTGTATTTCCATTCATCTGTTCATTCATTGTTTTTTTAATCCCATGTATCCCACCTTTAACCTACTAGAGTGTGACATATGTGAGGTTGTGAACAAGCAAACTTTGAAATTTGAATCATTCCTCATCTGATTGTTTTTTTTTTTTTAATGAAAAACATATCCATCCAAATAATAACCTGCAGTTGTTTCATGGTGGTAGAGAGTGAATTACTTTTTTTTTTTTTTTTTTAAATAGATTTTTGTTTCCTGTATTGGTTTTTAAACTGGGATTTAGCAAGCATGCACATATGAGATTAGAAGGTGGTTTTTTTGCATACATCATTGAGAAGATAAGTAATCCTCTCTATCAGCATCACCATTCTATAAACCGTATCATCCTGTGTTTCCATTTCTGTCTTTATTTTCTTTAATGTTGATATCATTTTAGCACCCAGATGATATACAATCAGTGGTAAGAGATTTTATTTTCCCCTCCAGTGGAAAGAGGTTCACACATTCTGTGCTTCTTTATGCTTTGTGTGAAAATCAGGCACTGGGGGTTTGCACATTAACCCAGACCCTGACAGTAACACTCAGCACTGGCCTGAAGCCAGGGCCAGGCTTTGGGAGGATGCCACTCTCTTTTTGTTTCAGGCAACAAGACTGTTAGTTATGATGACATTGCCCCAGCAGATGAACTGATCAAAACTCTACGTAGGTAAAAAAAAAAAAAAAAAAAAGGATTCATTATTACTCAGAATCTGAAGAAAATGTCAGAGAGATGCAGCCTCTGCTGTATCAGATTATATGGCAACCACAGAAGTACAGATAATTTATCCGGGCGCTCTCTTAATCTGAACAAATGTAAGCTGGTGAGGCTTCAACACAAATCCCTCTTTTCAAAGATAAAGACAGAAGGATGCTGATTGCTTTTCCTATCCATTTTTGCTCAAAGAAGCACCTCACATCAGCACGAGTCATTGTTTGTGACTGGGTGATGCTGCTGACATGTTAAGACTGGCTTTGTTTTATTTTGGATTTAGACTCCACAAAGGAGCAGTCGAGACTTTTTGATATTTTACAGGTGCTTCAAGTTCTTGTTTCCAGCAGTTTGATGTCTGACATCCTTGGGCCGGATGTTTCAAATCTTCCCGAATCTCTATCAAAATAGCTCTGCCTTGTTGTTTCTCGTTTCAAACTGAGAAGCCTGAGTAGATGTAGCAAGCAAGCGATTTTTATCAGATTGCAGCACTTGATTCCAGATAACAATGTTTGCCAGCCGTGGTGGAACTGGAGGAGGTAAAGGAGGGAAATACTCAGTGGAAGACCTCTATGGCATCAGTAAGAAGCCCAAGGCGTCGTCCTCCTCAGGGAGTATTGTGGCCAAATCTGGAGCCCGGAGCAGCAAGACCCCGGACCAGAGGACCGAGTCAGAGGCCCTGGCTTCTCAGATCCTAGCGGCAGCACACAGGCTGGTGGAGCGACGCCGACTGGAGCTCTACCTGAGAGAATGTGGCCTCTCCCTGGCCGAGTGCGAGGCTGAGCGCTCTGCAATGACATACAGGTGAGGGGGAAGGAGGCAGAAAGAGGGGGAAAGTATAACAAAATTATAATGTGAAACCACAAGGCAATTTGATTTTTGGGAATAAAAAGATGACCGATCATGTAAAACACCTTGGAATTTAACCTTTCTGTTGCATTCATAAATAGTGAATATTAAGAGAAATAACATCTGAATATGCACACAAATCTGCCAGACTGACAGATTTAATAGAGAATGCAGGACAAACTAAATATTTGAGATAGAGAGAGATTATCCAACCATCCTGAGCACTCAGCCATCGATGGATGATCCATTTAAATAACATTATTAATATTTTTCTTATATATTAATAATGCATGAATGTAGTTGAGTGTTTGAAGAGGACTGCAATTGAAGGCAGTGAGTGGGGACATCATTCATATATATATGAATATACAGTTTTTTTACCCCACCAGTGACCCAGAAAGAAATATCACACGTTTCATGAGATTTCAAAGCACAGCAGCGCTGAATAAATGTGGCTGGACTGCGTAAAAATGTGGTTGTTCAGGATAACTAATGTGAATGCCAGATACAGTAACTTACGTGGGACTTGTACCTCAACCATTGTCTAATTCTCCTCCAAAAGACAGCATGACAGGGTCAACATCAGTGGGGCAGGCATTCAGGGTTAATGATGGCTGAATGGCAGTTGGTTGTTACAGTGCTTGTATCTCTCAGTTTTACGTGCTCAGTTTAGCTATTTTAGGATAAAAAGGTTGCCATGGATCCATGGCCACTGAATAATGTGCAAAATGAAACTATAAAGAGTATAAACATAGAAGATAAACAGCAAATTGTTTTATAGATGTTGTAGATTTGTGTATGTTTAATATCAGTGGCTTATTTGTATGTATTTATATAAGCCTATATTTTTGGATTAAGGTTTGTCGTGACACAAGGTGGCATTTTATTTGATAGTGTATATCTCAAACAGACTCACACAACCATTGAGACTCCAGTAAAAATACCTCTAGGTGGCAGCGTCACTCTGGTGTGAAGACATGCAGTCAGTGCTGTGGCTCAATGACTCAAATAGAGAAGGAACAAAATCTGCAGCTTAAAGGGTATCATTATGAACAATCTCAGAAAACGTGCCCCATTTACTCTCAGATCTATTTGCAGTGTTTTCTATCAGCACACATTTGATAACTGGTATACATGAATTACATAACAGAGTATAATGCAATTGAACAGATTCTTCCATCACTGTAAATTTCCTCTTCACACTTCATGTCTGTAATAGCAGCAGTCTGTGCAGCCTCTGTGCATGTGATAGCCTATGTGAGCTTTGGTTCATTTGTGTAATGATGCATCAGATTTGAACTCCCTCGAGACTGAAAGTCATTACTTGTAATCAACACAACAGCTAACAATCTACCTTGGCGTTCTGTCTAATTAGCCGGTTTTGCTGGAAACAACTTTTTTCCACATCCACTGATCTCCTGAGTGCAGAGCAAATTTAGGAAAGTGAGACAGATACTTACATTTTTGACAAACAGATTAGGAGGGCTGAAAGCATAATCTTGTCTTTCACTAAAATAAAGCTTAAAGGTGAGACATATTTGAACAAATTACAATTAGTCGGCTGGATTCAGAATTTTGATGGATTTAAGTAAAAGCAATCCTACTAAAAGCATTTAATAACTGTCCTTTGGCTGTCCTCTTTGTGAAAAACTTAATGCTAAACTGAATCATTTTAAGACCAAAGACCAAAACCACAAGAAAAACAAGCTGTCTGATGGGAATACTTCAAAGTTACAGTTTCAGCAAGGATAAATGCCTTCATCTTTGCTAAACTGCATGCACATTTCTTGTAGAGGCACACCAAAAACAATTCTCAGCATTCTTCATTTCAGCTTCAACTCAAGGAAGTCAAAACCAGCTGTTAGCATCTCTGCAGCCACCATAAAATATGACACAGTGAGAGATGTTCTTCTTTACTCCATCTAGATTTCTCCTCTGGGCAACATTTGTGCCAGGGGCGGAAAGGGGTGGGGAGTGGCTTCTGGTGCTCCATTCCTGAATGTTTTCTCAAATGCCTGAATCTTTTGTAGTAGGTTTTTAAAATGCTACTACTTTACTACTCTAATAAATAAGAGTATTGAAGACCACATTTACTTGGCATTGTTGGGGATCCTTGATATGCAGTTAGAGCAGCCCAGATTATTATGGGATTCCGATTCAAATGTAGCAGATCTGTCAGCTAAACATTCATTCTGTGAACTCCAGCATATTAATAATAATAATTCTGTTTACGTCAAATTTCTACCCTACTTATGTTATGCAACTTTCAAAACAGTAACATCAGACAATGTTTACCTCTCTTTAGGTGGCAGGAGTAAAAATAAGTCATCCTCAACATGTTGTGTTCTGGTTTCAGAATAATGAAATCAGTTGGAGAACAATTAGATACAAAATAGGATGTAAGCTCTACAGGATGATTTTTTTCCTTGGCAATTATCAAATGATTTCCCAAATGATGAACAGATGTTTAGGCAGTCTTTTATTAGCCTAGAAATCTAGACGCACCCTATCAGCAGCAAATGTAATTTGAAGCCAGGGGGTCTAGCAACTCTCCGTTAGCTTGTGAGCTGGAAAAGCCAAACTCCAGCCGGGCCAATCACATCGTATATAGAGTCGGCGGGCAGGCTTGACATAATGACGGCAGAGTTACGACGGTTCCACGTGAATTCCCTGCTACTTGAAAACAAAGACGATGGCAAAGCCGGTCTTTCGAATCGGCTCTGGAGACTTGGAGTTAAGCTTTTCTTTGAGAAAAGAACAAAGAACGGCACTGAAGTCATTCAGTTTTGCCGACCGGATACCTTCTTCGTTGCTCTGGTTGGTTGTAGCGCTATCCTATTGTGTGCAGAGGGAATTTGAAAGACAACCATTTTTCCGCCCCTCGGATTGAGCCCTGCCAATGGTGAGTTCCCAGACCCAACATCTTGATGTAGGTCTGGCTTGTCAGGCTAGTCTTTTATAATTTGGCTTGAAAAATAGTGCATATAGCTGCCGTAAACAGGAATAAAATCTCTCCTAGATTTGGGCTGAGCCCCTGATTTGTGCTAAACTATATTCTACACGTTATTCAATGTTATTTTTACTTACTGCAAGCTTTTTTTTAAAATGGCTTAGCTAAATGGGATTATGCCAAAAACACACACTTTTCTATACTTCAAACAAGTGATCAATCACCTAAAACTCATCTCCCCTATATCATGACATTATACTGTAATTATTCAAAACCAATGAATGGACATATTTATTTTTCAGAAAACCTCACTCAAATAAGAGATGTATTTACTGAACTTTGTGAGAAAGTGCTGCAGAGGTTCAGGCCATGGCAACATGTTGTCCACCAGAAACATCATTATGTAAATAAGCTTAAGTATTTTTATTAAAGGTGACTTGGCAGTTTGTAGCAGATGACAGTCAGAAGAGACAAGAGCTTTGGTGCTGAGTCTGATGGCAGAGTTGTATAGAATTTAAAGTCAATCCTCCAATTTGTATAATGCATCTCCGTAGAAAGATGGTCCTCAATCTAACTTCCTGATATTGCAATTTAATACAGCCTTCTTATTTGAAGGACTTGACAATGGAGCAGCTGGTGTTCTATGTTACACTGTAAACCCAGATTTAGTTGTAATTAAACTTTTTAGTGGTCACTACTTATTCTTTCATGTTTTGTTAAAAAACATATTCATTGCTAAATCACATTAGTTGTTTATAATATTTATAAGTATGCAGTGCACAGATCTTATTAAGCAGAGATAACCAAGGATGTTCTGTATGGGAGGGGCGGGGTCGTTTAAACTGTTCTGCGCTAAAGCGACTCAAAGGCTCATGGGAAAAATGTTCTGAACGATTTCTGCCCTAGTTAAAGTGTGTTTTAATAATGTTCTGTTAATGTTTTGGGTCTGCATTTATGTCATCTGGGTTTTAGTTTTGTATCTGGGCAGTGAATGTTGACTTATTATACAGATCGAATAGAAGTATCTCTGTTTGCTGAGTGAAACATTTGACACAATACAATAAATTGGGAACTTTGTTAAATGTGTTGTTCTTAAAATTAGATTGTCATAAAGGAAAAGCAATATTTATATATTTGTTGAACAGTGATAGTTTGAAAAGTCTTTTATGTTATGTAGTCATTGTTGCTTTGCGTATTTAAAGCTATAGTGCGTAGTTTCGGTCTCCCACTCTCCCCCATGAGGAAATTGCACGTTTACTTCCCCCGCCAGGAACCAAGACACCACTTGATTACATTAGACTCGAGCGGTTGCGGTTACATTCGGTCTCGCCATACTATTTACACACTCATAATGACCGACACTAGACTCACGCACTTGCCATGGTTACATTCGGTAGCCTGGTGCGTGGTCTCCTTGTGACAGTCTAACTACCATGTAGCAACATTCACTTCTAACATTTAACTTAACATAACTACCAAGATAACATTATGTGTATTTGTATGTGATATAATACTTCCCCCTTGGTAATGTAGCCTATGAATTTCCATGAACACAATTCTAAAATGCACAAGACATAAAGGCTTCTGGGACTTGCCGAGAACCTAGACACCCGTTTGATTACATAGACTTATGCATTAGGCACGGTTACAGTCTCGTTCAGTAGCCTGGTGCGTGCTCTTCTCTTGACAGCCTACCTACCATGTAACAAACATTTAACTTAAAGGTCCCATGGCATGAACATTTCACTTTATTAGTTTTTTTAACATTAATATGAGTTCCCCCAGCCTGCCTATGGTCCCCCAGTGGCTAGAAATGGCGATATGTGTTAACCGAGCCCTGGGTATCCTGCTCTGCCTTTGAGAAACTGAAAGCTCAGATGGACTGATCTGGAATCTTGTTCCTTATGAGCTCATAAGGAGCAAGGTTACCTCCCCTTTCTCTGCTTTGCCCACCCAGAGAATTTGGCCCGCCCATGAGAAAGAGAGAGACATCATGGCTTGCAAACAAGCAAAGTGGCAGTTGGTCAAGGCCACACCCCCACCCTCCACCTTGCCCCCCCCCTCTCCTCCTCAAAGGCTACAGACACAGAAATGGCACATCCTAAGTAAAGCTCATTGTGGGACTGGCTCTAGTGGCTGTAATTCTGCACCAAGGCTGAATTTCGGGAAAGAGACTTCAGATACAGTATTAGGGGACCACTAAGGCCTATATAAAAGCATCCAAAAAAGCAGCATGTCATAGGACCTTTAACATAACTACCAAGATAACATGACGTGTATTTGTATGTGATATCCATCGATAATGTAGCCTCTGAATTTCTATGTACACAATCATCTAAGATGCACGAGAAATAAAGGCTTCTGGGATCGGTTGATAAGTCAAACTTGCAGAGAACCTAGACACCCGTTTGAATATAGACTCATGCAGTACCCTCAGTTACGGTCCTTACGGTCTCGTTCAGTAGCCTGGTGCGCGGTCTCCTCGAGACAGCCTACCTGCCATGTAGCAACATTCACTTCTCTGACATTTAACTTAACATAACTTTATGTTTACTAATGGTTTTTAGTAATGACTACTAATGTAAACTTGATTTGTCTACTGCATCAACTTACCGCTCTGTGTTAATAGGCTGCAACTTGACCTGTTAAGTTTCACCTTGTGTAAAAACGGGGCAACGGGTTTCCATGCAAATTTCTAGTAAAATCAACTAATTGGTGATAACAGTGTGGTGGAGTGAAGCTCCCAAGCGTTGGTGAGCCATCATCATTTCTAAACTGTGGAGCAGGATGTGTCATTGCATTAAAGGGATGATGATGATGATGATGATGATGGACATTGTTTGGAGTAAAGGTGAAGGTTAAGCCTATGGGTAGATGAAGATTTAGTCAAAGTCATTATGTTAATGTCCATTCACTTAATGTGATTTTGTTAGTGGTCTGGAACTCAGAATAAAGTGATTCTTGGAAAGTGTGTGGCTGCAACATCCACGTACCTGTGTAGGCGCTCTACTGTGCTTTAACAGTACAGGAGATCATTAAACTATCTTTTCTTCTAAAATGTCCCAGTGGGTGGCAGTGACATTCTCTTTCTGCCTATACAGCTGGAAACTTCCCCGTCCCAACATGTAGGCTACTGAATAGCTCTTTAAAAAGAGCTGATTGCCAGCTCCAAGTTACAGTCTGCTGTCAGCTGCTGCTCTGTGATCATTCTGGGACTGAATATTGCTCTAAAGCAAGATTTCATTAGACATGACTCCTGAGAACAAATTAACAGAAATGATGAATGTTTGTATGAGTGCGTGTCGGCATTTTTATTTGCACTATTTTGCAGCTTGTCCCGCTGTGTGAGGCAGAGAGAGCAAACACTGAGCACTGACAGCAACTTCCTGGGTTGGCAGTCTTCTCTAAGGATATGGCAGCATAGTTTAGATTGTAAACACAGCCTTCAAGGAACTATTATCATTGTCTGATCACCAAATGACACATCAGTTTTATTGTAAGATGATGTGATGTGATGCAATACGATATGATAGGCCTATGCCACGCTATGCCATGTTATGATGTGATGTGAGGTGACTTCGAAGACATGTATCAGCTCTTTGTTGTGAGATGATGATGATGATGATGATGATGATGATGATGGTGGTACAGTGTTGCAGTATGATTTGGGGTGATGTGCCATATAGAAACACAGCAGATGAAGTGGAAAAGACGGGTTTGAAGGTGGAAACATGGGTGTGGTAGAAAGAGAGATCCTGCATATGGAAAAGAACAGAGGCATGTGTAGAAAATGGTACTCTAGAGATATATTCAAAACATGAGTAGGGTGATGATTGTTTTTGCTTATTTCAAAACACTATAGTGTATGTAATATGTGATGAAATGTTTGTACACCCGTGTGATGAAAAATGTAGAGATCACACCCGAGAGAGAGAGAGAGAGAGAGAGAGAGAGAGAGAGAGAGAGAGAGAGAGAGAGAGAGCATCTTTAAAAACCCACATTGCTTGTGAGTCGTGAACATTTCGGAGCCTCTGGAAAAAGGAAAGAAAAGAAAAAAGTCTGAATTCAGAAAACAAAATAATGCTAAACGAGGCGGCACCGAGCGTTTGAAATTTCTAATTTTTGGGCCAGTATACCGGCGTTTTTTTCAAATCCGTGTACCGTGAGATTTTGTCGAATAACGGGAGACCTGCACAGCTGCTGCCGGTATGTGAGCGACTTCACACACTGAAGGTAATAAAAAAAACCGGCTCGGTGTTTGTTCTTGAATTTGCTTTTGTTTCCCATCTCTCTCTCTTTCTCTTGCATCAATCTGATGCTGCGTGAGGCTGCTGGGCGATGATGCATCGGTGGGGCTTGACTGGGTGAATTCGCATCATATCAAGTTTATATGATATCGGACTGTTCGCCACGGCAATGTAAATTCGAGCAGTTAAGACAGTTTTTTTTTTTTTTTTTTGCTGACCCACCTTGCGACAAAAAAAATATAGCAATGCCTTATTTCGACGCGAGGTGCGAGGATGCCTGTAGCTGTGGTTGTGTCATTGCTGCGGCACACTCCGGAGCTCCTTTTCCCAAGACAGACACAACCAACCTCAGCTGAAGAGAAGACAGCGAGCTATCAAGTGCTTTACCACCCAACATAAGCCATACGAACCCGTGCATGTAGCCTATGTGGGAGAAGGCCGAGCTGCTGACACACTCGAGGGCTCCTATTGCACTGAGGTTCCCAAGAACTGCCACATCCCCAAATCCGTTTGAGGACTGCTGTGAGCTTACACGCTTCCTGATGATTTTTGGAGGGCAGCCCTGATGCATCTTGTGAGTGTGAAAACTCAAAGAGCCCTTTTGCCAGGTTTGCATCACCAGACAGGAGACAGAGCAGACGGTAACTCTGTGTGTGTCATGTTAGAGGCTGGACTCTTGCCTGCTCCCTCCAACTGTCAGCCAAAAGCTCTGACCTGCCCTGTCTGAGCCCTTTTTGTATATGAGCATCACTGCTTTGCCACAACAGCACAACGGGATAACAGTGTCCAGCAGCACCAATAGTTTGCAGACATTACTGTTTGTGTATCTCCCCCCTCCCCCGGCCCTCCATCAAAATAAGAGCCCCCAGAAACCAGGGTCAGGATGCAGGTGTCTTTCGCCTGCACTGAGCACAACCTCAAGAGTCGCAGTGAGGACCGTCTCTGTGGCCTTCGCACCGCCCCACCTCCTGGAGGAAGCAGTGGAGGAGGAGGGGGCGGTGATCGAGGAGGAGGTGGTGGTAGTGGAGGAGGAGGTGGTAGTGGACAAGGGAGCAATGGCAACTACATGTCTCAAGGAAAGACCAGGGAGGGGTCCGGGTCCCGTCCGACTCCACAGGGCCATGCCCACATGAAGGAGGCCATCGGGCGCCACAGCAGTATGAAGTACAGGTGAGTATGGAGATGAGGAGCTTCAGGGGTGGAGGGTTAATCCATATCAGAGGGATCTGACTGGTTTTCATTTCACTTTAATTATCACGGCCTTTTGACCTCCAGATTATCCCAGGGGTACTAGATTATCATAATGAGCATCAGTGGCAACTCCTCCGCCAGGTGACGAGGGGGGAAGCTGATCTGATCGGCCCTCCTCTCATCATGAAGCTCTGCCGGCCAGGCTTTCTATTTCTGTCCATCTCTTTGCTGAGATGCGAGGTGAATCTATGGTTAGCATGAATTGTCACCAACATGCATACTGTGCCTACATATCCATTAGCGGGATAATGTACCTGAGTGAGTGCACCTACAGCAGAGATTTTACTGACATTATAAAAAAAATGACATTAACGCTTAAACACACTTGCACTGATGGATGTAAAAATGCTTACATAATCCATACCAAACAACTATTCTGTTATCACAGTATAACAGACAGTATGCATAGGAGCATCTGCTATAGGCTTAGGTGTTTTATGCAGATTTCGCCCTGGTCTCTTCCTTCACCACAGGTTAATAAAAGGCCTACCTCCCATAACAGCTTTCTAAAAGCATCCCAGGACCACCAGCTTTTCTTGGAGGTTTTAAAAGCATTTCATTTTCATAAAAATAATGGTGCAGCAGAGGATCTTATTCACACAAAACCATTGTTGCACACACCACTTAACGTTTTTATTTATTTCTTACTGTGGCTATATTACTTTTGCTACTTAAAACACTTATTGACTTTTCTTACTCTTATTTTACCTTGAATTTGACTGTGAGCAAATGCAACTAAATAATTTCCCTGAGGGGATTGGATCAATAAAGTATTCTGATTCTGATTCAGGTCTGAGTCATAATGTAGGGGGGGAACCAGACCAGATAAACAGCAGGAAAAGAATGTAATTTGAGTTTTTTCTCTTTTAATTTTTCTCTTATTCAGTTCACCTTGATGGATTATAGCTTTAGCTAGACAAGGGTAGCTGCTCAGTCAGCCTTCACTCACTCAGGGGTTCTCAGAGCAGTAGACAATAATGCACATCTGTATAAATATGCATATAAAACACACACAGCATGCACCAGAATCTATAAGACCATAAACTCATGCCGTATGCTTCCTTCATTTAGACTGTAAAATTCAATAACTAGGAGGATAGTTTTAATGACCTGTTTTCCTGGTAATCAGGTTGATTGAATTGCTGCTATTCTCTCCAGTCAATTTAGTTTTCATTTAATAGGATGTTTAAAAAGGGAATGAGTCACAAGATGAAACCTGGATATCCCCACTACTGTTTTATATTCCTTAAGAATTGCATATATTCTTCTGATTGGGTGGTAGCTCTGCTGTCTCTGGAAAAGTGTCACTAATAGGGAGTGCAGCAGCACAATAAATCTATACAGCATATGGCCAGCTCCAGTTGCCAGTGGCAACACCCCAGGCATTGCCTTTAGTTTTTGTCTGTCTTATTTCCTAATCAGTCAGCACTGCTGTTGCTTATCAGTCCCTTCTGCAACTGAGGCCTTTCAAAGACTCACCACCCGGCCACGGAGTGTTTGCAGCACAGTGGTCGCACATTCTCCATTTTATACTGCTGTCACAACCCCACTGAGGTCAGGAAGGAACAGGAATCTACATAAAACATGCTGCAGGAATGAGTCTGTGTATCTGTGCAGAGAGTAAATGTTGGAGATTTCTTGACATGATGTGTATTGAGGCCATATCAATGCCACAATAGAGCAGAAAAGAAGAGTTCTTAGTAAATTTCAGCTCCAGATGGCACCTATCGTTGCCACTAGTTGCCCTGTTTGACTGCATGTTTTCTAATCCCCCCCCTGCTGTCTCATTAACCTGAGTATTCATCACTTACTGGCTGGATGCAGACGATGGCACCTGCTGCCAGTTATCACTCCCATTCTTATTCTTATTCTTTATTTTATAAAGGACAACACACATTAATTAACATTTCTGTAAATGTGCCAGTGTTAGCCAGCCAGCTAATTTTCAACTGTAGTCTTTTGGCCACATGAGCCCCTGCTGTCACCCCCTGCCCCAACTCTTTCTCTTTGCATTTCTCTTTATCTCCTTTCTTTGATCCAAGTTTCTCAATTTCTGACTAAGTTTCTTTGAAATACTACAGTGCAGTGCAGCTTTCTGTGTGTTAAGGTCAAAATGTGTGTGTGCACATACTTTATAAAATAAGGAAAAAGGTGATGACAATATTTAATGTAACTATATGTAACTTTAAAATGTTTCTGAAACAGTGTAATTTTTTTATCTGATGATCATAAATGACCTGACGAACACTTTTTATATAGTTTTTATTAATGCCTTTGTCCGGGTCCGATTTTTCCCACAAAGTCACAAAATGCTTTACGGCAGGCAGACCGGCTCTACAGGCACACATTCTGATGGGTCACAGATTTCGGCGTCACCATGGAAAAGCCTGTGTTTAAGTATCCAGCCAGTATCCAGAAGCTGATAGGCTTAATTAGCTTTGTATCAACTAATGTGGCAATGGCTTGACTGTAACGGACGTTCATTAATATAAAATAGTTGTGCACTATAGCTTTAAACATTATTTTTCAATCTTTTACGTACAGTAATACCTTTGAATAATTGTGTGATTACAATAGCTGTAAAACCTTTGCATCAACCAAGAAAAGCAGAAAGGTACATTCCTGTAATCAAAACGATCTGTTCATATCAGCTCATTTAAAATTCTTAAATTTTCAAAAAAAAATTAAATTAATTCCTCAAACCTAGATAGTTATACCCAGCAGAACACAGCAGTCATGGAGTCTTTTTTGCCAGGGAACCTGTGGGGGTTAGGTGAGTCTAGAAGTCTGTCACTTAGCAAATTGGCCGTTTCTATGGGAACCAGGCCTTCTCTTTTCACCAACAGCAACCTGGTATGCAGGTCAGGTACATTTCCAGGATAGATATATCTGCCATTTTTGAACATTTATCATGGAGTTTTGCAATGTAATGGCAGCCCGGCACATTGTGTCAGTTGCAGGCAGCTGGATACAGCTATCTTAATGCATGAGTGAGAAGAGGAACATGTAAGTAGGAAAGCCATACTTAAACCATTCAATACAAATGTTGTTAAAGAGTCAAAAGAATTTAAAGATGTTGGTTGTAGGTTCTATAAAACAACTTTAATGACAGAAAGAGAGAAAAGGAGATGTTCAGGGATGACGACACGTTAATGTGCTGTTCTTAAATCCATCATCCTGATGTTCTCAGGGAGTCCAACTGAACGTTTGGCAACATCAAAGGAATACTTCAACGTTTTGGGAAAGACATTTGGCTTTCTTGCAGTGAGTGAGTCATGTAACTCCGATGTTGAACTATTCCTTTAACAGTTCAATGGCCTTAGGTCGACCAGTAGGTCTCTTGTAGTCTGGCCATAGAAGTCCCTTTGGATTAAGAACAAAACCACCATTATTGTAAGTGAGCTAAGCTAATAAACACAAGTAAAAATGGTAAATATCAGTTTCAGATAAGATAAGATAAGATGCACCATTATTGATCCACAGCGGAGAAATTCTGTTGATGCAGCAGTATAATAGAATCAACAGAAATAAATACAGATAAGTATACAAAGTAACAGAAATAAACAATAAGAGATACAAAACTAAAAGATAAAGAATAAAATGGAAATTATACAAGAGTATTTGGAGACAAATTACATGATAAAGTGACAATGGTGTAAATAATAGCAGCAGAGTCAACAGGTCTATTTAAACAGTGTACATAGACTGACATGGATGTAATGGAACTCAAGCATTTGTCTGTAATAATATAATGTAATATAATAGAGTACAAGAGTCAATGTAACATAGTCGCATAATATAGTATAATATGTATATTATCATATGGTGAGGGAATGAGACATTAAAGGATCTTAACCCAAGGTCCACTGACTAGCTTTTTCTCGAACTTTGACCCTGATGGACTGTAGTTGACAACAAAGTCACAGTAGAAATGAGTACACTAGACAGTTAAACCAAATAACAAATGTAAATGTCCAGTGAAAGGTGCTAAAGCACAAAACAAAATACCAATGATAATTATATCTAACATTGAGTTGCATGTTTAGCTGGAGAACAAGGCTTATGTTTTTGAATTTGTATCAGGGTTTGAAGTGTCCTGACATTCAACCATGCAGAGAGGCACTGTTCTCTAACAGAGTACACTTGAACAGCGAGTTTTGAAAGCCTGAACTCTCAGCAGCTGATGAAGTAATGATTGAGTCGTACTGATGAACAACCCTGTCAAGTTGTACAGATAGATTGTGGTCATTTAGCGCTATGAGGCAGTGATCCAGCCCCAGTGTTACCCTTTTATACACGCAGAGGGCATATTGACTTCACAGCTTCAGTTTGTTAATTTGATCCCAGACTATTTACTTAAATGTGGTTTTAGAGTTGCCTCATCTATAAAACTCTGAAAAGCTGTGGAAAGATTAGCAAGCAGACTATTCAAACTTTTATAAAACCCTATGGATGCCATTATAAATACCAAACAATGATAAAATATGGACTTCACAGAGTGGAGTCGTTATGAAAACGAATTAAGTGATAATTAAAATGCTTATTGTTATCATGATTAATAATCATTGGAAACAAATGGTTTGTGTAGCAGAACAAGACTGTGTGCTGCAACAACCTTGACCTTCAACTCTCGCTGGGCTTTTGAGTTTCCTATTGACTGAACATATTAGTGACATCACTTCGAGGTCCAGCAAAAGTTTTAGGCAAAGTCACATCAAGTCTTCTTGCTTGATTTCAGCCTGGCTCCTAACCAAAATATATCCAAACTATGATCTGTTTTTTCGCTGCTAAACTGCAAAAATCTGGCTTCTTATTTCATCTGCCACATATGTATTAACAGGTTGTTGAATGCTATAATAATAAATCACTAGTGTAGTGCCTGTTCAAAACTTGGCTGTTAGAAACGGGCCGATTGCTTGGCCTCCGGTGTTGCTGCTTGCAGTTTTCTCGAGAAACGCTCGTCCAAACACTTCACACTCAATGCTGCGATTTCTTTGGGTCCTGAGCAATACATGCCATGACATAGTTGCGTTCCCCTAGCAATGCTAAAGTATATGCGTCATTTGCTAACAGCTAATTATTTGGGACCAGGCTATTTTACGAAAAAAAATGTTCATTCCGAAAGTTTCATTGCTGAGGCTTGAAATATTTGTGTTTGCTACAATGTAACATCTCCGGTCTTTCTTCATCGGTTATTTGAATGTACTGTAGCGAGCGACGAAGAGCGAGCTGTACCTAGCACGCCTTTCGGCAGTGTAACAGTCAACAGGGGTCCACTTTCAATACACGCACTACTAACAGATATGTCCTGTAGATCTCAAGAGATCACACTCAACACTGCACTTCCTTAGGGCTGCAGCAACACACCAAGTGTGAAGTCGATCAGATGAACAGTTGTCGAGAAAAGTGAAGGACAGACAGACAGACAGACAGACAGACAGACAGAGAGACAGACAGACAGACAGAGACTCCCTCTATTTTAGTTAGGTGGAATTGTGCAATACTTTAGACCGTTATTTTTACAGTTTCAGGTTGGAGACCTTAGGGAGGGATTTAACAACTTACATAAAGCAGATAAGTTAGTCTTTTCAAAATGTGAAGCAACTGCTGGGTCAGTGTTGTTTGATGAGGCTTACATTTGTCAATATTTGCCTGTGGATGGAAGCAGCAATCAGCAGGGTTGTTCTAAACAGCGAGTGACGTAATCAGTGCTGGTATATCCGCGTCACGTCCTCTGAAAAAGCTGCTTAGTCAAAGTCAAAGTCTGATATTGTCTTACGGCACAGACAACGTCATCATTGCATGTCATTACGTAAGAGCAGGAACACAGCCTAATGAAAAAGAATCTCCAAAGGTCATGGAGAAGTCTCAAAAAAGTATTAATTTAATTAATTTAAAATCTTTACATTTTTATTTATCTTAAAGTTATAAAAGCTCTTTGGACTCTTGGTTGCTTTCATACCTATGTTTGCTGAGGGACACCATGATACTTAAAAACATATATGCGACTGCATTTAATCATTTTAAAATCATCGAGCTTTCATGTCTATATTTATGAGGCAGCAGACCAGGAAACTGACACATCATCGTCACTCTCGCAACAGACATAAAGAAGGTCGGCAGGCAACCAGGTGCAGTGACCTTTTCGAACACTGGATGTAATTACTAATAAACTCCCTTTAAATACGTTTTGACAACTTACTGTAAGTTCAAACTATCTAGAAATGTTTGTATTGTTTCACCTTAATGTCTCTTATACACCCAGTTGCCCTTCAAAACAATGGAAGTAGTGCTACATACATCCTTATGTGCAGCAGCCCCAAATCTTTAATAAAGAAAAACACAATTCGCACAAATATAAAATGGTCCACAATTTTTATATCAGCTGGTGTAATCTCTCAGCTGTGCCACTTCATTACGTGCAATTTCAGTTAATAGGAGAGTCACGACCACAAACAGTGTTTGCAGTTTATGTGCAACATTAGTGGAGAGCAGCAGTTGCAGCTGTGTGTGTGTGTGTGTGTGTGTGTGAGTGTCTTTGTGCTTCTTTTTTTACATTTCCTCTGCTCACAGCATGTGTATTATATAATTAGGACAGACCTACTTTCCTAACTGTTTTAATATAACTCAATTAAAACATTACATTACATGAAAAGTCAGTTGTTTAGTCATTAATAATAGCTGAAGCAAGAATAAGAGCACTGTCGGTTCTTGTCCCTCCGAGTTAAAGAGTTGGTTCACACAGTATAAATTGTCTCACTTATATCTAAAGTAAAAAGAACACTGATCATCGAAAAAAGATGTTGAAATTATTTAGCCTTCATTGTATTGAGGCAGAAGAAGAAATATCTGCATGGGTGAGAAAATATGTTCTTTGTAATTTGAGTGAACTGACCCTTTAAAACCCTGAAACGGTTTATAAAGCATTATTAAAAGAGAACAGACAGTCCACAATCTTCCCAAAGTTTGTGCTCAGAAAATGCACATATAAGCACACACACACACACACACACACACACACACACACACACGCACTGACGTGAGTGTTATTAATATCTAGGTGTGCTTCCCTCTTGAGAAGAGCCTGCTCAGCATGTGTGTGGCATTTTATGACAACTGCAGGAAAAAAAACTCCATCATTTGCACCTAAACCATCTGTATAGTGTCTTCCTCCTGTCTCAGCTGAAAACGAACTGTGAATGTCAGCACAGGTTAAAATGCTGACTACACCATGAGGGAGCACCTGTGTGGCTGCTTTCTTCCATTAATAATGTATGGAACAACCAAGTCCCTATAATCACCTTGCTTGGACTTCATGATTTATTTCAAGGAAAAAATAAACAAGTAAGCACAGGAAGCCTATAAAGGCTACAGAGAAGCATCTGTGTTTGCCCCGCTCGAGTGCATTCATGCATGAGTGATCGTATGTAGATCTGTGCCTGTGTTGAAGTGTAATTGCCATCAAGCGTGAACATTTACGTAAAAGCATCGACTGGCCACACTGACGCCGACACAGTATAGATTTTGTCAGTTTTTTTGCTTTAACTCATGCCAAATACATTTCAAATTAAATATAGGCTGAGTGTGTACGTGCATTTGTGTATGTGTGCGTGCGTGTGTGCGTGTGTGAGTGTGTGTGTGTGTGTGTGTGTGTGTGTGTGTGTGTGTGAAAGAGAGAGTGGGAGATATTGTCATGAGGGAGATAGTGAAAGGAAAGAGAGAGCATGTGTCTCTCCAGACTCACTGATAGTAATTTAGCAGACTGCAGCACTGCAGAGAGTGGTGGAGTTGAGAGCAGGGAGGGGGTAGCCAGTTGTCACACAGAAAGAGAAACAATGACATCCTCCATTGCCCAGAAACAAGAAAAATAGTGTTTTGTGTGGCACGGCAATCATGAAATTCACCCACTAATGCAAACTGGTTTCACTTTTGCTCATAAAAACACGTTAGTGTGTCAGCTTAGTGTACTTATTTCTTGTAAAATAAGCAGTTTGAATATAAGATTATTAAAAGCATTTATTTGTGTAATAGCTGTGGATGCTACCGGATGCTTGACAGTCTCACAATGCTGACTCATGTTTAGTTGCAGTTCGAGTTGTCACACATTAAATGTGAAATTTAACACACAGCATTCTGTTTTTCATTATGGTACTAAGCTTGTGTGACTATGGTGGTAAGCAGATTTTTATTAATGTAATGAATTCTGCTGAAACGTCTTTCTACACAACATGGGCTTAAATCGGACCAATAAGAAGAATTTATAATGGCATTGGTATCAATAAAATCTGCAAATAAATGCTGCAATTTTTTGATAAATTCCAAGCCTTTCTTTTTGTTTTGAAGCTGAGGGAAGCTGTTTTAATAGCAGGGAATATTTTTAGGTTGCTGTTATTGGTCCAACCTTGTCAAATGTTAGACAACATTTTTCCTTGAACTTCCCATGACTGAAGTTGAGGCAAAAAGGCACAACTTGATGGATGTCACAAACAAATACCAGTAAAGAACTACAAAACAAATGAAAAAAAAAAAAAATTCAATATTTGATTTGGGAAAAGTCTCTGAAGTGTGTTTCTCCCATGTGCCTCATTTATATTTACTCCCAGTGTTCAAAGTGTGACTGTCAGTGTGTGAGAACAGGCAGAGCTGTCACTGGTTGAGAGCCAGATTACCATACAAGGAATCATCAACATCAAACCCCCCTAACAGCTTTTGCCTGTATATATAATTCCCGATCTTCCACCTGTGTGCTATTTTGACAGAGTTTAAAGTAATGACACAAACAATATGCGTTTCACACCCACACGCAGCGCACACATGAACACAGGCGCCCCCAACACGCACACAGTGGGACACAAATGCTTACATACGCAAGAATCTAAAAATAGCTTAAGGTCAGGCATTAAAAATAGACCACAGAAAGTAAAAGCAGGACTCGTTCGACTGAGTCTAAATGCTCTGACTGTCTGTCTTTCTGCATTTGGCTATTTGTGGCGGATGCAGGCAGGCAGATAAGGGAGGAGGCGCTGGAGATGAAAAGACGGCGAGCAGTGAGTTGCACTGCAGTTCTGCTGCCTCTCGAGCTGGCTCCATGGCTAATTAGAATGGGGGAGAGCGCGCATGGAGGAGGAGAGCAAGCATGAAGCCCACATCATTTTTAGCTGTACATGTGGCTGTGGTCAGAAATGCAGCTCTTTGCTTCTTCTTGCTCGCCCTTCAAAATTCAACTGTCTAGATAATCAGATGTGGCATGTTGGGTAATGGACTCCTCTTCCAGCTTATGGAACATTTTGGGCCATTATTGTAGACGAGAGAAGCTTTATCCTATCTGAGCTGAGCTCTGTTCCCTCCAGCTGTTTCACTGACCTACTGTAATACACTGAACTGTTAACATACAAAGGCTAAAAAGCCAATTTTTCAGAAATAATTAGACACAGGCAGTAATTTAACCACAGGTAAGAAAGACTTTCACTCAGCGGCAGTGGTGAAGGAAGCATTCACATCCAAGAACACAGAGGAAATAAGTACGGCATGTTAACATGTAGTGGTTTTATCTGTGTTATACTTCAGTTTTTTGCAAAACACGTGGTTTGTGTTACATCCCATTTGGTTTATTGTAATTAATTGTATTTATTTATGTATTTGTCTTTGTTTGTTGTATGTTCATGGTCCATATAAGATTGGAACTTGTTTTTTTTTGTTTTTAGTATTTTTTGTTTTATGTGTACTTGTACAAGTATCATATTTTAAAAGGTGATCATATGTTTTGTCCATAAAATCTTAATTTGCAAAGTAACTGGTAACCACAGGTGTCATGTAAATGTAGTGGAGTAGAAGTATAAAATAGCATAAAAGGTAAAGTACAAGTCCCTCAGAACTACACTTGGGTTCAGCACTTGTCACTCACAAACATCAATGTACTGTAAGATGGGATCTCACCTGTGATTGTTTGTGTCCTAAATACCCACACAGCATACCATCTTTTTCCACATTTTATCTATGAGCTTCACAGACTGTTCTTTTCTTTCTTTCTTTCTTCACAGGAACCTGGGGAAGTCAGGCCTACGTGTTTCCTGCCTCGGGTTAGGTGAGTTGGTTTGAAGGCAGGGAAATATATTCATCTGTTTTAACTTCTGAAACAAAACAAATGTCTCTGTCTCTCCTCGTTCAGGCACCTGGGTAACATTTGGATCACAGATCTCTGATGAGGTGAGAGCTCTGTTGTCTCTCCGTTTGTATGAGAAGTTGATTCCCGAGCACCTTCACTCATAGTGCTTTAGTGGAAAACACTGCAATCGCAAATCTCTATGTTTTCAATTATAAGACAGTTTCAAAATCCCCCAGACCTGATACCTAGAAACTAAAATAGCTTTGTGAGATATTAGATATTAACTCTACTGTATTGTTCTCCCTGCATCGTGCCCTTCATGGACAACCTCTGTGTAATTGGAATATTTCCACGTCTCCCTCTCTCAGTTTTAATGTTTGTGTTCCCACCCAGATGGCTGAGAACCTGATGACCATAGCGTATGAGAGTGGAGTGAACCTGTTTGACACAGCAGAGGTGTACGCCTCTGGAAGGTCAGGCGCCACTTCTTCCTCTAAGCATCAGTTCAAACTTTTGCTTCTGTTTTTCTTCTTGTAGAATGGTTTTTCATCAGTAGGTGTTCTCTGATGCAACGTCTCTCATGATCGTTCAGGTTGTTTTAACGTATGACATGTCTGCAGATTCCCTGTATGATTCAACATTGTTGTGCAGTGATCTGAATTTAGCATCAACCTATCACAGTAATTTATGTGTTTCTTCACAGAGCGGAGATCACTTTAGGGAACATTGTCAAGAAGAAGGGATGGAGGTGATATTACTCATTTTTCCAAACTGACTCACATGCACATGGAATGTTTTTTCTATTAGATTATGAAAATATGTTTTGAAACCCTAATAATTCCTCATAATCCCCTTGTTTTTCTTAAATTCAATGCTTGTCCACATGTTTTTGTTACTGTTGGAACAGGCACACAATTAAATTATCTCAAGGGAAATTCATAATTTTTAGTCAAATGAGGAGCTTTAGCCACAAAAAGACTATAAAAGGATTAAAATACCATGTGGAAATAAACACTGGTGGATGACTTGCCTGTCCTTGAGATAGTGTTAATCTGAAGGAAAATATACGGATAAATAAACACCAAACTTTGAAATAATAATGTGTAATCTGACACTACCACTTTTTATATCGGATTTATTTATAGATATCTAAAGAAACTGTACATAGTATCACAAAATAGATGATTTCCGACTAAAATTCTTATTTTCCCATTAAAAATGGGAAAATAATGCTCCTAACCATCTTGTGTCCTTGCCAGGCGTTCAAGTTTTGTCATCACAACAAAGATCTATTGGGGAGGCCAGTAAGTATAACACTAAAAGACTATTTCCTTTAAAAAAAAAAAATAAAATCAAAATCCTTGTTTTTATTAATCCTTTCAATAGCTCATCAGTAATGTGTGTTTTCATCACTCCACAGAGCAGAGACAGAGCGAGGACTCTCCAGAAAGCACATTATTGAAGGTAGAGTAAAATACATATTTTTTACAGTGAAGTACCTGAACTTAATTTATAAAAAATCATTACATAATACAAGCAGGTTCAGGATTAGCTCTAGGTTCTTAAAGGTGCAGTAGGTAAGACTTATAAAACTAACTTTCTGTCATATTTGCTGAAACTGACCCTATGTTCGAGTAGAACTACATGAAGCAGGTAATTTAAAAAAGAAATCTGGCTCCTCTGGCACCACCTACAGACTGTAGTGCGATTTGCAAAAATCCACAGCTCCCTGTTCAGATGCACCAATCAGGGCCAGGGGGGTGTCTAACTGCATGTCAATCACTGCTCATGCACACACATTAATTCTCCCTTGTAGGGGGAGGGTCTTAGGAGACCGTTTTGGGCTTTAGCAGAAAGGGGGGAGGGACTGAGAAGTTTTCAGATTTTTTGGCTATGTCCTGGATCTTCACAATCCTACCTACAGCACCTTTAACCTTGGGTTTATCACAAAACAGAGTCAAAAAAGGAAAGGGGTCAATAAAGAGCTGTGTATTGTTGCTAAATTTCTATGTTGAACATACGTTAAGAGGTTAATTAAAGTTCGAAACGGTTTAAATGGATTGTATGGTCATTTTATTGTATATAAAATGTTTCCCAGAGTGCATTCTACCCAGACCCTGAGTTGTGATGAATCATTTAATGACCCTTTAATCTTTGAGTGTGCATTGTTTGTCTCACTCAGCCATGTCACGTGTCACAGTGAATGCATCAAACCCTAACCCTTTGCAGCAGTTGATGGTTGCAAGGATGCTAGTGGACTGTTTGCTAGTAGGACATGATGTGTGATCGGTGGATTGTCATCAGGTGTACAGTAGCTAACTCAAGTCTGTCTTCTGTCTGGGACAAAGGAAAACAAAAGTACAGATGAGGGAATGTAAAAATGAAGTTTTAGTGCAAATAACATCTCAGGATCATTAGGATTGTCCAAATCAGTTCCCCCTCCCACAAAATAAATATATATAAGTAAAATAAAGAAAGCTAAGAGGCTATTGGCCTTGTATAAGGACATCTTCTTTGTATGTTTTGTAAGTAGTGTGGCCTTGGGGTGACCATTTACAGAGGAGTTAAATGGGCTGTTTGACTGTCATTGTCATGAGGCTTTTGATTTGAGGCCTTTGCATAATGAGTGAATTGAGTGCAAGGACAGTGCTCATATTTGGACGTATATTTCACCTAATGTATGACTTCTACTTTGACATCGAAGTGCAAACACACCCGAGGTTGAAAAGTTGGCACACAGGCGACATTGATGCAAAACAATTTAAGAAGAACAAAATCTAGTATAACATTTCTAAAACAATATCCCCCTGTAAAATGATTGCTTTTTACCCTTTGTTGAACAGTGTAGTTAATCAACTATTTCTTGGAAATCTTAACTTAATTATCTCAGCAACAATCGAATGGATTGCCATGACGTTTTGTACAGTCCTGATTCCTAGACGATGAATCCTAAAGTCTGTGTTGATCCCCCGACTTTTCCTCTAGTGTCACCATGAGGTTGACATCTGTTTACATTGGTTGACATGTTTAGTGAAATATTTCGACAATAATCAGATGGATTGGCATGGAATTTGATGCACACATTCATGTTCCTGTCAGGATGAATTGTCTTTACTTTGGTGATCCCACTTTTCATCTAGTGTCATCATTAGACAACTACTATGGTTTATGACCAAATACCTGCAGAACTAATGACATTCCCATCAGCCTCAGCTAATGCCTAAATACAGCCTCACAGAGTCACTAGCGTGGCTGTAGACTGTTTTCGATGATAATGACATCTAATCACTGACCATTGCTTATGACAGGTTTAAGAGGATCCTTATCAAGACTCCAGCTAGAATACGTGGACATCGTTTTTGCCAACAGAAACGATGTCAATAGTCCTATGGAAGGTCAGTCACAGATATTTGAAAATGATTCTTGTTTGCTGCAATCAATTGCCTTTAAGTGTTCAAAAGAGTAAGTTATGTAAATGCAATGCTGTATACTGTGATTTGCAGAGATTGTACGGGCCATGACGTTTGTAATAAACCAGGGTATGGCCATGTACTGGGGAACCTCACGCTGGAGTGCCATGGAAATCATGGTGAACGCTGATCTCACACTCAGAAAAGCTCACTCTTTACAAACCCAATGCTGTCAGGTTATGGCAAAAGTGCTGATCGATAACCATTTTGTTCTGTCTGTTTGGCACCAGGAGGCATACTCAGTGGCACGCCAGTTCAACCTGATACCACCGGTGTGTGAGCAGGCAGAGTATCACTATTTCCAGAGGGATAAAGTGGAGGTGCAGCTTCCTGAGCTCTACCACAAGATCGGTCAGACATCCACAGTCTCGCAGCTCTATTTATCTTAAATATTTTAGTTGAAGGTTAATTCTGTTGTATTCAAATGTCTACCCTTATTCCCCTCTTTCAGGTGTTGGAGCAATGACCTGGTCTCCACTTGCTTGTGGATTAATCACAGGGAAGTACAGTGATGGTGTGCCAGAGTGCTCCAGAGCAGCAATGAAGGTCAGTGTGATTTGACTGGCCCTCCTCTGGGATTTCTCTCACTGGAAATTAGCCTCAGTGTTATTCTCTCCCTGATCAGTGGGTTATTGTAGTGTGAAATCAGTACTGTATCAATGCGTTTCTCCATTTGCCCCTGGTGAAGGGATACCAGTGGCTGAAGGAACGAGTGAACAGCGAGGAGGGCCGCAGGCAGCTCGCTAAAATCAAGGAGCTCCATCTACTGGCAGACAGACTGGGCTGCACTGCTGCACAGTTAGCCATAGGTACGACCCAGGCAGATAACATAATTGTACAGTGTAGGCATACAGAAATTTTGTTTATGTTATTGTTGTGTGACTGGAGGTTAACATTTCTTTTTACACATGCATATTGTTGGGGCACAAAACTATTGATTCAAAATGTTTGTTCACTTATTTTACACATAGGTGAAAGGCAACAGATGTATTGCTTCACACAAATGTTTCCTATGTGCTCGTCTGCCTGTATGCAACCACTTTACTGCTGATCAATGACCTTATCAGTTAATAACATTACTTTTCCCCATCTTTGTGTTTAATCAATAGTGTTTATTTGTTGTTTAGAAAGCCTGATTTGTCCACCATGTGCCCTTGCCTATCTACTATAACGTGTACTGATCTGGGTAGTAGACCAAAGCGTATTTGGTCATCTGATCTTAGGTCAGAATTCAGAATACTCAAAAAAATGTTGGTAGATACATGTTTAATTTGGCCATTTGACACTGGCCATTAAATTCAAATGTGTCTATTTTTCTTTGGTTAACACTGATATATATCATTGAGAATGATTTTCATTGGTTTTCTCTCTTTTTTGCAGCCTGGTGTCTGCGCAGTGAGGGAGTTAGCTCAGTTCTTCTGGGTGTTTCTAATACAGACCAGCTACTTGAGAACCTGGGTGCCCTACGGGTAGAATTTCTTTCCTTTTTTTCCTTCCATGTTAATAACTGTGCCTGACATACTGAGCCATGGTTGTTTGAACCAATACATATGCTACTTTGTGTGCAATGCAAAGTGAGAAAGTGAGATAAAATTTTAAACTGATTGCCGTCTTTTCTTCCTACTTGCAGATTTTATCCCAAATGAACCCTCAAACTATTGCTGAGATTGATGCCCTGCTGGGAAACAAGCCACACTCAAAGAAAGAGTTGCGTGCTTGAAGATACAAATCTGAGTGACAGATGATGTTTTCGAGAAGACGAAGGAGACAATAACATTTAGGAAAAATCGCTTTTTGCTCTGCTGTATACTCAACAACTTGCATGTCCACAGCAACATTATGCTTCCAGTATGTGCGCATATTCATTTTGCGCAGTACATTGTATCATGTATGAAAAAAAGAAGATCTCTCAATAGTAAAAAACAAAACAGGTCATATATTGCTCTCTTCCAATTGTTCACAGACTAATTATTTCTACAGAGGGGGAGGATGGTTGGAGCGGCAGGTTTCTGCAATACACAGAGAGGTTGAAAGATATTCAACTGTTGTCAAAGCACATTTGACTCTTGGTAATCAAATGTTCTAAAGTTGGAAAAAAAAGACCGCTGTGCTAAAATGCAACTTTAAAGCGTGAATGGTGCTTTCATTCTTTCCCTCGCAGCCGCCTGTTATTCTGTATGATGTTTGTACCCAGCAGCCTGAGAGCCAAAGGTTAGTACTCATGTGTCTAGCCTAACATTTCCCATAGTGTGCATGTGACTGGTCTGCCACGCTCAGTGCTTTACAGGGTTGGGAACAATGGAGTACTTGTAAAGTCATTATAGTGAAAAAAAAAAAAAGAATCCAGTCTGGTGTAACTTTAAAAAAAGAACGGATCATATGCTTTGAAAGTACACAAATATTGTGACATTTTTTACACACTCGGAAACAATGATTGATTTTGGCACAAATCCTTGATCGAAATGAAAATTAATCAATCATACTGCAACATTAACTGATAGACCGGCTTTTGAATTAGAGTGCATTATGTTAGGTATTACAATCTAAAATTGGCAATGAGGAATCAGTAGTGGGCAAGATTTTGAAAGTAACTTTCTCAACCCTGCTGCTCTGTCAGCAGTCTTTTCGCCTCTTCTGTTTGTAAACTGTGCGCATGTCCCTTTAAGAGAGAATAACCCTAACGGGGTGTAAATGTGGCATGGCTTTTATGGCTTATGTAGATTTGCAGTGACCTTGTAAGCCATTTTTGTACTCTAAATGGTCTGGCAGTTTGATCCAGGATGCATTAAAAACTCTCTGCAGTCTACAGACACAGCTGTGTGTCCATCTGACGTATAATCTTTGTATTGTCCTAAACTGTATCAAAATGTGTTGACAACACTTTCAATGATGCCATTCTTGTGAAGAGCATCATTGTTCCTAAATCAGAGGTTCAAGACATTTGGAAAGGTCACTGAAAATCTGACACAAAGATCGGGACACACTGTGGTGAACTAGTAGTTTTCAAATGAGAGGACATCAATGATAAGACTGAGTTTATCAAATGTGATATCACTCTTGCCACAGCTCACTTAGGATAAATTTAGCAAATGTAACTTTTTTTTGTGGAAGCCTAAACATTTAGCTTCTCCGCTCATTTCTCTGGGAGTTCTCTCTCTCTGTATCGTTTGTTCATTTGATTCTTGCACACATGCACGACTGGTTTTATACTGTGCATTTCATGTCTTTTCCCTTTAGTTTTGTGTTGATGTCAAAACTTTGTAATAAGAAGGGGGGATTTGTTCCTTTTGTGATTTCCCCATGAAAGCAGTACCAATCGCCAGAGCGGGGATGTGTTTTGATACATAGTTTAGTTTAGTTTCTACAAGGTTATATTGTACTGTAAATATGCTTATCTGTTCGGCAGTGAGAGAAAGGTTGAATATATGAATCATGAAAGAATTCCTGAAGGAGCAGCTAAAACGTTGCTCCCCTCTGTGACTCTGTGATGATGTACAGTTTGACCGAGTGTAGCATCCAGCGTACATAGATAACTTCAATCAAACCTTGAAAATGTAACTTTGCCTGCATAACTTATATTTTACTGTCTTGCAACAAAGAGAAACCAAAAGAGAGAAGAGACAACTCATACTGAATGTATCATGTCTGTTGCTCAAACCTATCCTAACCTAAAGGGACAAAGTACAAAACATGTTTTAAAGGTATAGTTTCTTTTTATGTTTGAACGTGTTACATAGAAACCTGCAGAGCTGTCGTGCACACATTTACATTGGGATTCGGACAAAAAGGTTGTCCAAACAGGAGCTTTATGCGCACAACATACACACACACACACACACACACACACACACACAGTCAAGATGTTTAAAGATAGTCAGAAAAGATTATATAGGCTAATCATAGCTGTTTTGCTTAAATTAGCTAACCCGTTAACATTTTGAATAAACTGTTTATTTGTGTATATGTGCAGGGATATTAACTTATAAGCTGCATATAACCTATCCCCAAAAAGAATAGTATATGGGTTATAACCTACAATGCCCCTAGTTCTAGGATTATAATCGATAAACAGTCTAACATACCATGTGCTCCCATGATAAAACTGTAATCCCTCAGAGTAAAAATGTTTATGTAGATAGAAAGTAAAACAAGCAGCAGCATCAGCTTGAAGTACTGCTTTTTCTATTCTAATTGGTATAGTTGCACTCATAACATAAGCCAGATTAATATAAGACATCAGTACATAACACACACACCATAATGCACACCTGCAATGCTTCAGACAGATCAGACAGTCTACCTTGAACCTTGAACAGGTTTAGTTGCTCCATTTCTGCACCCAGTGAAGCTCTTAATGTGCCTGTGTCTGCTTCCTGGTGTGTTACACTAAAAGGACTTTTTTTTAACAGCAACAGGTACTGAGCTTGCACCATGATTTTGTCTGTGCGTAAATCTTAGGCACATCAATGTTATGTCTATGTGGCTCTTCAGACAAAGAAAGATGCAGAGCTGCTTGTAAAAGCTCACACTCAATACTGTTTGTGCCCATGCAGAATTAGATCAAGCTCTTATTTTTATTCCTGAGTGTTTCTCATTCTGGCAAAGACATTTTATTAGATGACATGAACACATTTTTTGCTTTTTTGTTTATTAATTTGTGAAAAACAGCTATGTTTTGCAGGCTCACACATTATATGTGTAACAAAGGCCCACACCTACTAAATATCTGTGGTGGCATTAGGCAATTAAGGTTGGAAAATAGCGCTTTTGCATTATTACCATGTGTACACAGAGATATACAATTGCATATGAACATACTAAGCATACGAAGGTGCCACATTTGCACTTACACGTTATAGTAGAATGTATTTTGATGTTTGCTAAATAATGGCTCTCTTCTTGGTAAAAATGTATATGTAATGGAAAACAATAGCTGCTTTACAAGGCGGATGAAAAACACAACTTTAAAATGCAAATAACTCTTTGAAGTAAAAAAAAAAAAAGAAAGTAAGAGCTACCAAGCCATGCAATATTTTCACCACAAACTAAATGGACTCCTGTCATCCTTCCTAATGTCCGACAGGGTCAATCAAATGGATGCTACAAGAACAATGTGACAGCTGTGTCCAGCACTGATCCGTGCTGCTGAAAGAGCAGAGCCTGCCGGGACACAACACATGCTTACCACAAACAGAAAACATCTGTGATGCCGACACTGCTAGCCTCTTCGTTGCTGGACTCCCAAAATGTCATTGAAGTGATATATGAAACATATGTGTGTATTACAGAAAGCCCCTATCTGATAAAGATTATCATACGTGCTGGAAAACGTTGGATGTGTCACAGCCAACACTGTCGGAGAAAAACCTGTTTCACCGCGTGATTAATCCTTCTTGTAAAGAAGCTGGTTGGACAAGGTGATGAAAAACAGAAAGCAAGAAAGTAGCTGGTCAGAACACATTTGAGATTTACAAGCCCCCACATCTAATAAAATACACATCATACCTTTCCTAGTTGTTGCTTCTGTACCAGTTCAGTGATTATATAAATCACACACTACCAAAGTACCAAGTAACCTGTAGCTGCTGCTGTGTACCAAAAGGAAGAGATGTCTACTGAAATTCCCTTACAAATATAAAAATGTAATAGAGCAAGGCAATCTATGTCAGTATGAGTTGAGTGCTTGCACCATATACTACAATTTGCAGCCATATTGTGGCATTTAAATACAGTCAGTGAAGCTTTAAGTGGACTTGAAGGGTATCTTATTCCTCTGTGCTGTAGGCCTCCATTGTTGTCCCAAAACTATTAAACACACAAATCAGTGAGCCACAATATCACACTGGGTGACCATCCTGCTACTGCTATTACTGTGTATTAATCTGGAGGTGAAAATAGACCCCAAGAAATGCACTATTTACTTCTGTTTGAGTAATGTTAGATAAAAACTAGAGCTCAGCCGTTTTATTTTATTATGAAATGACTAAGCCGTTTTTAATGTTTGGTTACATCATAGTAACATATTTACTGGTCTTTTAATGGGATTTGTTGACATTAAGAAACATTTAAAATAACATAAGGTTTTGAACTTTTAATGAGAATGTAACATTATTGTAATGACCTTGCCAAGTGTAGTGTAACACTTAGTAACAGCCATTGACATGTATTAGTGAATTGTAGATTGTTATATTTTAATTTGTACAGACAGTCCGTAAATCATGTCACGACACAGCTAGTTTTCATTTGTTAATTGCAGTTTATCAAAAACTGCCACTACCAACTTGAACTCGAAAAAAAAACTGAATATCAACATTCCATCCTCAACTAAAACGCTCCTTCCTGTCACTAATTTATCCCGGCTGTCTGCACATCTGCTGAATCACATTCAACTCCCCAAAGGTCGCTTTACAACAAAAGTCCTTCACATCATTTCAACATGCTCTAAGCCTCCTTTAGCTGCGCAGGGAATTAAATACTCCCTCTAGCCGATAGTGTTTTTCATAGCTGTTTTTTAAAACCACACACATGCCCTATCTATTCTTTTATCCCCTATCCCTATTTGACCGATGATTATTGTTTAACTTGTCTTCTTAAATGCATCCCAACAGTCAGTTGTTAAAAGCAATAATAACTGTAATTACACTGTAATCAGGATAAATGTGCACAAAACCGATGAGTCTCATGATCACAGGTTACTTTTATTTTCTACTAAAAGACATGTTTCATGCAGGTTTTGTCACTTTCCACAACAGTCAACAAAAACACAATGGAATTAGTGTAGAACCACCTGGAGGCAAAGATGAATGTTAAAGTCGCTCAGTACAAGGTTGTGTGTGTGTGTGTGTGTGCAAATTCCTAGAGGCTTTATAAATAGTGAGTCTTCTTCTTCTGTTACATGCTTTCACTTGATAACCAACAGCCAGCCAATCATACACTGCAATGAATTAATGATGGCGGGGGGAGGGGGGGGGGGAAGCCTGTTCAGACAATCATGCTAAATGCGCCAGAAAATAAATAACAAAATAATATACCCAAGTGAAATATTGTTGAAAATCTGTGTACAGCACAAAGTATCCCAAATGCTCTTGATAGAAGTGTTGCTCTCTATCAATCCATCAACTGTTCTCCTCAAACTTATAGATGTGGTACAGTTCTGTTGGTCTCTTCATTGATTAGCTGGATGTGGCAAGTAAAAAGTAAATATTTATCTTTTCTGTCTAACTTTGCGCTCACTGTGACCTACAGAAAATGTGTGCACTGACAGACTGTGGCACAGCTAAAGTTTAACCGTGGAATAGAAGGCATATGTGAATCAGAGTATACTTAATGTAAAGGAGCGACTGCGCATGGAGGAAACTATACGCTCTATTTTAAAAGGCCTGCTATGATCTTCATATGACAATAAAAAGAGGTAGGTAAATTCTCTCCCCTGCTCAGAATATACTGACAATTAAATAAAATGCAGAAATGGGCATAAGTACTTGTCAAACATGCTACACACAAAGCCTGTTTTAAAGATGACAGCTCAGCACAGCATGCTTCAAATCAGCCACCCAACCTATTAAAAATAGTTTCCTTTCTTACACAGCTGCTTGCATATTAATACTATAAAGACTTAAATTACTTTTGCATGTAAACAAGGAGACAACAAAACACACGACTCATGCATGCATTATCATCATCTCCAGACTGTAGAACAACAGTAAACACAGACAGATGTTACTGCACAGCATATTTAGAGGCTTTTGCTTGGATTTTTAGGTTGCAGGAGAATGTTAGAGAGCATCGTTAATACAGAAATAAAGCAACCGCAAATTCAACGCATCTTCTTGTCTTTCTTACTGCCTGTCTGCATGACATCATTAAGGGTAAACGACATGAATGCAATCTGCTCAAGTTCACTCTCTTTCCCGCACTCCATCAGGCACGAAAACTGATCCTTGTCTCCGTTGTAAGCCAGGTCTGAGTAGCCGCTGGGCCCGCGATGGATGATCCTGGGCCTGTCCCACCCAGATGAGTGCAGGGGGGATCGGTTCAAATACACCCCCATGTCCCTTCTACTCGACTTGTTAGTTGGGTGGATGAAGAGGAGCCAGGTTTGTGTGTCTGGAGACAAGAGCGATGTGCCGCAAGCTTTGCTTTCAGCGTCATCATTGGGGACAAATTCAGGAGCTGGAAAGCCAATGACGCTGCCTTGACAGCCTGAAGGTGGTTCGACGAGCTCTGGAGCAATGTGGGGTTTGTCAAAATACACACCGCTGTTTTCACTCAGGGCCTCACACCTGTGGCCTCCAGTGTTACGAGCATTGCAGTAAAGATGACTCCTGCCCTCGTGGTCTATGATCTCTGCCATCTCACATTCACATGACTTTTTTCGAAGCATCTTACCTATATGCCACGTCTGGCCAAAGTCCTCACTATATACTGACAGTGCACGTGGGTAGACTGTAAAAGGAATGGGAAAGGAACAGCATCGGTAGGGGACATAATAGGCGTATGCTGGGACGATCAATCTGCCGTTCTCCAGCTGAACACCGTGGCCCGGACCCACGGCGAATGTGGCCCACTTATGGATAGTTTCGCCAATCACACTTTCTGTTAAGTCTCTCGCTTGACTCCAGGTTTGCCCGTCATCGCTGCTGCTAACACAGCAAAGACGCGCCTTGTTCTTACCTGTGAAGATCTGCCTGCACTCTGTGGTTGTTCCCAAGATACAGATGAAAAATAAAAACAGTGTTTTGTTGTTTTTTTCATATACAGGGCAAGGATTCATAGTGCGGTGGTTTGGTAGACATGCTGTTGACAGCTCCTGACTGGACGACCACTGGAAAAACATGACAACAGACAACAGTTAAAAAGATGAGCACAGATATTGTTGACACATATGAGTGTTAAAGCAAAGGCGTATCTGCTGGTTACTGCATGTGAGTAATAACCTGAACAGATCCATCATCTTTAAACGTTCCTCTTCTCATAACAAGAATTTTGGCATCTTGGTCAACGGGTGAGGATCTTTTCTCTGCAAAGGCGAGGAAGGTGCGACTGTGCCTCAGATAAATTAGAGCAGGAATTCTGTATGTTATCCCACTTGGCTCCTTTTCAAACAAAGTTGTTTTGACCGGTTCCTCTCCGCTGCCACCCTTTGATGATGTGTTTCCCATGGTGGATCAGAGTTCCTGTGAATTCAAAATGTTCCAAATATATGACAAGTTTTGGCTTGTTTTCTTTAATCTTGTTCAACAATCTTTGCACAGAAAGAGTTCACACTCCAACAGCTCCTCATAGACACATATTATTGCATTGTTACAAATAGCATCTAATGTATATTGTGCATGCAAAACAAAACCCTTACCTTCACTTGTCACTCTTTACATCTGTCACCCTTGATCTTTTCGTGAACGGCATCATACCGTCTAATCTCAGGCCACAAAAGAGACCTCTGATGTTCACGATACTGATGCTATGCGCTCATCAGAAAACAAGACGACGCTGGAGCTACAGGACAGTCGCACTCACTTCCGTATTCGTTTAGACTCGTGCTGCTTAAAATACACGTTAGCTTTATCTACCTACGTCAGCTAGAGCTCCAACGATTCAGTTGTGTCAAGTATCACTCATTTTGTTGTGCAAACATCTTAATGACAGACATGGTAGCTACTAAATGTTAGAGAACAGGAGTTATCAGAAACATACTCCGGTGTGCAGCATCACGCATGCGCAATGTGGTCAATCCCGATTAGACGCCAGCTAGCTAGCTAAATAAAAAGAACACGGGTCGAACGTAAATTCGCCTTGGTGAGTAATTGGATACCGTGTGTTATATATATGGAAAACTGCGACATCTTCGTAACAATATATGTTTTGTGTGTTAAAGTATCTTAACGTGGCTAGGTGGACTATTATCTTATCATTGAATTCAATCTTTGACGTCTAGGCTGATGGGTTTCTTCTGCTTCCGCCTCCGCCTGTAAAAAAATAAAAAAAAATAAAAATAAAACACTCATGTTTACTATTTACCGCCACCCTCTGGGCAGGAGGCGCAGCTCTCGACATGCTGTTGCTAGGATACAGGGCACTACAGTGTATCTCAAGATCAAGATATATTGTAGCAAGTAGTCGGGTCAGTTCACTTTGTGAAACGCGTAATTAACACATGAAAAGTTGTTTTCGATAAATGGATCTCACAAGCAAACAAGATGACTGCAGCATGCTATAAATTTGATGGTGGCCAGACTCAGAGCAATCCTACCAAATGTTTCCCACCCTGGACATTACCCCGTCGAAGGAAGGAAGGTGGGTCAAGTTAAATTAGCTACAAAACAAAACACTTAACTACCATGTAAAGGCACTCATTGTTATTAAGTATGTATTTGTAAATCTGCTGATTATATTTTATTCAATTTGACCTGCCTTGTAGGTGCTGGTCATTGGCTTGTGTCTTACAGAAAGGCAGAGGAGCAGAGATGCAGGGATGTTCATAGAAGAATTAAAGAATTTGAGAACAGGGGGGCTGATTTTACATATGGTAACACATTAGATGGACTCTACTTGGTAAGACACTGAAACCTACGTATGTAAGAAGTGCTCATTTAATAAAAGAAAGCAAGACCAGTTGGTGACCCCATACAATTTTGTTTTGTAGCTCCAATTACATTGTGTTGACAAGCCGTCTGAGCTCTGCTCTGTTGACATCAGTGAGCAGAAACTGAATGCTGTAAGAATCACTTTTCACATAGTTATTACATTTATTTGGTAATCTGTGGGAAAAAAACAATTACAGCTGTGTTTCCTTACTGTGCACAGGTCAAGGCAGAAGACCTCAAGGTGTTTGACAATGTTGCTTACATCAATGCATCTATTAACTCCCTCTCTTTAGGTGATTATTCTTATATATCATGCAGATTTACCTTCCAGAAGATTTCCTGCATCTTGCAAGAAGTTGTAACTTTGAGAAAATGTTTTTCTACAGGTTCTTTCAGCAGTTTTGTGTCTTTAAGAGAACTCAATCTGGCATTAAACGGGCTATGCAACATGAAATTTGATGCTGCAGACTTCCCTCATCTCGAGGTAAGATGACTTTGACATAGCCTACTTATTAGATAAACTAGTATTATATATAGGTTATATATATATATATATATATATATATATATATATATATATATATATATATATATATATATATATATATATATGGAATATTAACAAGCCACAGAGTCCAACTTGGCATGACCTTTTAGTCCTAACAAGAACCTGAAAGCCTTTTATTTCCAAAATGTTTATTTCATCAGAGCTTTTGATATTAACTGGTATCAAACAAAGAAACCATGGACTGCCAATTTATGTTGTGTCTACTGATAATAAGAGAATATCTCATATCTATCTATGAGAATAGAATTTCAATATTTGTACTTGTTTGATGTTTTAGCAAAGTTGATGATGAGGGAGGGTAAAATGCATAATTAGTTCATGCTAGCGCATGGCAGAGCACCAGGAAATCTAGAGAATTTTTAAGTATGTAACATTGATAATATTTCACATTGCAATATCACAGGCCTGCACTCGATAATCCTTTTGCTTTTTCTATTTTCTTCATGATGTGGTAATGTCTATCTTAATGATTTCTTTAAATCCTTACAGGTTTTGGATTTGTCCTACAACAGTTTGTCAGCTGATGATATTGTTTCTATTGGTCGGCTTTCACGTCTAAACGTCCTTCATCTGACTGGAAATCAGCTTCATCATCTTCCTCCTAATCTGGGTTCCTCCAGCCATGACCCAACTCAGTTAGTAAATTATTTTTCACGAAACAGCAATACAGGAGTGACTAGTCACCAAGTGTGTTATGAGATTTTTTTGTTTATTTATAGCATTCTTACTATGTATATATATATATTTTATTTTTTTTACAGACAACTTGCCAACTGTGTCAACTCAGATGATACATTTGCTCTTGTTTGCTAATAGTCTCTGTCTAGTTTGATTTAAACTTACAAACAAATCAATACAAATGAATCCACTTCTCTGCTAACAGTATATGGTCATTTGTTTCGGGAAAAATAGCAAAAACACAAGTAGATAGTTGATTAATTTATTGAATGTGGTGTGGCTTTTCTGTCCCAGGTTCACACAGGTCAGCTCTGTCAAACCTTGCTTTGTGTAATTGCGGTTTTGCCAGTGAGATGGTGGCAAAACGCCTACTTTCCATACTTACAAAAAACTTTGATATGAGTCATGGAATAACTGGCAGAATGAAAGAGAACTAATCCGTTTCATAATATGTTTTCAGGACCATGCAAATTCTTCTTCTAACTACAGTCTGACGCTGCATCCGGTCTTGCTTTTTGCAATTATTACTGCAGAAATCATCATTGATTGACAGCCACATAATACATTATCTTTCTTACAAAGTATCACCATGTCTTTATTGTTACAGTTCATGAGTAACAATGAATTGTAATGTGTTCAAAGTTCTTACATTGGTATGATTTCATAACAGTTAATTACTGCGAAAGGCCACAAACAAGATGCATTTGAAACAGTTTTCAAATTGACCAAGAGGGGGTGCACAAATATTCCAAATTCACACTCTTGATTCTGGTGAAGCAAATGTAATGACATTCCATACACCTAATCTACAGCCAGGTGTATAAAGCCTAGCATAAAGTGGTGTGCACACATACTGTATATAGTATGTTACTGTAACTTTACAAATGAATGTAACTATATTTATCAGTATATGTGTGAATTGTATTGTTTTTCTTGGTGCAGGCCGGCTAAAGAAGAAGACACACAGTTTAAAGCACTTGAAGTCCTGATGCTTGACGATAACAAACTGTCATCTGGAGTCTTCAACAGTCTTGCAAACCTTAAGAGGTCATGATGTGGTTTGAAGTTTGCTATATCAAACAAAGTGTTAGTTGAAGGGATACTTTACCAATTTCAATCCAGCTCTGTGTCATCTTTGTGTGGGCAGTGCGGCGTGTGGCTTCCCTCTGTGGCGCTTAAGGCAAACTCGTATATCATAATGCATAACAAAATCTGTAGAAACATTTATTAAGAATTTATAATTGTCAATTACAGGCTAAAGTATTTAAACCTGCAGGAGAACCACATTTCTGATATACCATATTTGCAACTTCCGGGCTGTTCCCAACCTTTGCAGACTCCTATTGAAGTGCAAGCTGAAGAAGAGGAACTTGGTAAATCTGCTTGATGTAATCTATAATTACTTAATGGACCTGCATGTCAGAGTTTCCTCAACATCCTCAGAAAATATATTATTATAACTATATAACTATATATATACTAATATTTAGTAATTTTTATCCTCTTAATCCTCTATCCAGCCCACACTGAGACAAATCTGAATACCATTGAACATTTCAAGAGCATCTCACAGGTATTTCATTCTACAGTTGACGTTTGAGATGTTTCATCACTGTGTTTCCCGTATTTTAAATCTCTGCATTGGTCACCCTATGCATCTCTCACAAGGAAAATTATGAGGAGCACTGCAAAAGATCCAGTTTCCCACTACCAGAGCTTCAGTTCCTCAATTTAGCCAACAACAAGGTGTGTTGGATAATTTGTACAAACAAAACAACCACGATCCTTTTGAAAAATGAGCTAACATGTCTCATCAGTGTTTCGTCATCAGATTGCAGAGGAGGAAGCACTGATGGCCGTCGCTCTTTTCCCGATGCTTCGAGAAATTGACATTCACTCCAACCCTCTGACCACACAGAGAAGTGGTAAGGCTTCTCCTATATGAAGCCATTTTTTTTTTAAAGATTGGTTGTGAATTGTCAATGCTGAAATTGCTTTTATGATTTTGTGTGAGCACAGGAGACCCTCCCTTACTGACCTATTACCTCCATGAGAGACTGGGGATTACGATTAAGCGTAAGAAGACACAGGAGGCGGTGAAGCTCCCACTGAAGGTGTCCACTGATCCAAAATGGAAGGTTGGATGTGCATTGATGTCTGACAGTGACCCTCCAGATTTCACTTTATGAAAATTAAACTGATAGGAGTCATCTTTTCTTTTGGACATTTCTATATTGCAGGTGGAAGAAAGAATCCCAAAGATGCCAATGTTGATGGATGCACCCTGTCCTGCTCAAACTCAGGTAGAGAAAAGTAAGATGACTGTCAAGAGAACACCAGAATCTGAGGGCAAGAATAGCCGAGACGACACCCTCCAAGAAAACACAGAGCACTTCTTTGTAACTCAGGTATGCATATCTGTTTTTTGTGGTTTTGATATTCCTCCTCTCTTTTAGTCTCAACATTTACTGAATTTCATTTTATCTCAGGCAACAGATGTTCCTCAATGTGAGTTTGATCTTCAAGCTGATGATAAAGAAATTGCAGAGAACAAGCACGATGCCAATTCTGAAAGATTCACATGCTACAAAATGTTGATGGATGCAAAACCAGATCCTGATGATGTGGTGGAGCCCATCAGTGAGGATTGTAGTTTCAATATTCAGCTATTTATTTTTGGACATTTTTCTCAAGTCTTTAAAAGTTTGGCTAAACAAGTACCCCATTTTTTCTTTCAACAGGAATTCAAACAGCTGTTCGGATGCTGGAACACACACTGAAGAATCTTAACGTTTACAGAGACTCAAAACCAAAACTTGATAGCATTCAGACGCCATACAGAGAAAGAGAGAAAAGGGTTGGATATATTGCATGCAGCGCTCAATATTACTGTCAACGTATAATAATACTAGCAAGACCTGTAAAGAACAAGGAGAATGTTATCACATACATGTCATGACTTTAAACGAATAACTTTTCTATACACAGATTAAAGAACTTCCACCTTTGAAGCCAATAAAGAAGCCAACTGCAAGGGTTGATGAAATGATCAAGGAAATTAAAGAGCATACAACGATCAGAGAAGTCCCCTTAAGTATGCACATTTCTGATACAATGAATAATGAATGTCAGCTAACTTTACCTTTCACGACCTGTCTTCATATAACATTTTGTTCTCTGTACAGGCAGTGCCATACAAGGCACAGGTGTTAGCAAGCAAGAGCATAAAGAAGCTCTGTCGCTGCTGAGGGACATGAAGACAAAGCACAAGATGGTCCATAAGAAAACAATGGAACAAGCAGCCAGCATTGAGTCTGACAGAAACACCAACCAAAACACAGCTGCACCTCCACCTGTGCAGATGATCTAATTTATATGCAAGCGCTTAGCTAAACTGTGATTTTCTACCTACACCTTGTTGATGTTGGCATACAAATGGTGTGAGTGGAATTGATGAGAAAACCAACCATGTCAAAAATAAAAGTGGTGGTTGCATGTCGTCATGCATCTTATTGACTTAACATGAAACTGCATGTAAAAACAAATTTTATTTTAAAATGTACCAACTAGAAAACCTATGGCCTAGCCTATAGCAATCACTAGATCATGAGGGAGAAGCATTGGAAAGCTTCAGCGCTTATAATATTCAATTTGTGAGGTTTAGGTTACTGCTGATGATGCGGAACTGTGCAGTTGTGTCTGGGTGGCAACCGCTGAAATTACTGTGTTTCTGTCCGTTCCCCTGAGTCTGTCTGATTAATACTGTGACAAGGATAGAGTGATGGTTTAAAGCAGCTGCACCCCCACTGCTGCTATGACCAGAATTAATCCAGCATGCATGTATAGTTTGCATCAACTGTTTGCCAACAGAGTTTAAATTGTGTACATTTGTATCTGTCAGTGATTCCTCTGGCCTAGTCTATATCCACGACGTTCCATTTCCGGGATTGCTCTCGTTCTGCCAGAAATTCCGCCGGATGTCACTCTTTTCGGATGTCCATTTTCAGATGTCCATTACCTTCCGCTTTCTTTGTGCTGTTATTTTAAACTCTGGGCGATTTATGAGAACTATGGTTAACTGCTCCTCAGATCTCTGCAGGGTAAATCCAGACCGCTAGCTAGACTATCTATCCAATCTGAGTTTTCTATTCCACCAAAAAAAGTTCCTTACCAAGGCTATTTTGCAGAGGAACCGTGGCTCCACTCGGCACTTAGCACCGCCCAAGATGATTGTGATCGGTTTAAAGACCCTCCTCCGCAGCGCTTTGAAAGAAGGTCTGGCAATGCAAGACTACCTCTGGCCCAATCTGTTTCCATAAGCATGCCCCTGAACACATCAGACTGTAGTTATTCATAATATGTTTAATTCCAATATTAAGGCAACATGCTGTGATAATCAGTGGAAGATGTGGATTCCAGCGCATCTCTTTTCATTTGTCATCTTCTGATCAGGGAAGCAAGACAACAGAGTCGTGTAGATTGAGAAAAGGCAACTAAATATAAGTGTTTTGCTGATCAGGTGTACTTTTTAAACATTTATACTGCAAAGTGGTAGGAAATAGGTTTGTAGATCATTGATATCTTATGGTTTGTTGAGTCTGGTGGACCTGCTCTTTTAGTGTCTCAAGTACAACAATGTGATTTTATGAATTCAGTATGTGAAGCTATGCTAGCTATGAAGCTAGCTGTGATATTTGTATTGGGCAGGAACAAGAGGATTTAGTGGAGCAGTAATTGTAACTTTAAACAGACCTCTGCAGTTCAATATGATTTGCAATCCACATTCTTAAACATAAATAATAATGTTTTATCATACCATATGGTTGATACAGTTTACAGTGAATGCTTTTTCATTTCTAGTGATGTTCTTTTTTTGTTTTTCATTCCCTTTTTGATTTCATCATATTGTACTTTATATGACTTTAATTCTTCTTCAGAGCAGCTTGCAGATGTGGAATGCAGGTTTAGCCCAGGTGGAATAAATTAACAGATACTCTGAAGATATTTCATGGGATCCAACATTCTTATATTCATGTGTGGATATTTCCCTTCTTCTGTGTATTGAATGATAAATAATATATGTGTTGCATACAGAAACCAAAGGGCTTTGTGTACACAGCCAGCAGATACTTTATGGTTAGGTTGTCATTCTATGACATGTTTCACATTTTCATTTTTATTTTAAAATTTAATTTAAACTGTTAACATTCATTTTTTTTGAAATACTTCTTTTCTCTTTCCTTTTGAAATAACTTGAGTCCTCATTGTCATTCAAAATCAATTATCAAATTATTTGCTTAGAACTTTTGCAATAACCAAACAACTTGCTATGCTTCTAATGACACAAACACTGAAAGCAGTAACTTTGTTGTCATGCAATTTGAAAATTGTATATTATTCCTAAAAGGACAGGTTACAAAAACAAATCCCAAATATTAGAAATTAGGGATGGTTTACATATATGAGTATATTGAACAGTGTTGATCTGTTAAAGAATTTCACATTTTGAAAACAATCAGTAGTTTCTTTATCAATGCAGGCAAACACCTGGCCTTCAGTCTGAGGGTCTGCTTGGGATCTTTTCATCTTTAGCAGTATATTTGATGATAACGAGGACACTGTGCCAAATGGCAGCGATTTGACATGCTGCAGAAACATTATTTTCCAGTCCGCTGGAGCTGTTCCACTCAGCAGAGCTTGTCGGTGTTGCAAAGATATCCCACAGTATCGGACACAACAGCTGATGAATACATCTGATGTGTGATTGAATTTTATCATAATTGTAATAAATCTCTTCAGAATTACTGTGTTTTTCTCCATAATACTTTTACGGCTCCATCCAGGCTTGAGTGCAACTCAAGTAAAGGCCTTCTGAGGACTTGTTGTTGCTTTTATGATGGAGTTTGTTCTTCAGCCAGTGAGTCCTGGCTATCATTTAGAATGCTGTTACTAAGTCATTTTGAAGTGATAATGATTAGTACTTCAGGCATCTACAGTTGCATAAGTGCAGTGTTTCATGATAGAATTCTAAAAAGAAAATGGACATGTACTATTGTGCAAGAGGTTGTCATACACATATGTTTTCCATAGTTGGGGGCAGTGATCAGTCTCAGTAACAGCTGTATATTCCAGGCAGTCAGTAGACATTCACTGACTTTATCACAGACTTAAATAACAGACAATCTGAAACAATCTTCCCCACATATACATGTTCCCAAGATGGTGAAGAAAGTATGATTACCTTCCTGCTTTTGTCACTAGTTGTTTTGTAAGTAAACCTTCCTTTGTCTGCTGTCTCCTTTGTTTCTGCTAACTATTATAAACCTACTGAAGCCTGCTTCTGCTCTCAATGCCAGATTTACACTTTCCAGATCACTTTGTATGCACTGACAGTGCAGCTGACAGTGCCAGTATATCGATCAAAATACCAATCGATCAATCATTTGGTTGAACAATTGATTAATGAAACTAATACAAATTAGTTCCTATGTTGCATTAACTTTTAATGCATAAAAAGAATCCTGGTTGCACACCCTCACCTCTACCTTTCTCTTCAATCCTGAAAGATTTTGGTATCAACAGAAAAATCAGAAGGGGGAATACAAAAGCGTACACAACAACAAGATTTCCTTTTGAGTCTGATCAGGCGACCCGTACGTAATCAAAGTGAGTCAACATCATTATGAAATACCATCAAATAGAGCAACTGTTAAAGGTACTCCAATGATTTTGTATTGCACTTCCATAAAGTTGGGAGACTCACTAGTGACATATTACAAAAAAGATGGTCAAAATTGAAGCAGCAGAGGCAAAGATATCCTGACTTTTAGTCCCATTGTTTCAAGCCCCCAAAACACTGGCTCCTACACTTCCCATAATGCAACTTGATGGCGTCTTTTATTAAATGCCCACATCGTATTCAGACTCCACACACCAAGTCTGTAATGCAGGCTTTCTGTTTTAGTCTCTAAACCCAAGCTGAGATAAACCAGATGACATCACTAAGATATCATCAGGGTTATTTCTTCAGAGTGCTCCCCCGTGAGCCACAGAGGACATTGTGAAACTGTTTTCACAGTAAGGTAAACTGAATTTGATTTGTAAAATTGGTGGAATACTCTTTTGAGATTCTTTTATTAACTTTACTTTGATTGCAGCCTCCAACTTAATTCCTTAATTTCTAATTGTATATTAGTGGTTTTTCAAATATCACTTCAATCATCTGGCCTGCTAATATTGGTGATTTACACTTACTGACCTCATGGACGCATGCATTCTAAAGAAGTGGAAATTATCTATTAATGTGACAAATCACGTTAAGACTGAAGATAATTACACAATTCACAGATGTCTGCAATTTGTTTCCTGCACATTTGTTTGTTATTTGGAGGTTTAATTGTAATAAGAAAAAAATTAGTTGCAGAGTAAAGCCAATAAAAACGCCCGTCTCTTGTTATTTTATTGGACTCTTTCTCACATCAACATCAACACAGAATGTAAGTTGTGCTTTTCCTCTGTAACCTCTTTTGTTCTTAGCCTGACAAACTAATGAGGTGAGTTATTAACTGAAAACACATTTTCATCCTTATAACTAACTCTGGCAGGAGAGTAGGATACACTGTCAAAAAGCAAAAATAACAAAAGACATGGTGGAGAAAGGCATTGATGGTCTGTGTCTTAGGCAAGATGGATCTTTGTTTATATATCTATAAGTGTTTTTTTTGTCTGTATATTTCAGCGCAGCACATTCTCACATCTGGAGCAATCATCGCTGCAATCAAGCCTTGAGAAATGTTTGGGTAAGATTAGTTTGACTCTTGAATGGAGGGCCAACAGTTAAGCTTTGAGAATAACCCTGTGGAGACTCAGACACCAGATTTGGCTCAGGAAGAATAGGCCTGAATACCTCATCAACACTCCTCATTACTCATGTGCCAAATGAGTTCATTGCGGACCGGACCTATTCATTATTTCTTTTGATGGGACAATTGAACTGTAACAAACTACAGTTGTAATTCTGGAAAGGCTTCGGATACTCTGGCTGGCATCCGAAAATAGGCCATTATTAGTTACAGATCATAACCGTAAAATTGCTGTTGGCCTTCTTCATCCTGTGAAACAAAAGATCTCGCTGTGGTCTGTCTTTAAAAGTTCACAGTCACTTCAAGCACGTGTTTAAAAGTTGGACCTTTAAACTAAGCTGCTCAGGATAAGGGGATGAAGAGCAGTGTTCATGACATGCATCCCTGTATTGTCCATGTTCTCTTGGCCCAACTCCAATCATCAGCTAAAATTATCAGGTCCAACTTAATTAATGAGGGTGAAGGTGTAAAAAACAGAGCACTTCATAGATTTCGGAAGTATTTTGATGAAGTATAAACTCAGGGGTTCTGCTGAGCACCTTAATCAGCTATGAAAGCAAACACATCTATCAGACTTAATTAACTTAACACAATTTGGCTCCCTTTGAATCAAAGGACTGCCTGATTGATTTGCAATGCTTCAGTTCCTCGCAGACACTGTTTGCATCAGCGAGGAACTACCTGCTGCAGTACACGAGGAAATGTTGTATTCAATCTTTTGAAATTAGTTCAACTCAGCTGCTTTCATTTGCAAAACAGCGTGATTACTGCAATGAAGTCCTTCAACATGATCTTTTCTGTGACATGCATGCATTGATGTTCTCTGACAAATAAAACAACAAATGAGATTTGTTAATATCACAACAATGGCTCAGAAGTGCCTCCAATCCTGGGCCGAGTCGTGACCCCGAGTCTCACATTTTCTTCACTTCTCACTGAATCTGGGCTACATGGCAGGGCGGAGTACACATACACAGAGAGCTGACCGACTGCATGATTTATACCTACTGACTGCCCCCAGCTGTTACAATTGCCAGAGCCAAGACTAAGCATGCATAGCTGAAGTGAAACAAATTCAAACATCTACAAAATAAAGACTGATAGAATTTACATCCCAAAAAAAAAGACAAAGATATCGAAACAAGCAGTGCCAGATGATGCAGTGTGTTTGTTGAAAATCAATCTTGTTTCAAATCTGGACACGTCATATTCATCATTCAATGACCTGCATGGGAAAATGGCAACGTGAAAATGTTAATTACTAATATAAGTTGGCAGCAATAAAGTAGAACACCCCCCTTTCTCACCCTTGTGACTGGAACAGCCTCTTTGGACAACCAAGGGAGAGACTGTTATGAACTGTCAGATCCAACAGCTTACACGAAAATATGGCGGCCTTTTTGTGAAAGTAATTAAGGCATTCAAGGGGAGTGCGTCCGTTTCAAAATATTGTTTCATGCCTTTAGTGAGAGACAGGCAGAGCTGTCTGGCGCAAAGTGTGAAAGAAACACAATGAGTCATTGTGGAAAGGGAGGGACAATAGAGAGCACGTCGGGAGATCACAGAGAAGGGAAGCAATATTATTCTGAAGCGCCCACTCAGTCTACCAAATCTGCAGTTTCACACTGACTGAGTCATGGGAATAATTCGACACCTGTTGATCAAACAGGCCCGGGGACAGACTGCACACAGTGCTGCTGAGCAAAAGACTGCTTTCATAGATCATGCTTACAGTACATGGGTATTAGGGAGCTCAGTATTTCCATGACATTGTCTATCGCAGTGTTATTTCAATTTTTGGATTGGAAGTATTATCTACTTCATTAACTGTGTTTTGGAAATACAGATTAGTTTTGTGGCCTACATGTAGATCTAACAGTACAATCTCACCTATTGAAAATAATCCCCACTACAGAAATTTAAAACATAATTTAGGAGTGATCTATAAGGTTTAAGTTTACAATGGGCCCTTTGATGGCCAGGAAACAATGCCAGAATTTTTATTGCACTACTTACTTATTTTGTAAAAAAATAAATAAAAACAGGGCATCTCCAATGCTTTAAAAAACTAGAATTACTCCCTCGCGGTTGTATGCCTTCCTCAATCAGTCAAGTGGAAGTTTACATCCATGTATGTCCAGACTCATTTATTATATATACAGTGAAGACTTTAAGGAATTTAATAAAAGGTATTAAGTGTATTTTTTGGCGAAATCGAAGTTATCACTATGCACATGCTGTCTTCACTCAGAGAGTGGGGTGGTGGCATCAAGGCTTGGAGATCAGCAGTCTCAACAAGCTGTTAAGGAAGGCCGGCTAGGCGATCAGGTTGGAACTGGACAGGATAGAGACAGTGGCGGAAGCCATCTTGGATAATCCCTCTCACCCTCTTTACAACGAGCTGTGGCAGATTGGCAGCTTGTTGCAGAGAGAAGGATGAAGGACAAGATCATAGCCTTGGAGTCATTCCTCATCCAAGTCGAGGTTATAAGGATAGAGGATGTAATTTGTTGTGCAGATTGTGAAGCTCCTTCAGGATTTCTTTTGGGATTTGTGATATAAGGATGTATAAATAAAATTGATTTGACTTTGTAAAGCTTTGTTGTTCTTGGTCTGCTGTATGTCTATTAGAGTGTAAGTTCATTGACAGAAACAAAAAACATAGTCAAATTCCTTGTATGTGTTCACATGCTTGGACAAGTTGTAGCCATGGCAGTTTTCTTCAAATATGGATGTTGCCGCCAAACAGCTAAAATTCTAAAACGTGGATGCTTCACACACATCTTCAACTCGGCATCACTGAAGATCGAAACAACCAGCACAGTTTCAAGATCCAATTCAGTATCTGACCAAATGTCTCCCTTTCAGTTTTGGAGTTATTGTGTTGAATAATGGCCACAAAAGTGTGTTTTTTGCAGAACCTCATGATGTCACAGTGAAGTTGACCTTTGACCTTTTTGATATAAAAAGTCATCATTTCATCATATTATCCTATTAGACATTTGTGTGAAATGTTCTCATAATTAGTGTATGAATTCTTGAGTTACTATATGTCCAAAAACATTCTAATCAGTTCGTCCAAGTGGACTTTTGTGCCAAATCTGAAGAAATTCCCTCAAAGCGTTCCTGAGATTCATTCAATATGTGCAATAATAATATCAATATGTGCAATAATAATATTAATGCGGACAAGGGAGTTTGAACTTCTGTTTTTGATTTCCATGCCTCTGATATCATTTCATCTCCATCGGGAAAACAGTTTATCCGGCCTTCCGGAGTTCTACTTAATGGAGCCTTTAGGCGATGATGGTGTTAGGACCGCTCTGCAGCGGCCACATCTTAAGCCTGTCTCAAGTACATATTCCCAGTGTCTTACTGTATATGGCTCCTTGCAAATGATTCCATTACATGCCATGTCAAGTTATAACTAAAAAAAAATCAGACCACGTTTACTGCTGTAAAACACTAAGAAAACTTTATGGGTGAAAATTGTGAGCAGAGGTACAAAGTGCATTCAGCTACATCAACTATGACCACTTTAAAATACAAACATTTCTGGTATGTGGAGTTGTAGAATGTCATTAAGCTATAATAACAAAGCAAATCCTGTGGCTGATAAAAATAGTTACAATACATTTATATTTTGACATCAGACAGAATTGGGAAGGCCGTTTTCTCACTAACACATACACGGCTGTGTATTTGCTGGCAGACTGAACCCCAGAGCAATGCCTTGTGCTACTTAATGCAAAAAAAAAATTCAGACAGTTAAATGTATATACACAGTAATCATACAGGAACCAATGCACTTTAAATATGGTGACACCTCATGTTGTATTTACAATAAATATGTTGATGGTCATATAACATCCTTAAAACATCCTTCACATTCTGAACAGAACGTGGCCCCTTGCACAACATATTTTACAATACAGATTATTTTCATATGGTTAAAGCAAATGGTGCGTTTGAGAAATACTGATCCCAAAATGTCCTCAATCATTCAATAGATGCACATATTATCATTACTGACTCAACAAGGTTTCAACCCCCAAATGAATAACTGGATACTGAGGTTGACATGACAGTTATCAAACACTGTTATAGCCTGTGTTTTGTAACCTAATGATTTACATAAAAATATGTGATGATTAAAACATGACAGACAACAATGTATCAGTCAATAAACAATATTATAAATGAGTAATTCCACTTGTATTACAGGAATGACACAGGACACCCAAGTGCAACATGTATGAATAAAGTATGTACTGTATGCTATTGGGAATATCGTTATAAAAAGAGTGTCAAGGGAGCAAAAGTCATTAGGGTGAACACAGGTCTTCTATCTGCTTGGGATTTAGAAAAGTCACCATCTCTCGTATGCCGTCTTCACAAAGTGTGGTCTGAGGAGCTGTGCTCAGATTTTCTCTCTCCTCTTTAAATTTTCTCCATGTCTCTGGAATAAAAAAAACAAACTTGAATTAATATAAAATCTAACACCAAAACCAAAATAGTCCTATTAAAATAAGTCAGCAGGATTTCACAAAAAGGAATCATGAAACAAACCTTCATCAAGTGTTGTAAGTAATGTGTAATTTTCTGGATGATCCACAATGTCTTTTCTTTGAACGTCACCAATTTCCATTAATTGTAACACACCTGTATAAGTAAAGAACTTAGATGAGAGTCATACATTTGTGCAGCAATACTTGTCTTATTCGTCTTAAAGGAATAGTTTGACAATTTGGAAAATACTCTTTGTTTTCTTGCATTACGTATACAGGTGTTGTTCGAAACACGTTTGTCTGTGTGTGTGTGTGTTTCTTTTAAGCTGGAATTATGTTTCTGCAGAGATAAATAAAACCCAAATTCCTTTGTCTTTGTTTCACGAATGTTAACGTTTCTTGATTTCTTCTATGTTTTCTTTACAGTGAGGTTTGCTAAATGGCACACTGCTTTCTAGTGGACACTTATGTTATATTCAGTCCGTACAAGTAAAAAAGAACAATGTATGCAAACGTGCGCAAATGACACCGGTGTATGTTCACTTATGTGCAGCCTATAGAAGCGTAATTCCAGCTTTAGTTGAGAAGACTTATACCACTCTTATGTCTATACAATAAATACGAAGGTACTACCAAAATCCTTCGACCAGCACTATACTCTACAACAACAAAGCATAAAACGTTTGATTTTATAGCCGGCTATATGCTAGATGCTAAAGCTAAGCTAACTGGCTGCTGTCTGTAGCTTCATATCTAACTGACAGATATCAGAGTGGTATTAATCTCAGTTGCCACCAGTAATTACAGTAGTTACCTTCGACAGTCTTCCATACTTGCACTTCAACCTCAGCAGTACTTTGTCTTTCAACAGCAATGATCCTAACTGTGCTGGGTGAGTCAACTTTCAAAGATGAGTCTACTTTATACACCAAGAGGTTATTTTTATATCCAAGATAACACTGGGTCTGGTTACGTTCAGCTTTACTTTCTAAAGAGACAAAACAGACACAAGTTGTGTGCATGGTGTTTATAGCCGAGAAAACATCATGTCAGTATAAACAGTTCATTATGTCATGAGCCATGTTTGACTACCTGCACAAGTCTTGCAGCACTTTCCCGCTGATTTCATAGGATGTGGGCATGGGTACTGGCTGGGACACGTGATGCGTTTGCAGTCCTGGAGGCCATCAGTACAAGTGCACAGGATGCACTCCAGGACCTTCCCCAAAACTGGGTGCCAAATGTCTCCATGAGAGTATGTCTTGCCATTGTATAAGCACGCTGAGAGAAATGGAAAACAGCGGAGCGTTGTGCTACATATGGAAGCGATCATAAAGTTGTGAGGAACATGCCTATAAAATCAAATACCTATACAGGATCTTTGTTTTGACAACGTCTCACCTCTTTGGTGTTTCCTCTGCAACAAAATCTTCACGGTGGTCTCTGAAGCCCCTTTGAGGTTAAGTTTACTGAGGCTCAGGCCTCTGGGAGAAGTCCTGTCTCTGGGTGTAGTGGCACGGTCGGACCGCGCCCTGCTCTGCTCTCCAGAACACTGGTCGACTGAATGCCTCTTTTGTAAACACAGATATTATAAAACACAGTTATCTTTCATCTTTTCAGCTTTTGGTTTTACTTGCTTTTCCCCTGAGTGATAGCTGAAGGAGCATCATAGCCCTAAATCATAAAAGTGCATTGCCTGGCTCCAGATCTCTGAATCACTTCCCACATCTCAGATTCTTTCAGCAATTCAAATAGAACAACATTGCAATTCAGTCTTATTGTCAGGCCAAGTGGTTTATGAATATTGAGGGTAAATTTGACAGCTTTGTCTTTAATGATTACAGCAATATGGATGTTTCAGAAATAATCTGAACTATTGATTCGCTCGCCCTCTTGCACAGGGAGGTCAAAGTTCAGCGTGAGCTACTGAGCAGCTCCCCTGAAGCTGGTAGTGATCTATGTTGTGTTGTGTTATGTTCAAGGACAATATCATCATCAGAGCAGACACTTGCCTGTAAGACCAGTAACTTATAGTTAAGTGCAGCTGCTCAACTGACAATGCCACATTGCTTCCACTACATTTAAATATATTTTCAAAGATAGTCAAGTTTCATGTGAAAGCAATATCTAGGAAATGTTAATTTCATGATAAATCAGCAAGAACATACAACGCCTCTGTTCAGTTGCTGGTTTCCATCCTCAGTTGATGAGGAGCCACTGGTGCCATGATCTAAAAACCAAATAGGAAAAAATAACAAGTGTGAGGACAATGTAATTAACACGGAAAATATGACATTAGGGCTGGGCTGTAATTCAGAATGATTGTATATCGACTTTTAGTGGAATTGTTTCATAATATTATGATTGTATTGTGATGTTTTTCAGTGCATTAAAATGGAACATTGCATTGAACATCATTTTGATAATGATAATGAAAATGTAACTGTGCATCTATTTGCATTTTGTGATATATAATAATATCAGAAAAAAAAACCATTCTTATTAATCAGCCAATGCTCAGGCCTAATCTGCATGTTTTAGTCCTAAAAAATATGATTTCAGGTTGGAAACAGAATAAAGCCATTTTGTCAGCTTGGAGGAGTTTGACTACCTTTACACACCAAACAGCACGTATCTGGGAAAGAGACTGGTGAGGAACAGGTGATTGGTTGGCATGTCTTCAGAGCGCAGAAAATGTTTCCATTCTGAGAAAAAAAAGGGAGGGAAAGTTTCAAAGAAAGGGAAAGAAAAGAAGGGAAAGAATCATAGAGACAAAGTCCAAACAGCAAATGATCACAGTGTCTTCTGAGATCTAATGTTCTTGAAAAATACCAAAAATATTCTTCTGCCACACATAGTGGACACACTCAGACACCAGTGGTGCCTGAGCTGCTATGCAAGGTGCCGTCCTGCTCATCTGAGACAATAAGGATTCAGTGTCTTTTATAAGGACACAAATAACTACAAATAGCTTGAAATAATGGACAACTCATGTCTTGTAAAACTTGCTGAGTAATCCATTTTAAAACCTGCAGTAAATCATAATCCCACTGTCTTCTGTGAAACACAGGAAACCAATATTTTAGGAATAAGCAAAGCTGTGAGAATGTTACATTGAAATCAGGCATGAACAGATACTGCAAAGAGAATAGAATAAGTAATTAAGAGATCCATAGAAGAAGTGTATTAGGATAAACGTGATTTGTACTGCTCTAAATTTTTTACGAGGAATCTTTTTGTGAAGTATATTGTTATGTCTCCTTGGAAACATCTGTTAATATACACCACTTAACAACTAATAAAATTAACTTCTCACATCATGCAGCCTTTGAAGAACAACTCCAGGGTGATGTCAATTTTTGCTTCACTCCCACTTTCCTCTCCGATATCTACCTTAAATTAAAAATGCCATCCAATGTCTTGTGCCGATTACAACCACGCTAAGCCTACACACGAACCAAAGCAAGATGCTTTCACCAGCTACAGATTAAATGGAATTTAATGATGCATTTCCACTTTAACTGGATAGCATTAGCAGCAATACTGTAAGTTAGTGGGCAGAAATACTCTTCACGCATATGCAACATTACAAGTACCTCAAAAAACACATCACACACACACGCACACACACACACACACAGACATATCTAAAACATGTCTGTGCAAGGAATACGAGATATTATAACATTCATTTAAAGGTGCAGTAGGTAAGACTTATAAAACTAACTTTCTGTCATATTTGCTGGAACTGACCCTATGTTTGAGTAGAACTACATGAAGCAGGTAATTTAAATAAATCTGGCTCCTCTGGCACCACCTACAGCCTGTAGTGCGATTTGCAAAAATCCACAGCTCCCTGTTCAGATGCACCAATCAGGGCCGGGGAGGGGGGGGGGGGGTGTCTAACTGCATGTCAATCACTGCTCATGCACACGCATTCATTCTCCCTTGTGGGGACTGGGGAGAGGGGCTTACGAGACAGTTTTGGGCTTTAGCAGAAAGGGGGGAGGGACTGAGAAGCTGTCGATGTTAAAAAATGTTGGCTAAGTCCTGGTTCTTCACAATCCTACCTACAGCACCTTTAATGTACATCTAGTAATTAAAGAGTTTTTCTTCACTTTGGTGGTAGTGCTTGAATACACTGTTTAATAGGAAAAAAAACTTACAGAGCATGTGCACATAACACATTGATTGCTTTGCTTGGAGGGGAAGAGGTCGAGCTTTGTGAAGGTCTCCCCTGGCTGATAAATACTTCCATTATACCTGCAGGATTTCACTGAAGCTCGCAGCCCTGCAGGGATCCTGGGCTCATCTGAGGAGGGCACATCACACAAGACAGCAGTGTCACCCACTAAAACTCTAAAACTCAGAGCTGATAGGGTGTCTAGGATAGGAGGACAGTCTACCTGTGCATCTTGGACAACACTGCTGAGGCTCAGCTACTGGGTGTTCACATGGCAGAGCAGGACACTTGATTGTGTTACATTTCACATGACCTGTCTAAGAGAGAGTTTACAAGCACAAAATCCCAAGCACAGAGTTCTTCAGACAGTCGAGCAATTTTAGTGTAATATTCCTTTAGATGTTTATTTAGAAGTGATAAATACGTGTTCAACGGTACCTCTGTGCAGACACAGCGCATACAGAACATGAATCCGAAGGGCTCTAGGTAGGGATGCCAGCTGTCGCCTGGGCTGTATGTCTTGTCTTTGAAACTACATACCACCCCGGACCCTGGGTGTCAAAAATGAGGATGAGCTACATGTGGCGCAGATGGCCGAACGTCAAAATAAACGCTTTTACATGTTAACTAATACATAAAACATTTTCGTCAAAGCGTCATCAGCCCAAAGTAATGCAAGCCAGAGGAAAACATGGGAAACTGCAAATGAATACCACTGATCCCACTTCAGCCCATTAAAACAAACAAAAGTGTAACTTTTGGTAGCTTCTGTGACAGAACGATAGGCCTATAAATAAGTTTCACCACAAAACACCAAAGTTACACCAAAAGTTTTTAAACGCTAGAGCAATAGAGGATGTTAATCTTAAAACATCTCTTCAGTTTTGGCTAAGTCCGAGAAAACTTTCCTTATCTGAGTAACATTGTCATGCTTCTCCTTATTTTAAGCCCCGCACAAGTTTGAAGAGGACAGAATAAGCATCAGCAGGGTTTGGCTCTTACCTTTCCGGGGTTTTAGCTCTGCATCTGCAAACCAAATGATAAAAAAGAAGAAAAACATGGACTTCATTTTTTACATGTGCGTGACTGAGTCTTCAGCGCGCAATAAGTGTGTTTCTGCCGGACAGAAACTGCAGGACTGTGAGACAAGGATACAAAAATATATCAAACTGTTCTTTTGGTTGATCTATGGCGCCCCCTTCAGGAGATAAAAGGTAGCGCCAGCTCAGGAACAGGGATGACAAGTATTAACAGCAGAGTAATCGCATGACCCTAAAATACACAAGCTAGATATGGTATGGAGTGATTACATTACAGATGTGGAGGAAGTGTTGAGATATTTTACTAAACTATAAGTAGCGATTCCACACTGTACAACTCGATCACAACTAAATCCTGCATAATTTTCCTAAAGTGGAAGTACAAAAGTATTGGCAGCTAAATTTACTTAAAATATCAAAAGTAAAAGTAGGCCTACTCATTAGCTGACTGGGTGGCCCCTTTCTATCTACTATTAATATTGTTCATTACTATTATTATTTTTATTATTATTACAAATGCATTATGTTGCATTCTAATGTTTTAGCTGGACATCATTTTAAGTATACTATTAAAAAAAATATATATATATATATATACATACATACGTACATAGAAATATAAATAAATAAATATATATAAATATGAGCTTTATGAGCTAGTTACTATATGTAATATAAATGTAGTGAAGTTAAATATTTGTAGAAGTACATAGTAGCTTAAAATTAAGAGTAAAAAGTGAAGTACAAGTGCCACTAGAGTAAATGCACTTAGTTATATTGCACCACTGCCAAATAATGACCATACATTACCCTCACCAACATCTGTGGGTCAGTTGATATACTGAACTTTAGGCAAGAGCGTATAGTAGATGACCAGTGAGTGCACTCATGATCAAGTCATTGTGCTATCTTCTATTACTTCCAGTGAAAGTGAAATTATCCCTGAATAATGCTGATTCAACTGTGGTCATTTTTGAGCCTGTATTTTGTGTTGTTGTATTGGATTAAATTATATTGTAAAACACCAAAAACAGTCTAAAACCAGCTAAAATTCACAAAGTAGGCCATGAAGAATTGAGGGCTAACATGCAGACAAAGACTTAATACTGTTCTCCATTTATTAACACACATGGGGGATAACAACGTGCAAACATGTTAAAATAGACATCAAGATGCCAAGAAACTTACTTGAAGATATGACAACCAAAAGAGATGTGACCAATATTCCTACAATGATTCTGGTACTCCTGCTCCCTATACTGTGATGCCTATTGCAAGCCATCGCCTGGCTTAATAATAAAGTAGTTTGTTTGGAGTAACAGCTTAATTCAGTGCAGATGTACATCGAAACAAAGAAAATCTCAGACTTAATCACAGATTCCTAAAATCCACAAAACTGTATTTTTTTAAAAATGGGATTCCTCTTGAGATGGAGGAAATGGCATGCTTCCAACTTACCAAAGATTTGAAACAGGTTGAGACTTAAAAAAAAACAAACCCAAATTAACCCAAAATAGATTAGATATTTTCCCTTTTATAAACTGCATTGGATAATTGGAACACTGACTTTTCAGCCATGAGTGGCCTAAAACTTTGCTTTCAGGATGTCATCCGGCCTGGCCATAGCTCAAAACTGTCAATATTTTAATAAAAATGTCACTTAAGATATCAGGTGTTTTTAAGTAGCTGTACACCCATAAACATTTTTTTTTTTTTTTTTAATCAAAACACGTTTCTTATACTGTATAGGGTCCAATCATGTGTGTGAGAATCTTAGATAGTTGAAAGAACGTCACAAGCAAATGTTAAAACACATATAGTATAGTAATCCAGCTCCTTGATCAGACACACCTAAGCATCCTCCACTAAACAAGATTTGGATTCAACAGCTGTCATACAAGTTACTTTAAATGTCTGAAGTACAAGATATTGCATTATAGGATGAATTAGACCGCTCACACACCCACACCCACACACACAACAGACAACAGAAAGCAAAAGTGGTGGAGTCTCAAGAACTGCTGCTGTGCGCCCCCGAGTCGTCCTCTTGCTTCTGCCGTTTCTTCGCTCGGATTTCATTCATGGCTTCCTCTATGGAGCGTGTGTCCCTCTTGTTGGCCACCGGCACTGGAAGAAAAAAAATACCAAAATAAGGAGTGAATAAAGAGGCGGAAGGAGAACTGTGGTTCGGATTAAGGTGTAAGTGAGGCAAAGCAATACAGTGATCAGTGCAACAACATTTACTCACCACAGCCATAAGCGCTGTTGGCCTCCAGTGTATGTGCTGCATCTTTTGCAGCTGAGGTGCCAATCAGGTGACTGTACTTGTCTCTGTAGTTGGAGTTGGGACATGTTTCTGCCTTCTTTGTCTGACTGGATGCGGTTTCTTCCAATGCAGCCTGTTCCTGCAGTGAAGAGGAAAGAAAAAGTCAGTCACAGATGAATCAACCCCATATACATAGTTAGATATCACCAATGTGAAATGCATTCTAGGAGTTCCTTGGCAGTAAAAATGTAAAGTGTTTATTTAAATATACCTGCTTCCTCTTAACCTGCCTCACTAGCTTTTACTTCAGTAAATTAATCAACACATTTCAATATCTCTCCTGAGAGGACAATGGGACTTGTAGCAGTCAACTGAAGATTATGCATATTACTGAATATAAACTTCATGTAAAGGGCAAAACAATAATGATATCCTTAGCCAAAGACCATTTGTGGTCAAGGTTATCTAAGTTAAGGCATCATTGTATTTCTTTATGCTCCATTGAAGTGACCTTCTGTGAAGAAATTGGGGTTTCTTTCATGATCATTTTCTCCCTCTATGCTTGTTGAGTCTGAACAAAATTGCATTGTATTTTGTTAATAAGAGGCTGACACAATAAATCTTTTACAGTGATTTTGTCCGTCTCCCTCTTTGCTTGTTTCACTTTGTGCTGCTGCAGCCTTTACGTGGATAGGATACCATTCAATTCAGACTTGTGAATTGAAAGTGATACAGTGATAGGCCCCCTAGTAAGATAGCCGCTTGGACTTTTACGTAAAAGTGAACAGGGTGCTTATTCAGACATGAGAACGACATGTTAACTTGCCATCAGATTAATGTAAAAGGGTGCATGTCTGAAATGGGCCTCAGTGAGAAAAAAAACAAACAAACAGAGTCTTACTTTTAATCTGCGCCGCTGCTCTGCCAGCTTGGGGTCCCACTCCTCTCCTTTGCGATAAGCTTCTAGCTCCTCATCTGATGGAGCAAACTCCTGCCATAGCACAAGGTGGAAATTAGTCACATTTCCCCACATTAATTCAATATCCAACACTGGATTAAAAGCAAAGTATTCAGACCTTCTTGAAAAGCATGACATAACGGCTCTCCTCGTCCTCTCCGAAAGAAAAAGAAGTCAGACCAGCCACTTCTGCAACATCATGCCTATAAGACAGAATGGAATGGCATGTTAATTGTTGTGAGCATATGATCAAACATGTCATGTTTTTTTGCGTAAAATGAGCTTATTGTAATTATCTGAAGTAATCACTACTTACAATATACTCCTTTCAATCTTCCCCATAGGATTGTATTTTCGTTTCTGTTGTGAACTATCTTGAATGAAATCCGACACTTCTTTCTCCATCTAAACGAGAGACAAAGGGAGTCAGTTTGTGTACTTTTAAATGTGATAAATACCGACAGTGGAGAAGGGAGGCCACAGGAGCTCTGTGTTAGAGCAGTGGCCACTTTATTATATAGACTTATACAATCTAATGCAATCCAATACAACTGTTCTGCCATAAGTCTATTTTTAGGGTGCCTGTAATGTTTATGTTGCCATTGTCATAAAGGTGTTAATTCAATTATATGTTTTAGCATTTATGTCACAGTTAAAGGTGGTTTTGTAGTGGACTGCATTATATTTAGGTGTTATAATATTCTGTCCCCCATATTTAAATAAAAAAGGCAAAAAATGAACAATTACTCAATACACTGAAGTCCAGTACAGCACCAGCTTTAACTATAACCTCGGTAATAAACATGTAATTGAATCTACACATTTCCAACAATGTCAACAAAAACTATCTATAATTATAAACGCTGTGAGTTGTATTGGGTTGCATTAGATTGTTGTGGTGTACCTAATAAAATGGCTACTGAGTGTATATTCAATAGTGTAACAGATGTGACACTTAAGCTCTCACCTTTTTCCTGAACTCGGCTTTCTTTCTTCTCTCATCTTCCTCCATCTTCTTGAGTCTTGCTGCTTGCTCTTCAAAAAGATATTAAAGAAATTAAAGTTTTCATGTCATGTGGTTTGTTTGTGTCCGATAGCGTTTAAAGTTTCCATCGTAAAACACAGATCACATAGTCTTACAGCTACAACCGGCCTGCTCATATTTTAAAGACTTAAGTCACGAAAAGGATAATCAAGAGACAGACTTCTTGTAATCCCAAAACCACATTTCCAGAACATTCAGGGAAAGTACACAGTGACTCAAATCCTATTATTTGTTGCACGTGTCTCCAGGCAAACAGCCTCTGATGTTTTATTGCAAGCCATACTCATAACAGTTAATGAAACAGATTTGGTTACTTTTTATCATCGCCGTCTTGTGGTTATGTCTTCACAACAACTTAAAATGAGATGACGTTTGTTTATTTGTAGCAACACTACACTTAGTATTGCCACAGTGTCACAGTTTTGTGCTGAGCTCTAAATAAGTACAGTTTCACGTGAGATCTGCAAACAGGAAATATTTTAACTAAAATTACTTAAAAAGTACTATTAAAATAGATAGGCCTATATATGGAGCCTAACAGAAACTGCTTTTCGTAACTCTGAAAGTCTCAAAAGGTAGCTTTCAGTAACTTTTAAATACACATGTGATTTACCATCTATCTAGTATTTATCACTACCAATTAACAAATATATGAATAATTATTATGTATACTTTTTTTTTTACATTATTCACTTTTGTCTACTTACAAAATGCCTTATAGCAAAGATAATGGTTTTTGAAAAGTAAAAGCTGTAAATTAATTGGCAGAGAGAAATGGTAGCTAAAACTATGACCATGAATGGAAATAATAGGATCTTACAAGAAATTGATATATAAAAGGTAGAGCACTATGAATGTTGAGAGGAAACTTATTTTCTATGTCAACATTCCGGAGGCTGCAGATGGACAGTGCTGGTTGTTTACATGGTGCTTAAAGGAGGTTTGTTATGTAACAGTACAGTAACAGCAGCGCCACTTGTATTCTGACTACCCTAACAGTTTGATCATGGTCTCAGATTTAATCCATTCATGAATATGAATAACGTTACACATCCAAGGATTTGGCCAGCAGTTATCGCCATTTTGATTGTATCGAATGTTTCAAAACAGTGAACCTTTTTTAACACAAGTCATTCTTAGTTCATAGTTATTCAGTGCATCTGAAAGCTTCTTTTCTCACATCACTAGTCTAGACTGTGACCTCGGGTCTGCGGCAGTCTGCAGACATGCGGGCTACATGATCCGTTGAGGCGGTACTAAACCATGGCCACACAGTGCAAGCTCAACTGGCCAATGGCAGCCCCAGAAGTGCTCTCTTCGCCTGTCCTTCTAATTTTTGACACAAATCTAAGTCCCTTATTATATCCATTTGGACTGTTTTAAAGTAACGCAAAACAAGTCCTTATTTATGCAAAACATGATGTACCTCGAGCCTTTCGTCGGGTTTCCTTGTCGCCGACTGTTGGAGGCTTTTCCATTGAGTTTAAGATTGAGCCTAGGAGGTCCGCCATCTTGGAATGATAGGGCACACGCACACCACTGTTTAGGGGAGGTTACTACAGGCAGGTCGATTTGTTGCTAAAAGTTGCTTAATGGCGTTGTGATGTCATTACGCAAAGACGTAAACTGTATCATACGTAAAATACACAATTACGTTACTCAAATTGACTAATATAAACACGTTTTTTATGATCAGATATTTTTTTTTTGTTATATAGGCTATATATGTAAGCCTATATAAGTTTGTTTATTCATATTTCACGATAACAACAACAAGGTTGAACAATTACAGCTAGCTCTTAAAGTGCATACTTTTTTTTTTTTAACCTATAGTAGCCTACCACTAACCAAACAATAGTACTCCGAACAGAATGTGTTTAAATGATTTGACCAAAAAATGTAGCTTGTTGTTTAGTTTGTCTTGTTGAAACCATGCTTCTTCTGCTGCATCTAACAATGATTGCTGCTGCTGCCTCTGGCTGGCTATTTAGCTGAGAATTGCAAGAGATTTGCAAATTGTATTAAAATCTCCCAGCATCTTTGCTTTGGGAGCTTTTAATAAAGTGTGCAGATCTTTTGTTTGTCCAATAATAAATATAGGTCTATAATACAGTAAATGCAACACTTTCAATGGGGCTATTTTGCATGAGTACTTTTACTTTTGATACTTTAAGTGCACTTTGCCACTAATACTTATACTTATGTACTCAAATATTTCTGTTATGTACTTAAGTAGCAAATGTATCACTCTCTATATAGAGAGAATGGCTTTCTGTACTATTGAAGCCCCACACAATGTGATTCACACTGATGAGATGTGTACTTTAAGCACACAATTGTATCCAGAGTAACCTTAAATCAACATTCACTGGAAGAAAACAATTTAATTTCTCTTTTTTTGTCATACATACAATATCTTAAAAACAAAGGAGTGTGCTGCAGTCATGGGATTTGAGATGGGAGAGCTTGAAAAAGTTGTTGTTCTTCTCAGGAAAAGTGCTTTTAAATTTGGCAGGTTGCTAAATGCTCTGATTTAGTCCAATGCTGAGCAAGGTAATGCTGCTCAGCTCCTCGTGCTCAGTTGGTTCCTGGTTTTCCCAGGCCTATGATCTATGATGGCAAAAAAGATAAGACTTGGACTGTTAGACTTAAGATTAATCACAGATCTGTGTGTGTGTGTGTGTGTGTGTGTGTGTGTGTGTGTGTGTGTGTGTGCGCGTGTGTGTGTGCGAGATAGAGAGAGTGAAAGAGAGAGAGAATACTCTCAGCTGTCCACAGTGACAGTGTGTCTTTGAGCTGTGAATGTTTCATCATTTTACAACAGTCATGCCTCACTGTCAATTTGAAGATAAGTCTTATCTCCAGTGTGTGTGTGTGTGTGTGTGTGTGTGTGTGTGTGTGTGTGTGTGTGAGAGAGAGAGAGAGAGAGAGAGAGAGAGAGAGAGATTAAACAAGCAAACATCTTAATAAGCACTAGGGGGCATGCTATACAATTATATGTCCATGTCTATCTATGCATATATGCCTTGTGTTGTTATTGTTTTGTTAACAATCCTCCCCTGTGTCACTGGAACAGCGTGTTTTGTGCTGTTTGATTGTAGTTTCACAGCATCAGCAATAACACATGAACTTTTGCCATATTCAGATGTGGGCAGAGCAGTGGTTGAACAGAAAACACAGCAGGACAGACAGAATTGTACTGCTTACTGTGTCTAAAACAAATAGATCAGTTAGTATTTCACCTATAATTACAACTTTTGGAGGGCTTGTTGTTTTGAAGGAGTCCTTTGTGGAACAGCCATATAGGGGTGTATGTAAGTACCAAAGAACGGACCCTTTTTCATTTTGATTTATCTGATGGTACAGGTAATTTATAGTATCTCAATCCCAGAACAGGTTGTATAATAAAGTATTGTTTTGCACAAAACACTTAACACATACAATTACAGTATGGTTCGTTGTTAAATGCCTAAAAGTAATCTTAAATTCTCAAGAAGCTGCAGCTGTGGACTAAACTGAATAAGCTGATAGTCCTGACTTTCAGCCCTCAGACTGCCCTCAGACTGCCATCATTCAGCGATACTTTGTTATTGTGATTTGGACAGAGCACGACAGACTCCTCCCCCGTGGGTTGAAATGCTGTATAAATGCAGCATCAGCCTGTCAACAACAGTGTCTGAAAGCTTATTGGTACCTAAACATGAAGGGACTGAGCTTGGTTCTCCTTGTGCTTCTCCTGATGCTCACAGTCGGGGAGGGTAAGCAATGGATACACCCATTTTCTTCCTGTGCGAGATCAAATCAAGATATGGCAAATGCTCAAACTACACTGTGCTCATTAGTGGGCTTGTTTGTGTGGCTCTGAGAAGAAGTCAAACAAATTATGACATCACAACTTGACAGTTTTTGTTAACCATTAAGTAATTGCAAATTTTGTTAAATTCTTTTTAAGATACATGGATATAATGTGATTAGTATATAAAACGAGTCCACAAGTTACGCCAATATTCATCAGAAATATGGGAAGAATTTATAATTCTTCTATAATTATCTACAGGCAATGATCCAGAAATGCAGTACTGGACATGTGGGTATAGAGGACTCTGCAGACGGTTCTGCTATGCTCAGGAGTACATCGTTGGTCATCACGGTTGCCCTCGAAGATACAGGTAGGCCTGCTAGGATCATAACTGTGCATACATTTAATTGCAGAGGCAGCATAGAAATGATTGCTAATTGTAAGATTATCTTACGCTGTACTGTCTGTACTCATTTTCAGGTGCTGTGCTGTGCGGTCTTAGCATCTGCATGCACCAGTATGAGGGCTGACATCTCCAGCACAGGATGCTGTGATCCTGGTCTACAGACGGCATTATTCTGGACAAACCATTTTGACAACGTTTCTCTCAATCAACCCCTCTTGGACATCTAAAATGCTTTTGAAGTGGATTTTATATACAGCTCATTTTACAGCTATTAGGTGTGCAGCTGCAATCCTGCTGCTCATAGATTTGTTTTTGTTGCTTGAAACCGTGTGACCGATCCTGTATCTCACATTTAATAACGTTTTATAATCAATCCTTTGTGAGCAGTCAGTTCGACTCTCTGAAATGCAGTGTTACCAATAAATGCATGGAAATAAATTGACTGATGCTTTGGTTTGTTGCCGTTCAGTTAGGGTAAACATCACTACCATCTTTAATTATACCGTGCCAAATGTAATGCAAAGTCATTCTTTAAGTTTAATATCTAAAATATAGTGTTAACACTAACTCTGAAGCCCATTACCCACTTGGCTTGACCTTATGGAAATAACAGCATGGAAAGCAGTCTGAGCTGAGTCTGGCATGCTTTCGCTCAGCGCTAGTGACAGGACACAATAATGGTCAAGCGACTGACCCAAATAGCTGTGATGGAATAGAGCTTTTGTGAATGAATTATTGTGTCTCTGTGTTTATCTTAATTCACCATTCTGTCTGTCTGGACAACACTGTCTGGAACAGACAGACAACGTCACAATCCACCATTGCAAAGCAAATTCATTGTCATATTGTCTGCCTTTCTTTGTCAAATATCTTTGTTGGTGAACTTTGGCTACATTTTATTTCATTTATTTAGGAAGCAATGTGACTATCAGCTGAAAACAAATTCCCCCCTGAGTTTAAGGCAACATCATCACTGGACAACAAGAAGTCATGATTCATTAGTAAATACCGACATCTAGTAACCAACTTACTATATGATTCAACATTTTATTGTCCATCTAGTTACTGAATGTTGTGCCAGAGTTAACAGAGCCAGGATCTGAAGATGGTTAATGACTGTTCCGGGCTAGTAGGTGTTAAAGGCATGGATGCTGCTATTTGTAAACACGAGCCGCTGTATTGTGCTGCCCTGCATTGTCATCTGAGTGGAATCTTTGTGCTATTCAGACAGTGCAGCGTGACCAAACTACAAAGGGGTAACCCCCCACAAACCTGTTTACACAAGGCTGTCTGTCTTCACAAAGCTGACAGCTTAAAACAGTAAGTTATTACAGGATGGATGTTTTTTTTTTTAACTGTAACAGTATAGACCTTTGTCACTGTAGATAAACTAGGGTTTGAAAATGCTGCGGGTGCTTTTTACAAGTTGAGAAGAAATCACATAGTAATATTCTAATGCTAGCAACAAACTGTGACCTTTAACACTGCAGCCCAAGTTAAGCACGGGTGCAGTTCCTCAAGTCTGAGTGACTTGTCAAAATAAAATGCTAATTAGAAATTATTTAGAGAAGAAATCACAGAGCCGACACTTGACTTCAACAATTGTGTCTGTACTGTTAAGTAAAAGTAGAGTTTTTGTCAAACTGAATGTTAATCTCATAATACTATAGGCCCAATAAACACATTGCATCATTAAGAAATATGTAAAGGATGATTTAAGATGATCTTTGACTTGTCTACATTATCTACATTTACTATTTATCCATATAAACATCATGCACTATAGTTTATTTCTGCTTTGGCGTTGAGAGTCATTCCGAAGACTTGTTTTCAAGTGAACAAAATAAAATGGCCTCCACTTCATTAGATGGAGCAGTGTAAGGTTGCACTCTGACCAATAAAAAACAACTTTTTACAACTTCCAGTTCCTCAACTAAGCGACTCAGAAATCCAGACTAGTCCTGAAACCACTCCAGCGTTGTTCTCAGCTGTGTGATTCGGGTAGCTGTTATGCTAAAGTCAGAGCACTTTAGATAATATTTTCTTAAAGGACTTTGACCAGTCTCTTGCATTTGAGAGGCATCTGTTGTGGTGCTGCCACCACTATAATCCAGTAGCTAGAGCGATGGCATTATCCAGGTGATGAGCAATACCTGGATTTCATTTGAAGTAGTGCTTGACATTCAGATTAGAGTTTAACTTTTTAGGGTCTATTAAGTGTCATTATACAAGCTCTAGCTAGAATGTCATAGCCTTGTACCGTTACAACCATAAAGGCCTGATTGATGGAGCGCTGTAGACAGTAACTTGTCCTCTCAAGTTCACTTGCTGATGATCTCTGAAGCTCTGTTAAGCGTGATTTATGCTTCTGCGTTAAATCTATGCCGTGGCTACGCACGTAGGTAGTGGAGGCACAGACCCTATGCCGGACCTTACGCTGTAGCCTGACGTGCACCCCTTCGAAAAATGTAACTACACATTGCGGCAACGCTTTGTTTCTCTCAGTATGCCTCTAGAGTCGGTACTTGCCCCGAAGCTAATTGCCGTCACTCTCTCACTCGCTCTACCAAACACGAGTGAGAGAGTGACGGCGATTAGCTTCTGAGCGAGTAACGACTCTAGAGGCGTAGTGAGAGAAACAAAGTGTCTCCCCTGTGCTTTCTGACCAAGGTGGAAAATCTGTATCAGGAAAAGTTAACCCTCTCCTTTATTTCATGTTATTTATGGAGAAGGAGAACGAGGAAATGAGTAGGGGGAAATGTAACGCTACCAAGCCACGGCCAAGCGGCGTGCGTCACTGCGACGTGTAGTTACATTTTTCAATAGGTGCACGTCAGGGTACGACGTAGGGTCCGTGCCTCCATGTACCTACGTACATAGCCAACGTGTAGATTTAACGCAGAAGCATAAATCACGCATTAAGATCAATTTCCAAAAGATGATTTTTTTTATTCCTCTTTTTAGTCAACTTTAGCATGGGTCCATAAACTTATGAGCACCACTGTATAAGTATATCATCTTAAGGATGCCTCTAAGGTCAATCTAGAGTATCACAGCATAGGGTCTGTATTCATGTACATGAGATATGTCTGTAAATGCATAAAGATTGTTTGTGGACAAATAATAATGCTTTGTACATTTTAAATTGAGTATTTCTAACAAATACAGAAAAAATTAAGATGAATGAATTCTTACTAAATGCCATTCCACATAACAGAAGTAACACCTGTAAAATGCTTTGCAATCCCCGACAATAGCCCTGCAATAAACATTATCATTGGGATGCTGTTGTATTATAATGTACAGGTTTTGTCGTTTGTGTCCAGACCCTGTTCCAACCTAACTTTGGACCGTAGTCCAAAGTAGTCACGTATACTTTTATAGGGAGACATAAACTGCATGAAATAACAATTCCCTTTATACAAGAGCAGGTCACAGGCCTGCACTTCCCACATACAGGAAATCAATCAACTTGACCTGTTTCCAGATGAAGTGGATGGATTAACTCACCGCTTCATTCAAAGTAGGTTAGTAACCTCTTTACAGATGCTGCGATGATCACTTCAATAAGAACACCTATGGGCAGACCAGCTGACTACTTGCTGAACATGTGAAAGGTAGCAAAATGTGAAAAAGCTGGCATAGATATATATCTGTATATTTAGTTTACTAATAAATACCTTAATGTCTGTACCACAAATTACATTTCAGTTGAATTACCTTAATAAAAAGGCTGTATAGCAAATACTGAACCACTGAATCTGGAACCCCTTTTAATCAATTTAAATGTAAAACACAGAGAAACATTCAGATATATCTTCTTATTCAGAGGCATACAAAACTAAATGCTTCCCTGACAGAATAGATATTTTATCCCAACAGTTTTCCCAGAAAATACAAAGAGGTTTTAGCTATTTCACTACAGCTATACAATTTCATACTTATATATACTATATACTACTAATACTATATATATACACTAATGTTAGAAAACTAATAAATGAGAAGTGGGTACGCAAAGGTATGACCATTGTTTTGTCAGGGCTTTATTGTTTCTGACAAAATATGTGATCAATATTTCATTACTAATGCTTAAGTCTTATAATTGGGTTATAACTACATAATTTAAAGATTAGCAGCCACTGAAAATTGCTCTGCTGTCCTGAAGGAAATCTCTGAGATTTTGTGTATGGGATGAGATAATAATTTAGAAAATGTGAGCATAGCGTTGGATGTTAAGTTTACTTTCCTTGGCATCCAGAGGTCTGCTGCGCAAAACAGAATAACTAAATTATTAAATAAAACCCATAACAGCTCTTTCTCTCAGCAAAAAGCCAGATGACCAAATGCAGTAATTCATCAAATCCATTTCTTTGGAATGGGTCCTCAAAGTTGCAAATACAAAACATGTAAATACATAAAACAAATACAATAGGGTGTGCTTTCACTGCAATTTTTCTGATCATATTGACTTTTGGTTTCTTTGCAACATGAAAACCTGGACCTGAAGGTTTTCTTAATTTTAATCCATCCTGCACTATAAAATTAATTCCGGTGATATGGTTTTGATTTTTGCTGGCTTTAAGGGCAGACGTACAATTTTGAAGAGCAAATATTGCACAAAATTGTGTTGTACACTACTATAACTTGAGATCTGAGCATTATACATTTGAAAAAGTAATATTTCTCACTGCCATTAAACCCTGTTGAAACAAGAGGTGTTATATCTCTTACGCCTGATTTTGTGTGTAATTTAATTTCATAAAATAAACATTACACAACTTTATGCAACATCTGGGGAGTACAAAAAGGTTTTACAGCACTGTTTATGACCACATGCAATTTCACATCTCCAGCAAAGACATGATTTAGCTTGGATACCTGGACTTCTGAGTCAGGCTTGTTGGGTTAAAATCTCTAAGATGTTGCTGCTGAGACAGTAAGGTGCAATCTTTCACATTTGTGGCAAAGCACTCTGTAGCTTTAAACTAGCTTTGTTTCCCAAATAAAATACTCAAGAAGGAAATCTTTTGTTAGTAATGCAAAAAAGCAAAATGCCCTTGAAGATACAGCTGTGGGCTAAATTTGAGCCTGAGAAACCGACTGTCTTAGTTTAGGAGAAAGGTGTGATTTGGTGCCCTGTGCTGTGTCTGACTGAGGTTGACTGAGGTTGAAGCCAATCCTCTTTCAATTGAGAATGCAACCTAAAGCTTTATTGTATAGGTTAATCGGTGTTCCACAACTTGTTATAAAAAGTTTGATGGAATAAGTATTAAATATCTTTTTCTATTTTGAAGAATTTAAAAAGATAAAGTGAAATGAGAGTGCATTAACAACAACAATCCTTTCAAATGGTTTATAAAAAAATAAAGAGCCAATCTAACAATCCATGTGCCTGCCAGGACAGAACAAAGCAAACACATCAGAACATTGCAATGTACATATTCATTTGTTGTTACAGAGCTGGATTAGCAGTTTGTTTTAGGACAAAAACTCTGACTCACTCACAAATTGGCAGAGAACATTTGAAAACACACCAAAAAAAAAAAAAAACACTGGAAAATGACAAAAGCAGTTATGAACTTAATATTGACAACAGTAAAACAAAATTTGCTAACTTATTTACATTGATCACTTACTAAAATAGAAACCTATCATCCATCTTCTCCATCATCTCCTACTCTACTATGCCAAATGCTGTAATTGAACCAGTCACAAAAAAGGAAGCTTTTTAGTCCCAGCCATTTACAATGAAAGGTTGTAGATGAGCGATGCTCAGTGCGCACACCAGTAAAGATACAATCACAAAGACTAACTACCCATAAAATAGTTTGGCAGAGCTTCAATACAAACAGCCTATTAATATTTCAAATGGTAAAAAGTCATATGGATATATTTCAGTCATTTTACTAACAATCCATTTTCTACAAATGTAAGTTTTTGTTCCGTCTTACAGAAGTTGATTTCAACTCAGGAGCTCAAAAGTGATTCTGATACTGTTTGAATTAATGCCTGTCCAGTGGTGATGATCAGACCACACAAAACACTGCATGTGTCGGATTTATACAGCACTGAAGACGCTGTAGCAACTCTCTAATGACAGGCCTCTGCCTTAAATCTTACACTCAATTATACTCTCTGTCATTGTAAACAACATATAAAACGGTAGGGCTATGGCTTAACTGTCATTAAAAAAATATGTTTGATCACTGCATGCTACAGATTTACCTTGCTAAATAGTCCTTGTGGTTTCTGTGCTAAATGATTGAGCTGAGCCAACACCTGGGTGTCAGCACAGCTTAAATGTGCCCCCTACCATTAGGATGGAGCATTGAAAAGGCTTAAAAAACCCAAGGAGTGATTTGTTGCTTCCTAAACAGTCCAAACTCTCAAGTAAATTACACAGGCCTGAAGGTTTACATTCAAAAAGCCAAAACTCCTTTCTTGAAAATGTAGATATCTGATTTTTCCACTTGTACTTGGGGATTTAACATTTTAGCTGATGTCAGATTTGAGGTACCATATTAAGTACTCTTCCCAGTGGTAGTAGGCCTGAGTAAACTACATACCTCCTCCATGTCATAATAACAGAATCTAATATTTGATGACATTCATCATGACTGTTACAAAGAAAAAAAAGAGACAATACCTTGAAGACATGCTGGCTGGGCACTGGGTAAGCTTTCACTAGTTGTAGTTTAGTTTAGGCAGTTTACTGGATGGCTGTTCTGTTTTGTATGTTTTTGGCTGTATTCAGTGCACCTTTTTCATTGCATTATTGTCTTTATCACTTAGACAAGCCACTTTTCACTTCATAGCGTCTTAGGTTTGTGCAATTTAGGAGCTTTTCATACTGTCCATGGCAAAATGTGGACTTACATCATTTTCACAGCTCTGTAACATATTAAAGTTAATTCAGCTCTAAGGCCTATTTTGCAAAAATAATGACAAAACAAACTATATATTAGGGTTGGAAAATGGGACAGATATATCAGCTACAGACAATGTATGGCTGATGGAATTTGTTTGGCTGTTTTAAATTCACCAAAATATTTGCATTTATACGTCCCACCACAACGGGATTCAAGGCTTCAAACATGATGCAGATATGTAACCACAAAGAGCACAATTTCTATGCCATCAGTAGTTGCAATGGAGCCGGCAATATGAGGCTTCATTCATAACCTGCATAGTGTCATACACAGCATAAAGATTACCTGCACTCCAGTGTGGCTTTTTAAAAGACATCATATCAGTATGATCTGTGTAATGGCTTTGGAATCCAGTGGTGTACTGCGGTTTTGCAAGTGCAACACACAGTTGGTCACATGGAGCTAATGTAGTGAATACACCATCAATCACCACTTAACGTGGATATGCTGGCCAATTGGAAAAAGTCTGCCCTATTGCCCAACCCTAATATGTAAACTTTATGTTGATGCGGTGGCACAGAACAGTAATGAAAACAAAGTTTTGAAAGTAAAGATATATGGCCAAAGATTTTCAAACACATGTTATGGCCTTGCATCAAACTGGAGCATCATTAGCACTAGGATGGCCCAAGGAAAGAATCAGCTAAGCACCTCTTCTACAGTCTGGCCCAGCTATGATGTCCAGGTTATACACTGTGGAGTCCTATCCAAGTTCACTCCATACTCTTTAAGAATTTGTAGTCACAGAGGATTCTGATAGATACCTCTTCTTGACACATCTCATCTTTACAAAATTGATTCCACTTTTGGTCCCATTCTCATTTCTGAATTTCATCTTCAGCGTCTGAAAAGCTGGAGTAACTGTTAAGGACACAGATGATTCCTTGCAGTCCAGGGCAGCTGGCTGGCTTCTTTGTATGGTGGTGGCTTAGGCTACTCACATTCAGTGATCTTCAAGGCAGGAGCGGTCATTTGTGAAATAAGTAGATTGGCCTCTGAAAACCTGTTGCAATGGGGAGAAAAAAAAGTTGAAAATGACATCAAGTGGTGGATCACATGTAATGCATACATTTGTTCTGACAAATTAGAATATTTACCTCTTATTGAACACTTGGGGGCCCCAAGGTACTCAGAACTGGTGAAGCCCACCTCTGTTGTAAGGTATGATGAAAACTGGTCAGGTTTGAGGCGGATGCTGTGAAAGTTCCTGCTAATATTATCCTGTCAAGTGAGAGGGAAAACGAATATTTTAGCCAATCAAACAAAGCTTTAAAAATCACAAAGGGCACCTGGTATATCCCAAGTATTTTTGCTGTGTTACAAAAGTCATGGTGTGCATCACAACAGCCCTCTTAGTCATCTTAGTTTCTTACCGTCAGCTTCTTCCTCCTCACATAGGACTCCCAGGGCTGTGGCTCCAGAATGAACATGCCTCCAGGACGGAGATGTTTGTAGACTCTCTTGAAGAGCCGCATGAGGCCACTGTCTCCCCAGTTCAGGTGAACCCATTTGGTAACGCTCAGGCACAGGATCACGTCGTACTCTGGACGCTGAGTCAAAAGAAGATTATCGTTCTCCAGTACATAATTGGCCTAAAAGGAGAGAAGAGGGGCAGTGAGAAAAAACATGGCCTTGACAGGACAAACTATTTTGTGCTACTATCAGCACCATGACTGTAATAAAGTCAAGATTTTTTTCTGAAACAAGCACATTAGGGGTATGGCCACAGCTGGAAATCTGGTATTTGAAAATCTTATTTTTTGTTTTTGTTTGGAGGCCACAGTTCGGAGACAAAAGGAATTTAAAGATATATATTTAAAAAAAAAAAAAAAAAAAAAAGAGAGACAGACCATAACACTGAGCAACATAAACAAACACAGGAGCTACGGAGGAAGAATACCCACCAAATTTTACTGCTGCTCTGTGAAACCATTTGACTTACAAATGGTGCAAGATTAATATGAAAGCGTGTGTCGAGAAGTCCAGAAAGGGATTTGTTGTAATAATAAATGTATCACTTTGAGTCATGTATCAAGTAAAAAAAATTAAAAAAAAAAACTTGGCTCCACCTTCTCAAATATGGAGATACATGGACTGATATGTATTATTAATGCAGAATGAGAAACAGTTGAGGAGAAACAGAAGGAGAGTGTTATTTGATCCTGATCACTATTTAAACAGAAGGCAACTGGGAACAAAGTTTGGGAAACTTGATTATCAGAACAGACCTTTTTCACAGTAGACATTTTCAAATGTAATATCAGGAAAAGACACCGGTGTTATTAGCAATAGCTGGGGTTTGGTCTACCGCACATCCAAGAAATGTTATCGAGAGTCAAGATGAGAAACCTTTACATTTGAAAGAGAAAATCTGACGTAACATTTGTCAAATTCTCAATCAAAGGTGGCACTGATAGGCCAATGCCAAATGCTTCTAGCCATATTGCAACATCACCCTGGCGAAAAGGACAGACTGCTTCCTCTTTCCTGCTTCCATCTTTCAGTTCTCAAAATCACTGGCAGCGTCAGGGAATAGTGAGCCTCTGAATGGAAACACACACAAGGTGTGCAACAGACGTAAGGGTGGACAAACTAGTAACAGTAATTCCCTCCATTATCACAGCTTGAGCAAGTGAAGATAAACTCAAGACAATAAGAGTGACTCAGAAAATCAAACGGGTGCAGATGCTTCCTTATTAAAGGATCTAACCATAACAAAAATCTGGCCAACATGATTGATTTATATATCTGTATTGAATTATAAGAGGGGAGAAACCTGTGTCCTTATGACTGGGAGCGGAGTAGCTTTTGGTAAACACGAAAACAACTGCATTAAAAATGTAATTAATCTGTTTTCATTGATTCCCAGATATATTTAAACTCCCAAAGTTGTTAAAACTTTCCAACAGTGCACTTTCCAACCATGCATATGTGCCATGCCAATGTCCTGAAAGATCTACAGTACATGATTTATTCACCTTTGTAGGCCTAATCACAATCATTTAAAAAAAGGAAATCAGTAACACAAATATATGCATACTTAATTTTAATATCAATTTATACTCAATTACAATGTTAACTTGCATGCAATTGAATACTTCTATTCATTCTCATGCTAAGTTTATACCATATGCATCTTGTGTAGATATGCTACATGATGGAACTGACCGACCGTGCTGTGACAACGCTATCCCTAATCTAGAAGCAAGACAATTATCATCAGGTTGCAGGGAGAGTAAGTGGGTGCACAAATTATGTCAAGTTCTCTTGTGAATTCAGTCAGACCTCAGAGTGTTTCTTGTAAAATGCAGCCACTCTCCTATAAGTCTTTTTGGATACGTTTTAATAGGTTTTACAATGGACAGGGGCTGGTTTCTTTTAGGGCTGCACAATTAATCGCAATTTTAATCCAAATCGCAATATGGATTAGTACAATATCCAAATGGCATGGGGGCGCAATATTTGTTAGAGGCAAAATATGTTGTTGAATTAAGTATGGTGCTGCAGAGACGTCCCAGCCTACAAATCCTATCCTACAGACTAAAGAAGAAAAAAAAAATTCTTTGTTTGGTACAGATCCTAGCAAAAATCACACTATTATTTATTTTCCTTTTAAATTTGAATATTTTTCAATGAAAATGAGAATAATGATACAAAAATTATCATTCCCACCAATATTGTAAATCATATCGCAATTGCAATATCAGTAAAAAATAAATCACAATTACATATTTTTCTCATATCATGCAGCCCTAGTTTCTGTACATCATGCTGCTACCTTAGTCTTAATGAATATATAACATGCAGACATAATGCATGCAGCATGTAATTGTGAGGTAATGATTTTATTTTGGCCTTCATCTAAGCTCCCAAGATGCAAAAACATGGGAACCTCATTCATGCTGCCACCAGATGTTCACACAGGCAATGCCGTCTTACCTTGATGAAGGACACATTTGAGGGGAACTCTCCGGGCCGTGTGGTGGATGTTTCTGTTAGTGGAGGTGCAGCAATGGGGCCCCTGGAGATCCGTAGGGACACGGGAAAAGAGCAGCTCACAGAGTGATCAGCGGGGGGTGAATCACAATCTTCCTGCTCCATTACCTCTGTTTTGTCGCCCTGCCTCTGGGTCCCCGCCTCATCTGTGTGACAGGAGTCATTGTCATTTGCAACCTCTGCAGGGCCACTTTCTCCTTTCACCGGTTTACCGTTTTCATCCCTGCTCTCTGCTTCATTGTGCTTCTTGTCTGTGCCTGTGAGACTCTCATTTCCATTCCTCGCCTGCTTAGTGCTCTTTTTCTCCTGCATCGCATGCCTGGCCTCTTGGGTCTGCAGTTCAGACAGATAATGTCTGATGTTCTTACGAGCTGCATGTACCAGACCACTGTCAATATCCAGGCCCAATATGCGGGCAGGTCTTAGCATTTTGGCAATATAGAGTGTTAGGTGGCCTGAGTTGCACCCCAAATCTAGAACGTCTTTACCTTCAAACCATTCGGGACGAAGCACACGTACCCGTGCGTCTTCACTAGCGCCTGGGTTGCGGTAGCCATAATACTTGTTGTAGTTCCCATACTGGAACTTCTTCTGTTGCTCCTTCGCCTGGGTGTGGGGCTGCTGGTGCTGGCGACCTCCTGGCCCTGTTTTGGAACCACTCCTTGGTGTGTGGAAGGACTGGAAATTTCTCGATGTACCACAATTCCTGTCTACAGATACTGACTTTCCAATTGGCGTAGAATGGGTCACAGGGGCCTCCATTTTGCCAGAGTTGCGCCTACGCTTGCGTCTGCTTGTGTGCTGGTTTGGTGCCCCCGATGTGGAGGAAGTGGAATCCTCTATAGAAACAGATGTCATCTCCTCCTTGCAGCTGGCTGAGTTGTCAGCTGAGTGCTCATGGGAATCCCCTGCGACACTGGAGAAACTGTTGGACTCTTTGGAGACATCTAGAGCAGAACATGAGGCTAACATACCTGGAAGCAGTGTGGAGGTGCCAGTTTTAACCTCACTTTTTCCTGATTCTGAGAGGTTGATCTGTGTGGTTGAAATCCCACCTCCTCCTCCTCCTCCTCCTCCTCCTCCTCCATGGTGTCTATTGCGGTGTCTCTTCCTGCCACCACTTTTGAAGGGGGACACCAAAAAGCTGCTGCCTGCTATCCCGCTGTTCAGGTTCAGTGGATCTGTGATATCTCTGGGAATGAGTATTTCCACAGGGTCTCGACTCTTCGCTGGCAGCGGGGAGGATTTGGGCGTCTCTGCATTGAGTGCCCTGTTGACCTCCTCATCCAGCAGGCTGTTGAGATTCAGTGGGTCAAAAATGTTCCCACCCAGGAGGAAGTTGGTAGGCAGGACGGAGTCACTCTCAGAGTTGGCCCTTCGTCTCCTCTTGCCAGATGTCGGATGCTTGAAACTAGCGGTTGCTGTGTAGCGGCGCTTTGTTAGTTTTGTTTGTTGCTGTTGTTTGGAATGATGAAAGCTGTTCCTGCGATTGATGTTATTCTCGTTCCCTCTGGCTCCCTGTCCAGCATCGTCTGAGTGGGTAAGCGCATCAGTCGTGCTGATGTGTTTTGGAGAGGCTTCAGGGCCTGAGACAGGACAAGCAGCTGCAAAATCAGGGGTGGCAGCAGTACCCTCCACCATCACAGTTATATTGCTGTATCCTCCAGTACATTCTGAGAGCTGCAGAGATGAAGTTGAGCTGGCCTGTGGACTGCCAGTTTTTACAGTATCCTCATCAACAGACATCACTTCTGGTTTTCAGGACTGATGCAGACATAGAAATTATTCTGGATCTGAAAGTCAGAAAAAAAAAATCTGTCAAATAAAAAACTTGAATAGTATAAATCACGTGAGGTATGGTGAACAACAATACATAAAAGTAGGTTATTGCTTCAATCACACACAATCAGAACTACAATGCAGTCACTCATACAATTTACTATTTTATGCTTTTGAGATTTTCACACTTGAGTCAAGGGACCTGCACCTCAAAAAATGAGGGTTAGTTAAAGTACACGTTTTGGTCAATCACTTTGCATTTACAGAAGAAGATGTACCAGATGACTCTTTACTCTCAGTCATATCCTAACATAGCAGTGTTTCCTCTGTATTCATTTAGCAGTGCTGCACCACCACAGCATGGAAATTACCACCACTGCAAACATAGCCTATGTTTAATATTGTAATTTAGCGTTAATGTTATCTATAACTAAACTAAGTGTAGTCCACCTGCTTTTATAAGTAACGACTATATAATAAAAGATATGTTGAACATTAGAACCTCAACTTTAAACATAACTTAGACACAAACAGCAAAATATATGAGACATAATAATTACTACCAAAAGCAACACAGCTGTCTTAAAATTACAGAGGAAACACTGCATAGTGTTACAATAATAACAGTCCCCGCTTTAGATGCGGTGTCTGGGACTACGTCATTATTAGATTGCGAATCTGACATCTAAAGCGTGTCTACTCAGGGGTTACTGACCTGAAAAGTTTAGGAGTCCTCCCTGTGTTGGATAGTTATCTAGTTAGCAAGCTAGCTCTTAGCTTCTCTATTGCGGGCCAGAAGACTGAAACGTCGACTAAACGTTCAGCTCCACTCCGGCCAAAAATACGATACTAGACAAACAGTCAACTACCCAGCTCGATGTGCTGCTGCCTGAACCCCCCTAAAATCGTGATACACATTGTTAAAAGTAATACTATCTACCAGGTGTCTATCTCTACACATACAGTCAACAGTTTAGTGTAGTCACCATCAAACTAACAGTCTCACCTCACAGTTCTCCCCGCCTCCGGCCGGACTGTCACTACCGCGCACTCTCTCGACTCGAGCTAACGTTAGCGTAGCTAGCACTCAAGTGTTCCTACATCAATACAACGGTGGCAAGCAACGCAAACAAACAAGTAAACACAGAGCGGGTATCCCGTAGTAGTCATCCCGCAGTTAGGGGCTCCTCTGCCCTCCAAACTGTCTTGTCGACTTCTTCAGTGAACTCCTAGTCGCCCAGTGTCTGGCAGGTTGGTGAATAAATTATTCCATTCGCTGATAGAGTCGGCATGGCGGCGCATCCGGGCTCCAAACTGTCCAAGATGACAGGGGCGGAAATCTCTGACTGGAGGAGAGCTCCGTCTCTGGGCTATTATAATGAGCCTCACTGATCCTCATGCTAGTAAGTAAGGCTGCAACCACTATCGATTAAGTCAATTATTGTTAACATGATATAAGATAAAAAAAACAAAAAAAAAACAGAGAAATCCTGCAAATCCTGTGAAAATGTAAATGTTTAGCATTTCCCCGGCTACATTAACATTACTTAGCTGTTAAACTTTAACAAAATGGACAATCATTTTTTATTTCAATCGATTTGACCAATCGTTCCAGTCCAAACATTACTAATACAACACATTACATTGTGGTGTTATAGTATCCATATAAGGTTAGGCCTGTTGTTTTACTTATAATATATTTTCAACTCAAAATGCAGTTCTGTCCATGTGAGTACAGTCTATGGTGTAAACATAGGCAACAATTTGTGTTTTGTGGATAACTCATTACTGACAAGCAGGAACATTTTCTTTCTGAACATTCTAAATACCATAGCAAGACCTTCATGTATGCAGCCAAGTCCTCCTCAGACTTGTATTTGTTTTATTTTTATACTTTAATAAATATTTTTCATTAGATTAGTCAACAAACAGGAAGATTTTACTGAGATATTCTGCAACAATTTCTAGTGTTTATTGATAAATTCAATCTACAGAACTTACTAATGACTAGAATTTAATGTTTAAAGTGCATTTTTGAGGAATAGAAAGATCGCAGCCTCTTGCAGTTAGATTAAGGAGGCTAAATCCTTCATCATCTTTTTCACTTTTGTCTTCTCTCCGCACAGATGTAGGAGTGACCATGAATGCAACTTCAAGCTCCTGGTAAGGTAGCACACAAAATCATTGCCAAATTTTGGATGTTGCTATATGCCAGTTCAATTTAAAGACTACTTTGTTATTCTGTTTACCACCGCATCGCAGGCATGGCTACAATCCACAAACCAGTTGTTGGTGCTTTGGTTTTGATGACACCCTCACAGTAAACTTCAAGGCCACAATCTACAAGGTAGGCTTGTTCACCCTATCATTGCTTCCCTGACCAGTGTCTAGAGTAAGCCTGAAACTAGAGCTCTGGATGTGAACTGAGGTAGCAGGACGGCTTATGTCACTTCCATCCACATAATTGTGGCCGTTCACCACAACATTTCAGCCATTGACAGTGTTTGATAAAGGCCAATGTTGAAGATACAGTGGTCCTGTATTAGAGCAGCACATTGGCCAGTGCTGCTGAAACCAAACAGATTCTCAAGATGACTTACAGCTTTTATTTGACCCACCTGTCGTCTCAATGGTCTTTGTGACCTCTTGGTGGTGAGGATGAAAGTTTTACACCTTAATGGTATAGATAAATATTGTATACACATAAGTTACATGCTTTATGCAGGTTTACTACCGATACAACTATCATATGTGTGTTAGTGCCATATATGTTGTTTTATGATTTTATGGTGAAACAAAATAGGATAACAAAAGAGTAAGATTGGCAAACATCACTGTTTGCAAAGTACTTTGTTTACTTAGTCCCATGCTAATAATCAGCTTTCTATCAAGATATATCAAATTAAGGTATCAGTATACTTAAAGTCTGGGATTACAGTTCATCTTTGGTATATGTATGGCGATGCAGAAAATATTCAAGTGATACTGGTCAGTGAAGCTAAGTATCAGAATGAGGTTTTACCAGCTGAAGGTCTCCAAATAATCTATAAATTGTAAAGTTTTATATATGCAATTTAGTGATGTTTTGCTCTGTTATGTCAGTTTCTTTCTGTGGAAACACTACAATGAGGGGCAGACCAGTACTGTATAGTCTATATCCTTGACGTTCCACTTCCAGGATTGCTCTGTTGCCGACTGAAATTCCGCCGGATTACACTAATTTAGGCCGGATATCCGTTCCCTTGGGCTTTCTTTGTGTTGGCATTTTAAACTCCGGTCGATTTATGAGGACTATGGTTAACCTTTTCTCAGATCTCTGCAGAATAAATCCAGACAGCTAGCTAGACTATCTGTCTAATCTGAGTTTTCTGTTGCACGACTAAAACAACTTTTGAATGTACACATGTTCCACCAAAACATGTTCCTTCCTGAGCCTATTTTGCAGTGGCACCGTGGCTCTGCCCGGTGCCTAGCACCGCCCAAGATGATTGTGATTGGTTTAAAGAAATTCCAATAAACCAGAGCACGTTTTTCTCCCATCCCTGATGCTGTGTGGACTAGCCAGATATTTTTGGCGTACACTGAAGGTTTAAGGCATTACATTTACATAAGTACACATCTGATAAGTTAAAGTCTTCTAAATATTTTCTCATTGCATCCAGTTCAACTCAAAATATGAAATTGCATGGTTGTAACCTAATTTTCCATGAAAGTAACATGCAACATCACTTGCTCCACTGTTTTCTTGAAGTGAAGCTCAAAGCAGGGAAAGAGGGCATGGTCAGACATTTCCCCCACTCTTTGCAATTACGTAATTAAGTTAATTAGTCAATGTGGGCCACAACAATTATGTAAAGAGATATTGTGCTGAAGGTGGTCAGTTCTGAAGTTACTGAAGTTACTGGAGATGCTAGCTGTCCTCCAAATAGCCACTAGGGGGAGACATACGACGAGTTGTGGGCACTAAAGGCTGTACACCTACAGAAATGCACCTTAGTATTTAATTTCTTTCTCTTCCACTTTCTCACTCATCTCTTCTTTTTAATCATACAGTGTGGTGGCAATCATAATGCTGCAAATTGACTTGAAAATGAAAATGTTGCAGGTTAGCTTTCCCAATAAGTTATTTATTGTTGTTGGTTTATTTTGGAATAGAAGAGATAGAGGAAGACATTTATTTTTAAAGAGTAATTTTGTGGTCATGAGAAATCCTCACATTATTGTTGGTATGACGACTAATGAGTAAAAGAAAAAAAGAGCCTCATTCCACCAAGAGAGAGGATCCAGCACTACAATCTGCAGCTGTAGCAACAGGAGTGTTTATGTTTTTAGGTTAAAACAAATGCTTCCAGTGGAAAGAAAGGAAAACACTACCAGACAGTTTCTCTATTGATACTAAAGGCTGAAAGTTTTGGCACACCAGCTTTCTCCAAATCATCAGGGGTTTCATGATGACTGTGATCTGAGAAATAGCCTTACCAGGTCCGGAAACATTCAGGAAAATCCAAAGTTGTTATATAGGCGATGCTACATATATATTCCCAAATATTAATTAATAAGTACTCTGGCAGCTTTAACTCTAGATTTAGAGTTTACCATGGCCAGCTGCAGATATCTCTTAACATGCAGATTAAAAAAACGTTTTACTGATTTAACCACCTGCTGGCATTCAAAAACATGCATAAAAAATACCCATCATATGACTTATTCACTCAAGAATAAGTATGTAGAACTAGCTACACACATAACAAATATAATAAAAAGATAGCTTTGAGTCAGTTACTCTTGGAAACTATATCACATGCAAAATTAATTTTTCTAAATAAGTGATGAACTGGAACTGTTGAATATAAATAAGAAAAACTGTGCATTTTATATGCAACCGTCGATGGGACTTTTTTTTCGACCAGGATCCTCACATTTGATATTCTCTGCTGTTGAGTTGACAGCTTGCTCCTAATTGGGTTCCAAATCAGCGCCACAGACTCTGTTGGGTAAATGAGTCACCCCCTTTCTAATCTCTCGAAGGGGGAAATAGGAGAGAGGGTACCTGTTCCCCCGCCTCTGTCCCTCTCTTTTCTCATGTTAATGGGGGTGCGGTCCTCGATCCCGGGCACCATCTGCCCTTCCTCGGGGTTTGGGCCCCAAGCACTCCAGACGTGTCCTATTGTTTGTGTGTGTCCAAGCAGAAAGTGGTGAGTACACATGGTTTGTGTGACCCAAAAGGCTCCTCCATCAAGAGCACGAGCCTGCTGTTCATTAGCCTACATGTGACAGAGGGAGGGGGCTTCTCGTGTGCCCTGTGTGCAGTAACATCAGGGGGATCCACCGTTTGATCTGCTGTGAGTCCTGTTCAGATTTTATGTGTGATGTCATTGTATGTAACCGTTGGCTGAGGGATGACTCGACAGGTCAACATGCTCTTTGAAGTAGCACATTATATCAGAGATGTTATGACTGATTACAGATGATCTTGCAGATGATTAACTTAACTGATCCATTGTGCTCTGAACGTAAAGTATAATTCATTTATGTTTGGTAAAAATCTAATGATAATGTGTGATGGACAGGAAGAAGACTTTAGACAGTGAGGATGCAAATTTCTTTGGCTGGTTAAAACACAGTGGTTTAGATAACTAAAAAGAAAGGTGTTAGTCCATGGGGACTTTTTTTGGCTAAAATACCTCCTTGTTAAACATCATGGCAAATGGACTTAAGGACATTGGTACTTAAGAGAAACACATACAGACTAATGGCAAAGCATATTTACAAAAAATAGCCCACTCTAACTCTATTCAACAACTCATTGTGCAGCCAAGGTGTGTGCGCAGTTTCTGACCCATCTATGAATCCTAATGTAAACTAACAGGGTAACCTCTCAGTTAGACACAACACCGACTAGCAGATTATTAGTTTCCATCGAGCCTCTCCTCCTCTACATGCTGCTGGCTGCATTGAGATTAGTTATTGAACTGTCCAAGCAAAGGGAAACAAGGCTGCTTCAGAGGCACAGCCATAGGCACAGCACACAATAAACCAGCTGTCACTGGGAGGGGCTTGTTCAAAACACTGTTGTAATGATAGGACTTTTGTGTTGTGTTGCCCTTTGAGAGCGGATAGGTGCTCCTGTCATGCACTGATTAATATTGACACAAGGCTTGACTGAGGACAGAGTTAAAGCATGGTGTATTGGTGAAGTGAATATGGATACTCTGTGGTTTGTGACTATGCAAAGTGTATGCACAGGATTGTTTGAGATGTACAAACTGTGTTGGAAGATGTTGAAGTGTGCTACATTGTGTTGGATTGTGCTACTGCCGTCGTATCCACTCACCACTGGTCTATCCTTTTTAAAATACTTATGCAAACTGAATAATTATTGACCTATATAAGCACACACACAAACCCCTCTCTCTAACCCCCACAGGCCACGCATTTGCCACCCTTGTTTTACGTTAAGAGGTGTGCCTCTGAGCATCTTCTTAGCAGCATCAGAGCTGATGTCCGCGCAAATTGTCGTCCTCTCCACCCGCATACAGACACATTTTCTCGGCTTAGAATTACGGTAGGAACCGCTAAAAACACAACAACCTCGCCGTTCTCTCCACCCGACGGACAGGCACACTTTCTCGGCTTAGAATTGCGGTAGTCGTGACAGTTTTGCCAAGATGGCTCCTGCCTGTATACATGAACGTAAGTGTCTTTATAAACTATCTTTTTAATAAACTGTCTGTACACTTACAAAATTCTCAATGCTTCGGTTTACATGTAGGGGCCCTCATTATGCTACCGTTGAAGTGTGGTGCTATTTTGAGCCTTGTTAGTGGTATAGAAATAGCGATTTCTTTTTACTGTACCCTTGCCCCGACGACTAGCGTTATAAGGTAATTAGCGGTTTGCGATAAAACTGGTCACATTCGATTAGCATGAAAACATATCCCAGAGAACGGTTGACTCTGTGTAATGTGTTATTAACCCCTTCATTTTGCGCTGGATTTGTCCTTTAATATCTGATGATGCATTGGGGTCATTTTTTGATTTATTACAGTAAATATATTACATATTGGACCTTTTAATTGTGTGATTTCACGCTGCTACACTGAATGGTATACTTGTAATGTATACTTATGCTGCACTAACACTGAAATAATATAGAACCAGAGTTGTTTAGTTGTATAGTTCTAGACTGTTATTTCCTTATATATATATATATATATATATATATATATATATATATATATATATATATATATATATATATGCTAAATATATATATATATATATGCTATATATATATATACATATACATATAAATGGTTCTCGACTGATCTTTGATGCAATATTTACATTGCCCATTATCAGCAACCATTCATCCAATGTTCCAAAGGCACATTCTGTTCACTAATCTGATATAATTTTAAAAGGCTAACTAAGAAAACATTGGAGAACCCTTTTGCAATTATGTAAGCACATAATGTAATCTGAAAACTGCTGCCCTGGTTAAAAAAACAATGCAACTGATCTCAGCTGTTATTCTGTCTATAATGGAGTGGAATGGAAATTTCTAAGTGACCCCAAACTTTTGACTGGTAGTATATATATCTATCTATCTATCTATCTATCTATCTATCTATCTATCTATCTATCTATATATATATATATATATATATATATATATATATATATATCTATATCAATGCTTACTGGCCTGGTCTTACATCATACAACAGGAATATAAACAATTTGTTATTGTTAGAGGTCATTTTTCACATTTTTATTTTGTTATTAGTTATTTCAGCATGGCTAATACCTGACATATTTGCTGACAATGTATATTCCCAACCCCCATCAACTTTGTTTCACACTATAACATCAAACAGTGTGAAGCTGCCTCGTTTTAAAGTCCAAGGTAATTCAAGTGTAAAATGGATTTGTATATTGTAGATTTCACTCTCACACAAATGTCATAATAAAAATCCCCTAATCCCTCTTAAGAACGGATTTATCAGACTGTGTTACAATCCAGAGGTCATACTGTAGTATGTTGAATGGGAAAGGTTTAATAGCTGGATGAGACTTAACATCACTTTAGAAGAATGAAAACAAAGGAGCAGTTTTGAAATGCAGTGCAGCATCTGCTGTGTCCACATTTCATACATAGTTCTACAATGTTGCAGTTTAGACTGAATCACATACCTGGACAGCTGTGTGGATAGATAAAACGAATGAGTTTCCTCCAGGATGTGATACTACCCTAAGTGCAAATAAAATAGTTTTGATATCATCGTATTTTATCAGCACACATCTCTCAAATCCGTTTAGCATCACAAGCGATCATGTATTAGATTTACAACAACTACAGTTAAACACATCATACCAGCCACACAGCCGTCAGACACAGCAAGCTATGAGACTGCAAAATGTCAATAAGACCTCCCTCCACACACACACACACCCACACACCACCCCCAATGTGGGTAACCACAGATTAGCAATGTGAGGATGGAATTCTGTTTGATGGCACAAACAATCATGTCATTTTCATGATCCAAAACATACGGTATGAGTTTGATAAAAAAAATGCTCCCTCTTTGCCTTAGCACCCTCTTTGAGTAAGCAGGTTGAAAAACATTTAAAATCTTGGTGGTGTTAAGTGCACAACATTAAACTGTGCTGTAATCTGTGATTACTGCGCCTAGCTGTCAGCACTTACGTTACTGTTGAGCATTTTTCACTTTGAAAAAATGTTGAATAGACTTAATGAGCTCTTGTACCGTGGCTAACCTATCAATAGGTTACCCATAATCAGCAGGATAGAGGCCCACTAACCTCAATTATATTCCTTTGGGGGTAATCTCTGCATTGCCAGTGCACACAAAAAGTAGCTTTCCTATGTGTGAATGTAGCTGTAGCATGGATGAGCGTGACCCATTATCTTTTACATGTTGAATTACCAGTGGAGGGTTTACAGAAGTTAATCTGATGTGGTAAAATGAAGAGCATTTAATACACTGACCATATCAGCCATCACTCTTCTGTTTTATCCACTGACATCAGCGCACTTAGAGCAATACTTTGCTGCATATGCTTTTTGTTGGTGGAGTATTTGCGCAATATATTGTCTTTTAAACACAACATTTTGATTTGTAAAAAGCAATGTAGTTGAAGATGTCCTTTAATGTAGGTTTTTGTTGATGCTGTACAAGAACTTGATTTAAATGTGCTTAATTGTGTGAATATTACTGCTTGTAAACACCCACTATTATATAACAATATAACTTGCACACTTGAAATTTTAGAACTCCATCATAAACATCTGTTTGAATGAGTCAAACAAGCTTCTTTCAGTCTTCAAAGAAACAGAAGTACTTGCGGCTTGGACGTATGAAACCTGCAGAAAACTTCACAGTGTGCTTTCCTAAGTTGCACTACCTGATGTCAACATTGACTAAAAGAAAATTGCACAGTTGTTATCACAAGATATATTTTCAGGCCCAGGTACGAGGTGATATATTTCATAGTTCACCATAGCAGAAAGCAAAGTTTAGTTCAGTGGGATTCACCCACACACTTCATCCCTCTCATATATCATTTCCTGCGAGGCTTGCGTGCCTCTCTAAAGCTTCCCTCTACCTCTTGCTCCCAAGGCACAGTGAGCACTGCCATAATATGATAATCTAAACCATAATTTGATATGGTTTATACAGTAGTGATTGACCAGTGCTGTGTTTATTTGATTCTAGACCAAAGAACCTATCATCTCAAATTTCTTCCTTCCATTTTGCACAATGATACATTCTTTCTTGGACTGATTAAGAAGGATAATCGGGAAATGCTGCTACACACACAAGAAGTGATGAAATTTCACATTCACATTGCAAACATTTATATTGCAAACAAAAATGATATGATGTTTGTGTTGATGGGATTTATGGCTGGTATTGCAGAGTTGGTATCCAAAGTTATCTTGCAGATGAAATAGATTGAAACTAAATATTTAAGCTTCACTGACATAATATAAGTAAACGTGTTGATCAGACGGCGGCAATGCTTGATATTTCTTTCTATTTTTCCCCAGAAGGCAAACATTTTATAAGAACCAAAGAACCAATAAGAGCTGCACAAATCTTTGAATCCATTATAGTAATGTACATAAATTACAAAGTAAACACGACTAAGAGTCTTAACGCCATGCTAGCGCCTCTGTGGGGCTGTACAGTGGTGCTTTGTCCTAAATGAGCATCAGTATGCTAACATGCTCACAATGACAATGCTAACATGTTGATGTTAGCAGATGTAATGTTTACCATGTTCATGATCTAAGTTGTGTTAGAATGCTAACATTTGCCGATTCGTGCTAAACACAAAGTATAGCTGAGGCTGATGGGAATGTCTCTAGTTTTGGAGGTTTTTGGTAATAAACCAAAGATTTGGACAAATGTGGGACATCAATGTCTGTAATATATTTCATAACAATCCATGAAATAATGGCATTTCACGGAGAAAAAAAACAAAACACAAATCATCCAGAAACCATGAATATCTGTACTACATCTTGTCAGGGATTTAGAAGGGATTGTTTTTTTTCAGGATTTATCTTCTGGAAACCATGCATTTTTGTACCAGATTTCATAGTAATCTATCAAATGGTTGTTGAGACATTTCACAAAAAAATGTCAACCTCATGGTGGCTCTAGAGGAAAAGTCAGGAGATCGTCAAGGTCAGTAGGATTCATCTTCAGTGGACCATGAATGATTTAATGGCAACCCATTCAATAGTTGTTATGATATTTCAGTCTGGACCAAAGTAGTGAACCAACAGACCATCCATAAGGCCACACATCTAGACTACAGTACATGACTAGATTGGTATTTTCTCTACTTTCCCTTTCCATAATTCACAATATTCTCATGTTACAATGTACTCCACACTGTAATTTTCGGCAAAACTCCAAATGCCACATTGATGAAAATGCGTTGTACAAAAGGTAAAATTTCAGTGTTGAATGAATTCAATGAAATAAGTCAGAAACATGCTTCAAATTACAGGCAGGTAGCTGTAAACTCAGATGCCTATAACAAGATTACAAACATTTTTTTTTTGGAACCTACTTGAATACATTAATGATTAGATTATGAGTCAGGATATATGTAGGTTATATAGATTTAATTTTAAAAGACACTGCCCACAACACTAGTAAATTCCAGATGGGGCTTATTACAAAATGTCACCACAGAGATGTGCTTTGCCTCCAAGGATATTTATAGGATTCATTATATAAACCTGATCACTGACAGCAGCCTATGTGAGTAAATCATGCTCCTCCTCACTGCAGCTGCAGGTTGTTCTGTCAGCTCCTGATCTGCGCTTTAAGCGCCAAGCTTTAGGAAATTATCTGCCTTGAGTATTACTTGGCTACGTTTTTGAGTAAATGTCGCATATTTAGCAGAATGTGGAATGGAGAAAATATTGCATCAGTGTTCATGCAGCTGCTGGAACTGATAGTGTTTGAGACTCAAGACCAGATAAAAGCACAGGGGGATTTTGTGTGTAAATGAGAGATATCTTTATCTTTAATTAGAACATTTAATGCATTCTTATCTATGGTGACTTACAATGAGGGAGCAGGTATGGGTTCAGTACTTTTAAAGGACACGACAACAACACACATGGTTGTGAAAGGACACACTGGCTGTTGTAGAAAGTCTGTGACCTTTCTGATCATTGTTGCACCCCACTTTGTTTTTTTCAAAACACCTGCTCTCCTATGGAAGCGGGCTAATCACGTTAATCCAGGTGAAATGGTGATATGTTTGAGAGTCTCCATGTGTTGGACCTGCGATTGACAGCTGACCTGTCCAGGGTATTTCCTCTCCATCAGCCAAATGCCTGATGGGGTTGCCCCACTGTGACACTGACTATTCATAATTACAGTCACATGTACGGAAGTCATAAGCATGGGCAATTAATGAAATAGTGGTTGCTGCATGGGAGGATTAGATTGGATAATGTAACAAAAAAGAGATCTGAATGGACTATATATGTCCTGAAATGATAACATCTAACAGGCCAATATTATCCAAATGTTGTTTTTTGTCATACTTGTTGTGTTGCCTCAGATTTAGGAGCATTTTGAGACTTTTCTGTACAAGCCATGCCTCACTGTCTCTGTGTAAACTGTACATTGATCCTTATGGTTTAATCACGTCTCGCTACTGTGCCTGCAAAGCTGGTGAAAAATTGTTCTATCACTTTTTCTTAATATATTTAAAATCTTTATAAGACGTTAGAAGGTCTCAAATGATTGTAAGCAACAACAAAAAAACACATTTCAGACACAAATTATTTCAAAGCTCCATCTGTCCCAGAAAATATAATTGCAATTTATTTAAAATATCACAAAAGCCACCTTCTGATGTGAATAAAGGGTTATAAGGGACACTTTCTTCTCGTTATCATTAGGTTCTCCATTTGAGTGAACACTGTCACAGAACAGCCATATTACGCTTTGACAAGGAATCGACATTACAGGGGTTGTCAGGACAACCAGCCATGATTCACAGAGCCTCAGATAGGCCTCCACCTTGGGCTTGAAGCACTAGCCATGAGACTGAGCAGATGCTGTGCCAGTCAGCCAATCACAGATGAGATAGAGGAAAAAGATGACATCATAGGCAAATTAGGGCAAATGCAGTGAGTATTTTGTTTGTTGTCTCCGCCTGCTCATGAACCCAGAGTCACTTTTATACTGTGAAAAAAACTGTAGGTGTTTGGCAGATCAGTCTTAGTATTTAGGAAAATATTTGGTTTAAATATTGGTATCATTTCCCAAAAATTGGAAATAGATATATACATAAACATATATAATAGGGGTTAAAAATGTAGCAATACAGTAAATTAACATCATAGCAACAGTACATGTTCTGCCAGACTACCTGTCAAAGAAAGAAAACTGTATATTTATTGCCAGAATTAACAGATGTGTATTATCTCTATTTTGAGAAAGATAACGTAAAATTAAAGAATCCCCATTCCTACACAAAATAAAAGTGTACTATTCCATTCACCACAGATAAATAATAAAGTCAGGATGCATGGTGTTTGCAATAAATTTTCAAAATGCAGAGATTTCAGAATGTAATAATATTTTATTATATATTTCAAAATGTACTTACTTAAATGCTGTATTGTTCCATGTGATCAATACATTGTAAAACTATAACTTCTAAAAGGAACTAGTGCATCAAACACAGCCCTTTTAAATGCTTTGCCGTTCGGATTTTGCAAAGCCTGTTCTTGTTCAATTTGCAGCCTCCATGTAGTATTAAGAGGTTAGCAAGATAGAACAGCCCCTGAGCTAGACATGTAACCCCTCCCTCCTGGCTTTCTCACTCATCAGGTTTGTTCTGTTAAACAGAAAACCAACTCTGTCTGCCCGTTGGCTGCCTCCTCCCCCAGACTCGCTTCCTGCATTGATATTCAGCCTCTCAGCCAATGAGCAAAGCAGGGTGGATGACATCATGGGCTAGGGAACAGTGAGCAGCCAGTGAAGCATCCAGCCTGCCGAACAAGCTTGCTTTTAGGGTCAGGAACTGGTCTGACAAGAGAATGGCAATCCTGCCTTTAAACTGTCATTAGGCCTGTACGGTTGACGATGAATCTACCAGAGCTCCGGGCTCAAAGGCAAAACACTGAGCAAGAGAATGTGAAGACATATTTCAGGTAATTCCTTCTCTGTGTATGGCAATAGGGGATGTTGAGGGGGGAGATAGGGGAGGGAGGAGAGGAGAGGAGAGGAGGAGGGGGAGGCTGTGTATGTAGGGGTGCTTTGTAGCCTTTTTTCCTCCCTCTTCTACTCTGCATTCTGCCCTGCTAAGAAGGCAGCTGTTTCATCAGCAGTGTGTCTGTGAGGGCGAGATGGAAATGGATGCCTGCATCAAATGGGCTAGAGATGTATTTATATGATCCTATACCCCCCTCTGCATCACATCATTTCTGTATGCACTCCCTTGTGCCTCTCGCAAATAGCATCTTTATTGATGGGGAGGTGTTAGAATCAATGGTGGCGTGTGTGTATGTGTGTGTGTGTGTGTGTGTGTGTGTGTGTCAGTCCTGGAGAAATGCAGCAGCTGCAGTGGCAACACTGGCACAAAAAAGAAGCAATGCTATTTTGAGTCTGTAGACCCGAGGCTGACGGATGGATCAGAGTTGTATATGCTGTGGATGGGGGGTGATGGATGCCTAATATGCTGATAGATGCTCTTTTGTTATCTCTGCACTGCCTCACTTATGGCCTTTCTAGGGAGTGTTTGCTAAAGAAATAGCTTTTATTTCCATTTATTTCGTTCAATGACCAGAGAGAGAGAGAACAGAGACGTGCCTCTGTCTCCTGGCTTTAACATGGATGTGTGTAGCAGATTCATGGAGGCTGTAGTGACAGGGAGATATACAACATCTGGTCACCTGACTTCATTGGGGAGCAGAGTGGGGGTAGGGGCCGGTCCTGTAAAAGCTGAGCTATTCTGCCTCGGATTCTTCCACAGCCATCGGTGGTGGAGAATGGAAGGATTGGCTACAGTCGTGAATGTCTCCTCATCACCTCTGCTGATTTAGATTGTGGTGTCAGAGCTTATGCAGAGGGAGATTCATCTCTAAAGGGAGCAAAGTCATCCTCCAGTTTGTGAGAAGCAGGGCCTGATGGGAGACCTGTTGTCTGGCTGTCGTGTGAAAGAGGGATGTTAGGGAGTCATGTCAGTGATCGAGGGAGGGTGAGATGATTGTAGAGGGGAATTGGGGGATGGGATGCTGAAGGTGTTACTCCCTTTGAACATTGGCCTGTTATACTGATATACAGTAGATGTGATACATGCCCTTCCATTCATCACTAATCTATCTGTCCAGACACCATGACTGCCCTCCTTTCACTGTGTTCACCCAAGGGTTTGTATTGTGTCCACTGCTATCTTTTCGGAAATGTGAAGTGTCCCTATAACCACCATCACCACCACCATGGCCCCACCTTTGTCCTTCAGTTCAGCTCAACAACATCATTTGATGATCTAAACTGTTGTTTCTATGTGAAAATAATGTTGTTGGTGCATATATATATATATATATATATATATATATATATATATATATATATATATATATATATATATATATATATATATATAGTTTGAGTCGGTATAGCTCATTACATTAGACAGCACTTTGCTTGGCAGAAGACACCAGCCCTACAGTTGTAATCTAATGCAGTGTCAGAGACAATCAGAGAGATGCTGTGATATACCATTAACGTGTTTGGTATTTATACATCCTGCTGTTCAACTGATCTGTGAAACCATTGCTGGATAATTGGCTGCCGCTCTGGGTCTTAGACAATGTGCTACACTTGCCACAAGCATTATATATTCATCACACCTTTATCTGCACAGGTCTGTTACAGGGAAATGGACAGTTAACAGCTCTGTATTTTCAATGTCTACACAGGGCTGGGTAAAGCTGCTTAGCATCAGTTGAAAGTATACACATAGGCCTTTGTCTCTGTGTTACAGGTATCTCATGAAAATGTCATATTTGCAAAAGGTGGTAACGTGTCAGGTCTGATATTCTGTGCATGTGCGCTCTGTATCAATAAAAATAAAAGTAACGCTGCACCAAAATAGCATACTGTTTACAGTGTAAACATTAATTGTGTAGGCAAAATCCAAGCTTATTGTGGCTTGGCTTTTTATGCAATGTCTTAACAACTGACCCTTGTGATCAACTTGCATAACCAAAACATTATTTGTTTTAATCCTATACTTTCTGTGAACACCAACCATTAGATAGAATTGCCTTGTAAGATTAAAGGCAGTGAAACATGACAGAACATCATCAACTTAATCATCAGAAAATAGATAAACAAAATCCACATTTAGATTGTTATTTTTAGTATCTTTGTATGCAATGTAATAAATTATGGTATGGCTTTTTCTGCTTAACAAAATAAACATGACATTTTGCTTAAATAATGGATTATTTTATTCTAGCTTGATTTGTCAGGCAGGTATGTTTTGCAATACTATACACACCAGGATCTCCTTATCTCTTGGCCACTTGGATAAATGTACTAGTAGATGTTTCATTGGTTTTATTTATGTTTTTAATATGATCTTCTGACCAGACCCGGATGACCAAAATGAAGTGGTTAATATTTAATCTGCCACCGTATAAATCGCCCTGCACATTTATTTAACATAATCATATAAACAACACATACAATCAGAACTTTTTTGTACACTGAAGCAATGTGAACCGTTCTTTTTTCAGTATATCTGCCTGTATGTCTCCATGGCTATTAGTGTATGCAGCAGTTCTGGGCTTCCCCTTGTTTTCCACTGGCCAGTGTAACCTAACACACACAGCTTCTCTTACCTCACCTCAGCTAACAAAAGCAGTAGACACAGAACCTCATCTTGGCCTATAGCCTGCTAACTGGGCTGCCTGAAATATGATAGCAGGACACACAACACATACAAGTAGGCCTCCATCTGCTGAGGACTTAGGATGAGTTATGCTGCTATTGTTCAGTGAAGTTATCGGCTAGGAGCCTTGTTGACAGTTTATAAATGTGTAGTGGCCTCATGTGGGCTGTTTGGGTGTGCTTAAGGGCATAGCTGTCTAAAGCAGGACTGTAGTCTTGTGGTAGGTGTGTCAGAGCTACAGTCTGTGTGTTGTGGATTAGCATGTAGGATTGGAAGCCATCTGGCCATTTTGTCTCAGAAAGGGGAGGGGGAATAAGTGAGAGAGATGGATGGAGAGAGACAGGAGAGAGAGAGAGAGACACACACACACACAGAAGAAACACTCACACACTGACACATTGACACAGCTCCCTCTGTAATCTCCCTACTTGATGTCTGTTGCTACTTAGAATAGTGTTGTGTGTGTGTGTGTGTGTGTGTGTGTGTGTGTGTGTGTGTGTGTGTGTGTGTAAAATCCCTCAATTTGTGACCAGGATAGTTCTTCTGTGACTTACACTGTTTCTGATGTATCAAACACTAATAACAAATATGGCTTCAAGATAGTGAAGAGAAAAGTATTGGGAGGATTCGAGATTCCCGGAAAGTTAGAGGGGTTAAAGCCTTTACAGTAAGTTGATGCAATGGGTGAAGACGTTCCAGATGGATAGAGACTGTGGAGAAGAAAAGGATGAAATGTTGAAGAGGAGGAAACAGGTTCAGGGGGTTTAAGAGATTTACAAGTTGGGCTGGGTCAAGAGTTTGCAGAGAGTTGCAGAGGGCATCTGAACTTGAATTTGTTTTAAGGTAAACAGACTGCAGACTGTAATATGTTGGAGGGGAAGAGTGAATTAAAAGAAATACCTCAAACATTTTTCAAACGGTAACTGTTTCTCTGTTATTTCCATAAGAAGAATTGTTATAAACTCACATTTTGGCCCTAATTCTGTTTTGTATATTTGTGCTGTATCTCCTGAGGAGAGACTTTCACAAATGCTTCAGCTATAATATCTATACAAAACACTTAATAAGACTTTCATTTCAACTGGAGTTTAAATGCAGAAAGCTTCGTGTTTGATCAAGATTTGTCAATGATGTTAAACAAGTATGCTCACAATTAAGTTGATTTACTGAATAAAACCCCAGGCACAGTTTTGGTACAAAATTATAGGAAAGCTGTGGTCATGACAAACACGATCCAAGATTTGTAACTCCAGGTAGAAGGGAATTACTCATCTGTCACACACAAATAACACCTTTGAGCTGAAGATCACTTAGAGCAGTGCTGTCACTGTTTCTTTGCTTTAAAAATAAACAACAAGGAATTCAGCCGCATGGAGGTGCAACTACTGTGTGTGGCAGAACACAACCTCTCAGTTGATTCACTTGTTGACATACGTATTAGTCCTGTGGCAGTGTTTGCTATGCAAAATCATAATGCAGCTATACGTATGTGTTTGGCAGGGGAGACATTGAAATTAAATGCACGTCTAGTTGTAGTACTCACACAACAGCTAGACTATATTTTGTGCAGTATAGTTGTAGTACATGATACAGAGCCAGGCTGTCGAGATATAGAGACACATTGGAGATAAGAAGGATGTTATACTTAATCTCAAAAGAATCAACTGACCTTGCATACATACAAACTATACATTGCTGGAAAGGGATTGGCAGCATGTACATATCTGTTTTCTCTTCCTATCCAACGGGTGCATTTTAACCCTTTCAACTTGACTCAGAGCAGGTGCACCAGCTGGCATTGCGGGAGGGAATCCATTCCCCTCTCTGCCTCCAGCTGGCACTCAAACATGCCCACCCATGCCACACTAATGCAAAAAAAAACACACACTTTGGTACCATAAAGCGGACAATACGTGATGGGCAGCCTTACCTGTGCTTGGTGCTTGCATCTTTGTCGGACACAGAGTTAATATAACTCAAATCATCGATTTTGGAGTAAGAAGCCAAACTGGAGTGACTGGTTACAGTAAAAGAACAAAGTAGCCAGGGTGTTGTTTGCTTATTTTGTGATGATATGACACCAAACCTAGTAGGCCTGTCTTGATTGCTGACATGTTCCCATGCAAATGTTTCAAAAGTTCAAGGTAAGATATGAAATTCAAATTCTACAGTATAATATTTGACACTCAAAGATGCTTATATTGAGGGTTGGCTGAGAATGTGTCAGTGTGAAGGACAGGGGGAATGCTGGTGTGTTGCTTATCATCTTGGAAACTGGTATGGGTCATTACTTACAGTGTATTCATGGGTTGCAGCCACCAACATGGTGCATAACTATGAGGGTTACTTGGGATGTCATTGTATGATATATTCAAGGTTTTGGTCATCCCTGAGGCATAGTGGTCCAAGACGCATGATTTACAACTGCAATGTCTTCTGTTTGATTCTCCCACTGTTTCCTGTACAGTAAGTCTCCACAACCAACTTTCAAATAAAGGCAAAATGCTGTAAAAAGGTATTGAGTTGCTGCTGACATAAACCACTGGACCAAACTGCAACCACAAACTTCTGCATCCATCTTGTGTCTTTATTGGACCTGAATGCATGCCAATTTCATTATTACAATTTCTGAAATCTTGAATACAGGGTTAAGAGTAGAACATTCATGCAAAAATACTTAATATTTCAAGATGGACTATCAAATGTGATTAAAAATAAGGCATTCTGTTAAGTGAGGTACCGTTCATTCTGTCAGGGAGAATAGAAAAGCAATCCTTGTGTACTAGTATGATAAATAGGCTTTGTCAGGCAGGAAATGCCTATTAGAATGAACTAACGGTTAAAGAAATGTGCTTTGAATAAAATAAGGCCTTTCTGTCATGAAGGAATTATCTCTCAAAACAACCAGTAGTGTAAATAAGGTAGCTAATTTTATCAAGTTTTTAATAGTTACGTCCACTTGAGAGAATAAGGTACTCCTGGTAGTCCATTTTAATAGACGTTTCCCACCTAACTGAATAAACTGTTCGCTTTTATTCTACCGATAACTTATCCAGAGAGAGCCTCTCAAACTGTCAGAACACAGTGCACAGCAGTTTTTTCAGCTTTGATTGTTAGTAGTTTATTTAATGCTTTTAATTTAATGTCGTTTATCAAAAAAGAAGTGTGTGCACACAGCTAATTAACTTACATCAGAAAACGCAGACTAAAACGATTTTGAGATGTTGAAACAAAAATCGGTTGAAAATGAGGAAACTAGCATGACAGGTTTAAGACATGTAGCCTGTGTGTGTGTGTGGATAGAAAGAGTTAAACTGGGGGCAGGTTCACCCAAACTCAATATTAAATATTGAGCGAGTAAGCTCTCAAGCTAGTAAAAGAAAGATGCCTGTTAAAATGAGAGGCATGGTGGATTGTAGACTGTGATGAATAAATGTTTTTTGCTTGGTATTGGATATAGGTAATATTATTCCACAACATGTGAGAGCCGAGGGTTAGTAAGTCCAATATTGTGTGGTAAGATCACTGAATATTTTGAGTTTTTGAGAGTAATTTGTGTGAGGTTATTATCATCTTTTTTTTTATCTCATTAGTGTTGCTAATTAGCAATGGACAAGATCAATGTAGGATTTTAACACCCAGACAAAAGGTGTTTTGTAGTAATTTAATTTAGATTAAATGAGGATGAAATCAGAAAATACTGCGTTGCAGGAAAAACATCTCAACTCAAACTGCTCACCCTGCAATACATGGTAGATTTAGTTCTGTGAAGTTTATGAAAAATGTATCTTTCATCTTTATATCCACTATACAAAAAACAAGTTGTTTGAAAAACTGCTGTTTGACCCAGTTTCAGTTCAATTTCAGTTCCAGTTTTGCTCTGCAATTTGTGTGATATTTGCATGGAAACAACAGTAATATATAAGGTCAAAAAAGTCACCAGGATGTTCATAAGCTATAATAACACTTGGTTATCTAAAGCAGAGATCTTCAACAGGGGGTCCAGCAACCCTAGGGGGTCCTCAGAGTTACTGCAGGGGGGCCCGCCAAATAATGGTATAATGTATAATAATTTGCATAATGTTTTGTCAAAAATGTAAATGTAAACATGAATCCAACATATTATTAGCAAATATAAATCGATCTACTTGTGGAAAAAAAAACATTGATGATAGGCTTACTGGCCTATAGGTAAAGTAGTCTCTAAGGTAGCCATCCACAGACATTTAATCCAAAGGATTCACTGTGCCATATGTATGCTTAACATTAAAACATGATTTATAAAATCATGCCAACAATTTATATTTTATAAGCTTAGTATTCTATGTACTAAATAGGTATATAAGAAGGCTATAGGCCACCCACACATTGTTGTAGGCCCAGTTTAATATGCAACTTTATTTTATACAATATCTGTAGTAGAGGGCCGATGATCCATCTCTCTAAGTTAAGGGGTCCTTGGCTTAAAAAACGTTGAAGACCCCTGATCTAAAGTTTTCTAGACAATCCATTAATAAAAATGCCACGATGAAGTAAAACAAGAACATACATCTGGCTGTTGGCTAATAATAGATCACTGGTTACTGATTAGGGATGTTTATGCACTGTGTAGTGTTTGTTGTCAGGTTCTGTCTTAGTAAAACTAATCTTAATAGGATAATATTGTATCTGAATCAACTTTTCTTTTTTTTTTATCTCTGAGGGATGTAATGTGTCAGTGTGAACGGACATTTAACGTGGAACTATTGCACCCATTAGATTTGATTTTGATATTGTGTAATCATGCTCTAGTTAGCATATTATGAATAGCCTTTTATACTAACACGATTAAAAGATGTGCATCTTCAACATTTCCATAGCTTTCTTTCAAGGCATGTGTATCAGCTAAAAATAGAAGTTGGAAGAGAAAGTTTGATTTTGACTTTTTTTTCAGTAATGCAAGACATGATTCTACTGCTGTTATGCAATTGACAAGCAGTGAACAATACAATTTCACACTTCATGAAAGGTGACAACAACTGAATCAATATGTATGAATATGTAATGGAGCTTTTATCAAGCTCTTGCTCAAGCATCATTTATATGTTAGTGAGTGTATATAGATGTTTGCTACCTCTCAGAATTGTTCTTTTCACAATCAAATAGCCCCATTAAATATGAGCCTGGAACTTGTGTACTTACAGTGAACTCAACAAGATTTATGCTCGGTTGTCGAGTTGAGGAAAACTCACATGCCCCTGTCTCACCTGCCACCTGTTGTAAGCAAACTGATGAGATTGCTGTGACTTGTCCTTTTCATGAACCAAACGTTGGCAGCTGTATGTAAAGTAGAGTTTTGCAGGAGGGAGACCAAACCAGAGAGGTGGAGCCTAATCAGACAAAAGCTGATATGTCAAACATTTTTATATCAGTTACCAAGTCACAGACAATAATTGGATGCAACAGTCAGCAGCTGTATTTTGATGTTTTGTAAATTCCAGGTCCGGTGTATGTTGTGTGTTGGCTTAAGAATGTCAAATGTCAGCTCTTTAAGTCACTAATCTACTTAGTCTGACTTTATACGTTAAAACATGTTGCAGATTAAACAAACAAGATATGACATGCTAAACAGTGAGCATTAGAGGTGCTGGTAGGTGGATTTAGATACCTTTGGACTAGGGCTGAACGATTTTTGAAAATAATCTAATTGCGATTTTTCCCCCCAAATATTGCGATTTCGATTCGATTATTTTTTTAAGCTCTTTGTCTTCTGTATTATTCAACAAAGACAAACAATAAATCATTTTATAGTATGAACACACAATTACACACTAGACAGTTAAACAAGTAAAAATATAGTATATATACACACACACACACACACACACACACACACACACAACAGTGTAATTTTTTACAGTGCACAGAGAGGAGCTGCCTCCAGCCCCTCCCCCTCGTGAAGTTGCGTGCTGCCGTGTGCACTTGTTCAGAGAGGCTATCGTTACGTTAGCTAGTTGCTGGTGTTATTGCCGTGGGATTAACTGTACTAATAAAACCGTTGAAACACCGCGGCCACGCTGCTGTGAAAGCTTCCCGAACGTCATTTATCAGAGTCTGGTTGTTACCCCTCTCAGTGGCAGCTCCTCCACTCCATATATTTATAACGGAGCTAACCGGAGCTAACCGCTAATCAGAGCTAGTTGCCAACCGAGCCTTCAGTTCTGCGTGTCTGTATCCATTAACTGCACGTATGGACTCGAACCAGAATAAAACCCTTAATTTTATTAAAATGGCTGTAAAAGTTTTAAACTACAACTCAGAGTTGTTTGAATGACAGAAATCAGCTCAAGGTACAGTGTAGCGTTAGCATGCTAAGTTGATGCTTTCTCTGCGGAGTGCAGACTGATTTGCTCTCGCGAGTCATGTGACCAAATCGTAGCCTTTGCGATTGGGAAATCGCGTTTTAACATATTGCAATATTATCGCAAATGCAATTAATCGTTCAGCCCTACTTTCGACAGAGCCAGGCTAACTGTTTCCCCCTGTTTCCAGTCTTTGTGCTAAACTAAGCTAATATTTCCCATACTGATAGTAAAGAGTGGTATCAATGTTCTCATCTAACTCTCTGTAAGACAGCAAATAAGCGTATTCTACTCTTTTAAGACTTAAAGCTGGAACCCTGTCCCCAGACATCAATGTTAAAATTTGGCGATTCTGCAAAAGCCTGGATTATGTTCATCAATTCCATGTCTGTTACACAAACTCTGGTACACACCCATGTGAACATATGTCCCAGGGACACTGGACTCAAATGTAGAAGTAATGAATCTTCAGGATAATATCTATTTAATAACATATTAACCATCAGTTGTCAATGCTCAGTAAGTAAAAAAAAAACAACAGAAAAAAACATTTTTTCCATCATCCTTTCCTTATGTTCAGTTTTTCTATAAACTAAAAATAAATAAATAAATGAAACTAAAACTAGATAAGATGATTTCCTTGAGATGCTGTGGCATGTTTGACCACGTAAGATTTTAATCTTGTGACCATAAATTTTACTCGAGTCCCTTTCAAAGGGCGTCCTCTTTAGCAAAATTGTACTATAACACCAAATGCCTCCTCCCCTAACCCTCATTTGAAATGAATGGGGGATGGCATCTACATTTTGACTCTGTGTATTTTATTCTTACCAACCATGTGAGAGAGGAGCATCACTGCAGCATGTTGACATCTGTGTGTCGTCGGCCTCCAGTGCTATAATGTCTGGGTGAAGTGTCTGTATTATATGAAGGTTGTCAAGTGAACTGGCCTTGTCTTTTTTTGCTCTTGCTAATTGTAGAATGGGCCAACTTTACTGACTCTGTGTCTATAAAACACTCCAGTGGCCAGTAAAAGTACTGTATGAACAGCACCAAGATAAAGGAGATAACAATGGTAAACTGCAGCTCTGGAGTATCCCCCCTTCCTCCTTATCCTTTGAATGCCCTCTAGCTGTCCACCCCATCCAAGTAATCAGCATCCTTCAAAGAAGCACAGCCATAGCTAAAGCCAAGTCAAAAAGAGAGTGTGTCCTAATCAGGGGCACGAAGAGCCGGGCTTATGAAGCCCTCCCCCCACTGCGGGCCATTACTGGGCCGCAATGGGCTCAAGATTAGAGCCTCTTCCTGTGTTAGCCATTCAAATTCTGCATTAATGTTTGAAAAAGCAGAGAAAATGCCTGCTCTTCATAGACAGATTAATATTTTATGGAAGAGAAATGTGAAAACATCCTCAATAATATCTGAGTTGAGGTGGTGTGTCTGCGGTGGTTCTGTGATTTTTTTAGACACATGCATTCATACTGAATATTGTCACTTCCTACCAAAGCAAGCTAAGCAGAGTGAGGTTTGGGGTTGTAATTTCTTATTGTGGATCATTGTTACAGCTGACAAAAATTGGTTTCTTAATGATATTTTTTCCCGTTGTCTGCTGAAATAGTTCAGCCTCATACGTAGAGTTGATTTATAATGTTGAGAGACTAGCTTATGTGTGTTTCAGAAATAGGAGCTGCTTGTTTCAGGGACAGTGCACTCACTGACTGACTGCCTGTCAGTCTGCATAGTAAATAGGTCAGTGTTTTATGTGAGAGAAGAATCAAGTAACGTCTGGGCCTCCATGAATCTGCCATCCTTAGCCGTCTGACTGCTCAGCAGAGCTGCTGCTGCTGCTGCAGGAGATTAGCCAAATAGCCACACAGCAGTGACAACCACAGTTTGTAACATATTAATTCATTTGGTTTCTTGTGGTTTCCTGCTGTATTCTTTAGCTGGTGGCACATATTCTCGCTGCTGCCTGATATAGAAATGACCACAGTCAGATACTGAAGAGTACATAATTCATTCACACTGCTCTCCAATGGCAGGTGTTGTATGAAATTATCATATTAATGAGCATGCGCTTTACCCGCACTGCTTTATGTAAGGGTAGTGTGCATCGCATCCTCCCAGGGAGAGCCTGAGTATCGATGAAGCCAAGACTTCACCCAAAATCTCAAGAAAATATAAATTGTATGTTTAAATGGTTCATAACCTCCGGTCACTTCGTGACCTCTCCGGGAACCATCACCTTATCGTGGTGGAGAGGTTTGTGTGTCCCTATGAACCTGAGGGCTGTGTTGTCTGGAGCTTTGTGCTCCTGGTAGGGTCTCCCAAGGCAAAGTGGTCTCAGGTGAGGGAAGAATGGTTCAAAAACCCTATGAGTGACCAAGGAAGAGATGGAGTGACCCTGTCCGGAGGAAGCCCGGGGCCCCCGTCTGGAGCCAGGCCCAGATGGAGGGCTCGTCAGCAAGCGTCTGGTGGCCGGGTTTACCACGGAGCCCGGCCGGGCACAGCCCGAAGAAGCTTCGTGGCATCCATCTCTCCATCCCATGGGCCCACCACCTGTGGGAGGAACCGCTGGGGTCGGGTGCGCTGCCACATGGGTGGCAGTGAAGGTCAGGGGCCTCGACAGACCAGACCCGGGCAGCAGATGCTGGCTATGGGGACGTGGAATGTCACCTCTCTGTGGGGGAAGGAGCCGGAACTGGTGCGGGAGGTGGAGCGCTACCGGTTAGATCTGGTGGAGCTTACCTCTACGCACAGTCTCGGTTCTGGAACCATACTCCTGGATAGGGGTTGGACTCTTTTCTTCTCCGGAGTTGCCCAGGGTGTGAGGCGCCGGGCGGATGTGGGGATACTCACAAGCCCCCGGCTGAGCGCCGCTACGTTGGAGTTTACCCCGGTGGACGAGAGGGTCGCCTCCCTACGCTTGCGGGTTGTGGGGGGGAAAAGTCTGACTGTTGTTTGTGCATATGCACCAAACAAGAGTTCGGAGTATTCGGCCTTCTTGGAGACCTTGAGTGGAGTCCTGTATGGGGCTCCAGTGGGGGACTCCATAGTTCTGCTGGGGGACTTCAGCGCGCACGTGGGCAATGATGGAGATACATGGAGAGGCGTGATTGGGAGGAATGGCCTCCCTGATCTAAACCAGAGTGGTTGTTTGTTGTTGGACTTCTGTGCTAGTCATGGATTGTCTATAACGAACACCATGTTCGAACATAGGGATGCTCATAAGTGTACTTGGTACCAGAGCACCCTAGGCCAAAGGTCAATGATCGATTTTATAATCGTTTCATCTGATCTGAGGCCGTATGTTTTGGACACTCGGGTGAAGAGAGGGGCAGAGCTGTCAACCGATCACCATCTGGTGGTGAGTTAGGTCAGGGGGTGGGGGAAGACTCTGGACAGACCTGGTAAGCCCAAACGGGTAGTGCGGGTAAATTGGGAACGTCTGGAGGAGGCCCCTGTCCGACAGACTTTCAACTCACACCTCCGGCGGAGCTTTTCGTGCATCCCTGTGGAAGCTGGGGGCATTGAACCCGAGTGGACAATGTTCAAAGTTTCCATTGCTGAAGCTGCGGCGAGGAGCTGTGGTCTTAGGGTCTTAGGTGCCTCAAGGGGCAGTAACCCACGAACACCGTGGTGGACACCGGTGGTCAGGGAAGCCGTCCGACTGAAGAAGTCTTTCCGGGATATGTTATCCCAGAGGACTCCGGAGGCAGTGGCAAGGTACCGAAGGGCCCGAAGGGCTGCAGCCTCTGCCGTGAAAGAGGCAAAGCAGCGGGTGTGGGAAAAGTTTGGAGAAGACATGAAGAAGGACTTTCGGTCGGCACCAAGGTGCTTCTGGAAAACCGTTCGCCACCTCAGGAGGGGGAAGCGGGGAACCATCCAAGCTGTGTACAGTAAGGATGGGACGCTGTTGACCTCACCTGAGGAGGTAATAGGGCGGTGGAAGGAGCACTTTGAGGAACTCCTAAATCCGACTAATACGCCCTCTATGGTAGAGGCAGAGCTGGAGGATGATGGGGGATTGTCGTCAATTTCCCTGGTGGAAGTTGCTGAGGTAGTTAAACAACTCCACAGTGGCAAAGCCCCAGGGATTGATGAGATCCGTCCAGAAATGCTTAAAGCTCTGGGTGTGGAGGGGTTGTCTTGGTTGACACGCCTCTTCAACATTGCGTGGAAGTCTGGGACGGTGCCTAAGGAGTGGCAGACCGGGGTGGTGTTTCCTCTTTTCAAAAAGGGGGACCAGAGGGTGTGTGCCAATTATAGGGGTATCACACTTCTCAGCCTCCCCGGTAAAGTCTTCTCCAAGGTGCTGGAAAGGAGGGTTCGGTCGATAGTCTTCTCAGGGCCATCCAATCTCTGTACAACCAAAGCGAGAGCTGTGTCCGGGTTCTCGGCAGTAAGTCGGACTCGTTTCAGGTGAGAGTTGGCCTCCCTAGGGAGGTGTTCCAGGCACGTCCAGCTGGGAGGAGGCCTCGGGGAAGACCCAGGACTAGGTGGAGGGATTATATCTCCAACCTGGCCTGGGAACGCCTCGGGATCCCCCAGTCGGAGCTGGTTAATGTGGCTCGGGAAAAGGAAGTTTGGGGTCCCCTGCTGGAGCTGCTATCCCCGAGACCGGATAAGCGGACGAAGATGGATGGATGGATGGACTTCGTCATGATTGGATGTCGCAGCCATTGATTCTCTGTATTTGCAGACCACATAATGACCTGATTGATTAGATCCCAGTTGCTGTTGTCAGGTCTTGCTTGTGCCATGTGCACATATTAGTGAATCTACTTCTGTGCATGACTATATAAAAGCTGTGTGATGTACTGTAGCTGGCAAGAATGTGTTCAAAGGTTTATGTTAATGGTTTAAACAAGGGCATCATTCACAGCTGCATTAGTCTCAACAGGGCAGAGCCACTTGCATGTGTCTTTGTAATAGAAAACAACTCTAGGCAATGGATATATGTTGTGCTGATTAAGCTGAAACACAGTAATTGTATGTATCCCTACAACCCTTTAACTTTAAATTCGGGCTTCTTTGTCATGTGGCACATACTGTAAGGTTTCCATGACATACCACTATGTCATCTTTATTTTCCTGGCTACTTCCTGTAGATTTGTTTTGATAGCCATGTTGTCGGCAACTCCCTGTTGCTCTCTGTCGATATTGTGACATAACTTTGTAAACCGCAGAGTTTCACTGGGTTTTGTTGTTAGTGACACGCCTAACCTAATCCTAAGAGAACCTGTTTGTTGCTGTTGTCTGGACTTTCACCTGGAACTCACCCAACATGGTAGAAACTGCCAGCAGAGTCAACCACCACCACCGCCAGTCTATTTGGAAATACGCCATGAAAATCATCTTAGAAGAGCTGCAGTGTTTTTTTAATCTTTCTTTTTATCATGTTCCACACTTCACTGTGGATGCCACCCTCACGCTTGTTCAGTGTATAACACGTGTCCCACCGTTAGTTGCGTGACAATTCATCCACAGCCAGCTCTGATACTAAAGGCCAGAAAAGTATGGCTTCGCTATCTGCCAAATCATTTCCTGCAGTGATGATAGAAAAGTTTGTCCAATTGAAATGATCACAGTGCAGTTTCTGTGTTACATTCTCTGAAGTGAAACACAATTGATATTCTCATCACACCATCAGCAGAGGGGAACAAAAACACTGTCCAGTTTATTAGGAAACAACAAGATTGTGTTTGTCTTTTATGGCAGACCAATGTTTGATCTTAAAGACTTTTGTCAGATAATTAATATTGGCAGATATTTTGTAGTCTAGTTTATATGAATAAAACATTAGAATAAGTCTAAACACACATTAATGGTTGATGTTATCCAAGGGGGAAAAAAAACTGTTAGATCAGATGAGAGACTGTTCCGCTCTTATGGAGATACAATTGAAATACCCATCTGTTAATAATTGTGTTGCTTTGAAAGAGCCACTGCAGAGTTAAAGACAAAGATAGTGAACACAATCTGTAAGATTCTATTGGTTCTGGTTGTCCTGTCCAAAGAGGAAACATGAGTGGCAAATATGTTTCACAAGAAGAGTATGCTTTTACTGTTGACATATCTGATTACATCATGGCTTTTCATAATCAATATATAGTATTTCTTTCTCACTAATCTAATTCCTTCATTCAATACCAACTCTTTTGGGAAGTTAACCAAAAGTAGGGTGTAACCAACCAGATTTTGGCCTTGTGCACGAAGATGGTTACATAAAATTGTAAAGGCCACTGTGATGGCACATGTGTAATTTGTCAGAGGCAGTGAGCACTGTGTAAGAACCGAGGACTGGTCTTTGTTTGCTAATGTAGGTCTCCACTAAGGGGGCGGCCTGGATGGCCCGCTTTCTGGGACGGTTGTGCTGCACATCACATGATGGGCTTGGCCTCAGGGTGAGGCAGTGAAGGAGTTTAAGATGGTAGTGGGATGGGTAGATGGAAGATGAGAGGATGAGTGATGGGAATGTTTACTCTTGCCAGTTTCTCTCAGAATCAACTCCTGGTTACTGTTTTCACAGCTGAACAGACCCACTGGACATCAGACTCAGATGTGTTAGCAGAGAATTTTTTTAGACCTGCAGCCAGTGTCGCTGTAACAGAATTCCTCATGTTACAGTGCTAAAATAGGCCAAAGCTCTTAAAATACAATACTTTGAAAGTGTAACTAGGAGTCTTCTGTAAGATCTGTCTGAATTCAGCTAACTCAAGTCTTGATATGACTTTGTCACATTTATATTTCCCCAGTTCTGCTGCTTCAGAAACCAGCCACAGAGACGGCCTTTGCAACTCCTGTATGTCACTTTCCTAGCTGGAGCCCACACGTATCAGTAGTCTGTGTACAAAACTAATTAATGTCAGACTTTTGTGAGAAATAGAAGACTTTTATAGTCTCAAGCAAAAAAAAAGTAAACAATTTGTGACTGCTGAAATAATGAATTGAAAAGACAAATCAACAAAAACTCAAATATGAATTCAATATCTTTGGGTTTTGGATAAAATAAGCGATCTTAAAACATTACATCTGGCTCTGATTCCTATGGCCAATTTTATACTATTTTCTGCCGTTTTTATAGAATATGCATCTCACGCCTTTGTCATCCTTGATATTGACACAATAATTTAATCCCTTGATGTAATTGTATTTTTTTGAACTTACTATGGCTAAGCACTAGTCAAAATTCAAGGTTGCTATGTTTGGAGCATCCAGAGAGATTTTGTGACCTTCACGAGTCCCAACTGATCTATAACCAGATTATTTAACACTGAACTCCTCCATCTCTCTCTTTCTCTCTCTCTCATAGGACATTGTGAGTGCTACTAAAGATGTCTGATAGTGTCGATATTGAAGAGAAACCACCAGCCCCCCCCTTGAGAATGAACAGTAGTTCCCGAGACTCTTCATCACTGAATCACGCCTCTAAACCGCTTCCAATGGCTCCTGAAGAGAAAAACAAGAAAGTCCGTCTGCGCTCCATCTTCCCCGGGGGAGACAAGAGTAAGTATCCTTCCCCACACGTCACCCTCACACTCTGCCCCACATTGATTCACATCCTTTACTAGTTTACCTCTGTATAAAAATACTCAATTGTTAATCACTGTTTGTTTGTCTCCTGCAGCAAACAAGAAGAAGGAGAAGGAACGTCCTGAGATATCCCTACCCTCAGACTTTGAACACACCATTCATGTTGGCTTTGATGCTGTAACAGGAGAATTCACAGTGAGTATCTCTTTCACCTGACAATCAGGCATATTAACAGAGACTGATCCTGATCCTATCTGAAAGCAGAGTCCCGGGCACACACTTCTAAAATCACAATTCCCTCAAGCGATGAAGTCAACTAATGATATATAGTGTCCTCCACATAAAGTTGGCAATACAAGTGACTTGAATGACAATCACTCTGTCTCCCCTATCAGGTAATAACTACACTGGAATCCTTTAGCGTTTCTTGGTAAATTACATTCTAGCTGCAGTTTCTGTAGGCAGTAGATGTTTTATTCTTACACAAGCCTAGATATATTATACCATGACACAGTATTTCCTTCTTTTATGCTCTGTTTAATGTTATTTACACTGAACTGAGTTATTCATAGAGAAGACCTGGAAGTGTTTAGTTCGTTTCTTGTTTTTATACTTTATACCATACCACAACAATTAGGGACTCTAAGTAGATATAATATGTTAGGACTATTATACTTAGACACTAGACTCGTCTGTTTGACACAATCTAGTGAGCGGTTCAATGCAATGGCTCCAAAACAAAGCTTATAAAGCTTTCAATGTTCAGTTTTTGATTCAACAGATATGTTTATTCAGTTTTACTGATGTGTATTATGTATGTTGCACCTTGGATTTTGTTCTTCTTATATACTGGAAGGTAAAGCTGTTGCAGGGGAAGTTATTGTAATGAATTGCATCATATTGCATTATATAAGTGTTTATTATATTGTTTTCTACACCATGTATATGGTAATCCGTTTCCATTGAGGTAATCCTCTGTTATGGGAAAAGCAATGACATCATGCTATAAAGAATGAAAACACATAAACAGATGTTCATGTATACTGTATAATGGAACCGTTATACTGTAACAATGACAAACATGAAATGGTTTCACCATACCAGGCCTAATCTGTAAATCGTGTTTAGTCATCTTTGTTTAGACCTGAAAGGAACTTTTCAAATGAAATAATGGATGAGCAATACCAGACTTATCATCATTCCCCTGTAAAACCAGTTTTTCACTGAAAAGTACTGCATGTCTTTTGATCGTTTTCAGTAACAAATACTTCCTTGTCCATTTGATAAGCGGTGTGCTCATGACACACAGAGCCCCACAGTTTTAATCCAAACCACTCTGATTTCACTTACTTTATATTACTGTTGATTTGCTCCTTGATCACCATCCAAGTGTCATCTTTTTTTTGCTTCTACAGAATAGTAGACTATTTCTTTCAACAGTTGCTTTAAGTGTAAAAATATCCACAAGTTTACAAAGATCGCATGAATGAAACCTATTGTTGAACTACATTCAGCCCACTGTAAAAGGCCTAATGTCCACCAGTGGGCATTGAAACATGCAAACATAGGCTAAAAAAGTGCAAAAATGCCTTACAAGAGTAGTTGTAGTAGATGTTTTCTACTACTTTCTTGCTAAGAGTTAGATGAGAAGCTCGATACTACTCTCATTATGTCCGTTAAATATGAAGCTACAGCCAGTTAGCTAAGCTTAGCACAAAGACTGGAAGCAGGGTTGGAACTGCAAAGTTGGTTCTAGTAAGGTTAAGTAAGGGTTAAAGAGTTTGGGGATATGTTGGGTTGATTGACAGCCGTAGTGACCACTTAGTGTCCAGTGTCTAGTGTTCACCTCAGTATGGCTCCTAAAAGCCTGTTTGGCACAACAGAAACACTACATCTTCAACGGTTTCTGGCTGTGATTGAAGGACTATTAACAACCCACACTCTTTCCTCACAACAAAACTTGAATATTGTAGCTAAAATGATAACATTTTTAACATTTGACCTCTTTCTATTTGTGCAGGGTATCCCAGAGCAATGGGCACGTCTCCTACAGACCTCGAACATCACCAAGCTGGAGCAGAAAAAGAACCCGCAGGCTGTGTTAGACGTCTTAAAGTTCTACGACTCCAAAGAGACCGTCAACAACCAGAAATACATGAGCTTTACCTCGGGAGGTAAACAACACCAAAATACTGACAAAATAAAATAACCACCACCAATATAACAAAAAACATTTCATATTTATTCTTATGTCTAATACAATAGATTATAATGTTCTTTTCTATTTCAGACAAGTCGGCACATGGGTACATAGCAGCAAACACTCTGGTGAGTTCTTTTATATCGAAGCTTACTTTGATTAGTGTTAGTTATAAGCCTAAATAATACATTTGATGATTATTAAGAATGTATTACACCTTCAAATTAGTAAATAAATCATGATGTTGCTAATTAAACACTCCCCTTTTAGTATTTAGTATTAGGAATTTCATTGCTGCACACTGCATATCTTGACCTCCCCAGACTGTCTGGTTATTATAGTAATAACATCATTGGAAAATCTCTCAACTCAAAGATATATTTCTTCGTGATTTATATGTAACAGTGTAATAATTAAACAGGTAAGTTGCAACATTATGTGGCTTTATTTCATCCACTTGAACCTCATGAGCAATTATGCCTCTCCAACTACACCACAGTAAATGTTCCTCACTTTACTATCACTAACTCTGTCTGGGATTTCTGGGATAGACTGTGTAACTCTCCAGCATGTATTTGCACAGACATCTTCCTCTAATGGGCAAAATGTGTGCGCTTCCCTCTAGAGGCTTACTGCCCTCACTATGTGGCATAATGCCCTGAATTTTGCATACATGCCAATCAGTCTGCAGCTCCTGCACGGAAACGGTGACTGCTGTGACAGCCTCTGCTGCTCATTGTTTATTTTTCCAATCTACTCAACCAGATTTTTAAATACCCATAGACAAGCTCCACTGGAGGCTCAACTGCATCTAGAAGGACTCCCGCTGTGCTGACCTCATTCCTGGCTTTGACCAGAGTAATCTATGCTTTGAATGCCTTGGCCTGAACACGCTCAGCCGGGTGAAGAAGTGAAATCCAAGTCTGTTCACTGGGATTCGCTGCCTCAGGCAAATTACAATGGGATCACTTAATGCAGGGCTACTGCTTGAAAGTGCTTTTTGCCAATAAAGGGCAAGTGGGTGTAGAAGTGAGTCTAAAAGGTTGTGCGAGCCCAGTGAGGGTATTTGAGAGCATGTCAGCTTCGGACTGTCATAGTGGTCCCCGGCCTGCTGAGGTGACTCAGCTATTGACTACGGTGACACAGATTCCATCCTAGGTTTGGTCTGCACTGTCTTAGGCAAGCAGAACTACAGGAGAGGGTGCCAATATTTGGTCTGTAGAAGCAAACTCTAAGTATCCCATCATGAGCTACGTGTTTTGAACACCAACTTCTACTAACCTGCAATGCAGGTAAATATTAGAGAGCTGGTGTGTTGTTTTTCTTTAAGCAACTTGCTTTCTCTTCCTATCGCCTGCTACAATCCATGTCTACTCTGCAGTTTTCTTGTCTTGTCATTAAGGATTTAAGACCAAATAGAACCTTTTTAAGTCAGATGGAAAGTAGACTACTATCCACTAGTCATATTGTAAGATTGTTGGGTTTTATTCAACTTCTTTGAGCTTGCATTTGAGCCAGTTTCAGCCATGTTTCAGCCATGTTCAGCATACATTTATAACTGCAGATAATGCCGTGAGGGACACTCTGTTGCATCCTAATTCAAGCTTTGGTCTGACCAAGTTTTATTAAATTTTAAATTCTAGGAATCTCGTAGTAAGACTTTACTTCCTGTGTCCGATGTCCACTCTAACATGCTAAATATTGTTCTTATTGTCCACCTCTACCAAACAATATATTCACCTAAGGAAACAAACACTTTGCTTTTATAATACACAGAACTAGAGATGAAGCTTAAGATACAATGGCAGGGTTTCAGACTCAATTGTAGTGCTTCTTTGTTGCTGCTTTAAATGATTAATAACTTGGTCTGGGTGTTTCTGTCCTGGTGTTACAGTTCCCCCTGTTAAGCCATCAGTTAAGTCATATATTTCCTTTTTTATATTAGTTCTACTACCAACCAGTAAGTCCTGGATATTTAACTTTAGCTTTCTGTCTGAGTATCAGACCACAGGGCTCATCTGTCAACAGCACAGACAGCTCGACCACTGTTCGTATAACAAAGTTTACAGCATTAACACGTTTCTCAGAGTGAGTGAGCTTTACCTTACATTGACATTTCATCTCTTGTGGGCTGTTGACCTTACTGTTTAACTTCACAGAAACCCTAGGATCCAGCATGGTTGTTGCATGGAGGCTCCAATTCAGCTGTTTTAGGATTTATAATTACTTGTGATGGATTTTAAGAGAAGTGTTTCATGCAGTTTGGGTGCCAATCCTGCCTTTTATCTGCTTTAGTAAACAGAGGAGTAGCTGAATAATAATAATATGTATCTGTAACCAAATAATGTTGGAATTATCAAGTCAGTATAGATGTTTATATACTGTAGCAGCTCAGTATGATCAGATCAATCAAATTGTTGTTCATTCAGGTCGAACAGCCCCATAGCTCTGTCATTGTTAGTCCTAAAACTGTCTGTCAGTAATTCTCAGGCTTTAAAGTAAGAAGCTTCCAAAATGCAACAGTTTAATCCCCACATAGACAGTTAATTGGAAATTAGTTGATGTTCAGAAGTCAACAAGAATTGCAAGGACATGACACAATGTTTATTCATTACATGATTATAATTATGATGGTCATAAAGGTTTAATAGTATTATAGAAAACAGCATTTGTCCATTCGGATCAATGAGAGCAGCCACTTCATCTTCACCAGAGCGGTATGGAGACAGTTCTTTTATTAACAGTGAAACCATATTTTCTGTCCGAGTAACAATTATGCTCAACTATCCAAAACAATTCTGCGGTAATAAAATGCACATCTTTTTATATTTTTACCATAATGTCTAAGACTTAGACATTATCTAAGTGAATACCACAACATTGGTTTCACTAACAAAGCTTTTTCCTGCCAGCTAATGGAAGGAGATATTTAAAACTGAAACTGAAACTTAGTGATGTCAGGTTTCTAACAAAATGTGTGCTCAAAAGTGAACTAACATATATAGTGGGAAAGTTAGCTTTTGGAACACATCTGTCAGTATGTGTGGTGCTTATGACAATAATTCAGATGTCTAATGGATTGCATCTTAAACATGTTATCAGGAAATTTCAAATCAGCTATAAGAACACGACACTTACGGTCCTTTATAGTAGCGTTCAAATTAAAGCTGATTAAAATAACATTTTATACAAGAAATCTGAAAATATGTTCTAGGCGTGGGCAAGGACAGTCCTCAGGTGGCATTATTTGTCTCCATCATGTCCTCTCCTCATGCTGGGTGTCAGAAGGACAATTTACGGACCTATTGTCCATCCCTCAGCAGCGTAACCATGCCCTCCATCCCCCCTCCCCTTAAGTCCACTTACTCTTAAACATTGTGTGGGTTTGTTTTGAGTAAATCCATTTTCAACCTTCACATTCAGAACCGACTGCTGTCATCTGGGCCTCCTGTCAGCCTTAGAACCTGCAGCGCATTATTTGACAAGGTAACTCCTCCATATTACTTTCCACATGATGTATCCGTGCATTGGCTTTGAAGCTAAATTTGATCTCCTAATTTTGATTATTCAAAGAGGCTAATGCAAAACCCATATACATATATTTGATTTTAGACGCATCATCACTCTCTGTATTGATCATGGGGGGTATGATTGGATCTATTAGTTAGTAATGTTACTGATGTATTTATTATCTTCCACAAGAGAACCTCGTATCTATATATATATATATATATATATATATATATATATATATATATATATATATTTTAAATGGACCGTCTCTGAAATGGCAGGGCAGGGGCGCATGCCACAGAGGGTTATAATGACTGTCAAACTGCATGTGTGAGCTCATATTCTTTACAACTGCCAATAATGTGCCTTCATTACCATTGTAGACATTACCGCATGGCTCTGTAAAAAAAAAAAAAATAAAAACACACATGCTTACAGTTAGCTAGACACTCATTTCTGCACTGCAGTCTTGGCCCAGCCCTCCTTGGAGCGGGTCAGAGGCCCAGTATGTCTGAACGGAGGACTGAGACTTTCCTTTAGACAGACCCTTTCTTTTTTAATCACTAGAACTAAGCTGCACTGCTTCATTTATGCATGACGAGAGTGGAAATGGATGAAATGTTTCCACTCCATAAGAGGAAGATGATCCAAGGCTAGCAGAGTTTTGGATGGGGGAAGGCTGAGCATTAGGCATAATAAATATGCCTGAGGCTTATTAATCAAATGTTTTAAAAGGTATCTACCATATCAAGAGGATGTCTACACTTCATCAACATATTGCTCATTACTGCAATGTGGCTGCATGTTTTCTCTTAAAGCACAATGGCACCTCACTTTCAATGCTTGTTTCTTTAGCTCTTACTGGACTCATAATAATAATAATTTGATGATAATAATTTTCCCTTCACTTTTAACACAATTGCTCCTGACAATTTAACCCCATTCATTTTTTTCAGATGTATCACAACAGATGAACTTGAATAACATGTTGATATGATCTGACTCTGTTATATGGTTGTTACAATTTAAAAATGTATTCGCCATCACTACAGCTTGTATGTTAGACAAAGTATCTTTTAAATGGCTGGTTTGGGGTTTGCAGGCTGTTTACTGTGGTAAACTGTGTACATGTGTTTAATTTGGGGAAGATACTCTTTTTTTTATTCTATGCTGCTACATGGCACATGCATCCAGACTCACTTACGTCTCTACCCTCTAGGCTGCCAAAACATCATCGTCAGAGCCCCCTATCGCTCCGCCTGTGTCAGAAGAGGAGGATGATGAAGAAGAAGAAGAGGAGGAGGAAGAGGAAGAAGAGGACGATGACGACGAGCTGCCCCCAGTCATCGCACCTCGGCCCGAGCACACCAAATCTGTGAGTTTATACGCCGTGATGGGTGAAATCATTCTGCTGCAAATGCAAAATCCCCTCTGCATTTCATTGACTCGTTTCTCATGACAGATCTACACACGCTCTGTCATGGACCCAAAGCCTCCCACCCCTGTGAAAGAAGTGGTGACTCCACCAGAGTCGCAGGTCCAGCCGGATAACACGTCCAACACAATGTATCGCCACACTGACCGTCAGAGGAAGAAGTCCAAAATGACAGATGAGGAGATTCTGGAGAGACTCAGTATGTGACTAAGACATTTTTTATTCGCCAACAAGTGAATTTTAGTTTAGTTCAGTTGTTCAGATATATTTTCTGTGAATTGTGTCTCCGTCAATGATTATAAAAGCCTTCTCCACACTGACAGGAACTATTTTGGTTGTGAAAAACCATGAATCTTTTGATTTTTCTCATCTTTTAAAATATCATAATCATCCAAATTTGTATAATGTCCTCCTAAGTTTAAATCCACACATTCCCAAAAACAACACTGAGGACACGACCTCAGAGTCGGATAATTCACTCTGTGGTGATTAGAACACAGGCTGGATATTTGGTTTCCAGTGGCATATTACTATTAGTGCACTAATTCTGTGTATTTACAAGAATTATGCAAAAGAACAGGGAGCACTAATGTAATCAAATTTGGACAAAGATGGACTTTTTGTTATTGATTTTTGCTGTGACCGCTCCTGTCTCTGCAACGTAACTTCAGCCCAAAGTACTTCACGGTGCATGTCGGTATGCACCATGATGTAGAGATGAATCTAGGGTATGTCTGAAATAGAAGGGCAGACAAGGTTCTGCAGTGATGTTTTCTGTGTATGAGTGTCTTTGTTTAAAAGGCCGTCATGATTGTGTGCGCCCACACAAGCTCAATCATTATTATATATCTGCTTTGTCTCTGACTCAGGGAGTATTGTGAGCGTGGGGGATCCCAAAAAGAAGTACACACGCTTCGAGAAAATAGGACAAGGGTAAGTCCATCCGCGACCATAAACCAGTCGTCACAGTTATTAAAATAGAGCAATTTAAGAAGCAGTCAGTGTCGCCAGGAGAGATGGAGCTGTAGTGACCACTTAAGTGAGACAGAGGCAGAGGGATGGTTAGGTTGAAGGACTGGGAGAAAGTAAGTAGAGAGGAAATGAGAACTGTTTGCTGAAATGGCTATGGGCCAGATTAGCTCTGCCATCTCTCTCTTTTTCTCTCTCTCTCTCTCTCTCTCTCAACTTGTCTTTCTGTGTTTTACACATATGCGCAGATAAAGACTGTGCAGTTGTTATCTGCTCTGACATTCTCACTATTTCCATATTTGATCAGGAAGCTCCTGCGTTAAACACAAGATAACTGTCTATTTACTCTCTGCCGGGTTATCTTTAACTTATCACTACCAGGAACTATGCATCATTATTCATAGCTTCTGACTAAACACAGGTGTAGCTGGCAGCAAGAGAAAGAAGAAAGACCAGAAGAACTAAGTTCACAGCTGAATGTTTTTAGTATCATGAGTTACACTTCCAAATAAGGACGGAATGGCTGCATACCATTCCTTTGGCCAGTTATTGGAAACCATAAATTTCCTGGATCTTTGTGCTCATCACTGCTAAGGTCATTTAATAGCAGTTAAGTTTCTTTGGTAAAATAAGCACAGACAGTGTGTTAGTGAAGAACCAAAACATTAATTTATCTCATCAAGCCTCAGGTTTAATCAAGTTATGATAGGCCAGTCTGTGGTCTGTCTTTTAAGTAGTACATCTGATGCATGCAACTTAGAATTGGTCTTTGTTGAAGTATATTCTATACGTCTCATGAATCTTTTCAATAAATTACTTAATTTTCAAAGCTACCTTACACTGTATAGACTAAACAGTAATACTATAATAACACCATTTAGTCAATAAGTAATTTAAAACAATTACAATAACAAGAATGTGATTCTGATCTTGTGTTTCACCAGAGCGTCCGGCACTGTGTACACTGCCATTGACATAGCAACTGGCCAAGAGGCAAGTCAGATGATGTTGATTATAAAACATTCACACACTGTATATTATTTATTTTTTCCTTACTAAGCCATCAGGCATTCTCTTGTTCTGAGCCACAAATTCCTCATCTGTTTTCTCAGGTGGCCATCAAGCAGATGAACCTACAGCAGCAGCCCAAGAAAGAGCTGATCATCAATGAGATCTTGGTGATGAGGGAAAACAAAAACTCCAATATAGTGAACTACCTGGACAGGTGAGTTTTCACATGCAGGGTCACATATCACACCAAGTAAATATATTTTCCTAGTGGCATCTTCAAATGGCTTATTTTGTCCAACCAGCAGTCCAAAACCTAAAGCTATTCAATGTTATATAATAGAGAGGAAAGCGGCAAATCATCACATTTGAGTAGCTGGAACCAGCAAATGTTTGGTATTTCTGCTTGATGAAGGACAATTAATTGACAAGTTGCTGTCAATTAATTTTCTCTAACAAGACATTACCAGCTATATAGCACAGTTATTATAGCTTTAGTGGCATATGTAAAATAATTGTTTGCATGTTTTGTTTTTCTAAGATGGTTAAACACTAATTAGCTCATGCAGCACTATTAATGTATCTAATATTAATTTGCCAATAGCAACTGATTTGTGGTTAGAACTCAGAAAAGGTCAGACATGTTGTTACCATAAATTACATTGAAGGATCTTCTGAGCTTTTCAGATCCTTTTTCTTCTTTTTCATTTCCTTCTTCTTTCTCCTTTTCCTTTATATGGTGGTCAGCATTCATCATTCGGTACATGACTGCCACCTACTGTTTTAGAACATGGAGAAGAATTTTAGTACACTATAACTCAGTTTCTATCACATTTTTAGCATCTGTTCCACTCAGATCAGATTTCATAACATTGGTCTTTCTGCTGCTGTTCACAGCTGGCAGTAACATGCTTGAGCACCTTCTGTGTGTGTTGTAATTGACTCTGCATCATGAAGCCCACAGTACATCTTAAAATGTAAAGATGCTGCTCTATGCTCTTCTTCTTGAAAAGTTTTGTTCTCATTTTCTGCGTATGTGTCAACCAGCGTGCCTAGATTATTGATTAGTCAAAGCAACGACTGAACTGAAAACCCCAATATGAAATGCAACTCACACTAAAACTGTATTTTTCATTCTCACTTGTTTTAGTTACTTGGTAGGAGATGAGCTATGGGTGGTGATGGAGTATTTGGCCGGTGGCTCGCTGACAGATGTAGTGACTGAGACCTGCATGGATGAGGGCCAGATTGCTGCAGTCTGCAGAGAGGTAAGAAGTCAAGTTTAGACATCAGCAACACCGCCCACTATTTCTGTGGCTACGGCGAGCTGAACCTTACATTTAGGCGGGCACATGCAAACATAAAAAATAAATTTCTTTTTCCCAGCCAGGAGAAAAAGACTAAATGTGTGTGTAGTACAGGCTTCCCTTTGTACGTGTGGGTGTCAATTAGGTATATTATTAAGCTTTCTTTTCTCTATCTTTAGTGTCTTCAAGCCCTGGACTTCCTACACTCCAACCAGGTGATCCATAGAGATATTAAAAGTGACAACATCCTCTTGGGGATGGATGGCTCCGTCAAGCTCAGTAAGTCTTTGCTTTTTTGTTCAAACATGTAAATTTGCCCTTGGCTTTAGTGTGGTGGAGTTAAGGTCCAGACACACAAAGCCGATAATCGACCATCAAACAGTCTGGTGAGGTCAGTGACTCGAGTCTGTTCAGTGTGTTCATTTTGGCCGATTTGACATGTATATAGGGTACCTATATAGTGACCGAAATGATCACGGTTTTCGGTATTATTGCGGTATTTTTAAAAGTGTGTTCAATATGTTCAGAAAGCACTGATAGGCCTACACAAGCTGAAATAGTTTCAAAAAGTGTAACAGTGTTTATTATATTACAAAAATATAGGCAATAAGCTTGTGAAAACTATTGAAAATAAGCTGCTGAAACACTGGCCCGCTGTAGGGTGTCCGGTAAGAACTTGAACCAGAGATGTCTGACTTTGAGATCCAAGAAGATTTATTTACAACTCCAACATGAAGTTAACTATGAAGTTGTATTTGACATTACATGTGAAGTTGGATGTGGTTCTGAAATATAAGCAAATAATAATGCACATTAAGCATCTGACTTACTATGAACATTATTTACCAAAAGCTAAATGTTATAGCCACCAGCATATAACAAGAAACAATACTAAGAATTACATTCATTTCTCTATAATAATTAACATAAATGTAACATATTGCTCAGTAACACAAACTGAGAATAAGCCACATCTATTACAGCACACATATCCATAACGGAGCAAAGAGTGTAATACACCTTTACTAGCTAAGCACGTGGCTCCACAGGTTAGTCTGTACTGGTGATTGCCAAGGGGGTAAGCCTCTCCTCGGACCGCGAACCTCCTATGGCGCCATTTTAATGCTACCAAGCCATCACCTCCCGTTAGCATCCCATTGACTGCCATTCATTTTGGCGCCACTTTGACAGTGAATAACTTTACATCTGAAGCGTTTAAAGACGTTATTTGTCCATTGTTTATTTCTAAAGAAACACGACAATGTATAAAAGGCTCCATTACCTTGTATCTCACATTATGGCTCCGTAGCAGGCGTTTTTGTAAAAATAGGCTAACGATTGTGTCATAACCACGGGATGTACTACACCTCGGATAAATAAAAAAAAAAAAAAAAAAAAAAAAAAAGCTAATGTATTTGCACTTACTACTTGTGGTCTGGAGTTTGAACCTTCACAGTTGAAAGCACTTAATTGTAAGTCGCTTTGGATAAAAGCGTCAGCTAAATGACATGTAACGTACTGTCACATAGTAGAGAAATTACCGTACAGTACAGGAGAAGCGCGCAGGCAGTTTCGTCTCACATTAGCTGTTAATTATTAGCTAAGTGTAATTACTAATGTTAACTAGCATTTTAGTTAGCAAAAATTAGCCTGCGCCTATGTTATCTCCTTACATATACCTACGCTCTCCGTCCCTGCAAGATTGAGAATGATTGAGATTTCTCTTGGCACAGCTACCAGAAGACTTCCAACTTTCAGACACGTTGCTCACGTCACATTTACGTCTTCGAGCTCAGTTGGAGGCTGCTCAGTAACGCTAGCCATCACCGGAAAAGTGCTTCTAATCATCACTGATTGGTCAATCATCTCAGGAGAGAGAGAGAGAGCAAGTGTTACTATGGCCTTTTTTACAAGGCAGATAAATGACCTGAGCGTTGTCATCTCCTCCTCACGCCATGATTCCAACTTCAAGAAACGCACTGTAGGCTACGCAGTGCTCCCGCGCGGCAACTTGAGGAGCCTCGGATTAAGGTGGGAACACGCGGTTTCCACACTGTGGTAATCCACCGAGATAATACTGATATTTTAAATGAAAAAGGTAATTGTTATCTTCAACATTTTTACCATGGTTTACCGTTACACCGGTAATCGTTACATCCCTACATGTATAATCGGCGGGGCGGGCACTGCCGGCAACTGGACTCAAATGACCCATCTGATTGGTAGAGTGCTAACCCGGAAACGGGGAGCGGAATGAGCGTGACTAGAGTCTCTCAAAATCTGATGAAAATCTTTTAAACTGACCTTTGTCGATCTGAAATGAAGACAGATTCAGCAACTGCATGGCCTATTTCTCGGTTAAAATGTTTTCAGAAACACGTTTCGGTGAACTATCTTAGTACAATATGAAATCGTATTCTGAACAAGCCGCCATGACAGTCTGTCTTTGAATTTCCGCAGAAACCAGACCCATGTGACGCGTTAGTCCAATCAGCTGCTGGTTTTCATTTTTTGGGCGACAATACAGATTAGCGCCGCCTGCTGTTATGGAGACGTATTGCGTCTCGTCGCTTTGGTGTGTTCCGAGGCACTTTTTTGACCAACTCGGGGAGACTGATCAGTCCAACTGCCTTTTTCTGCCAACGGTCGGCCGTCTGGTCGGTGTGTCTCGACCTTTACAGTAAAATTGCACCATTTCTGAGAGAGAAGTGTGAGATTTATGTTAAGAGAGATGGTAGTGTGTTAAATGAAAGACTATAACACACCACTGCACCTGTCTTCCTCTGTCTCCCTCTGCAGCCGACTTTGGCTTCTGTGCCCAGATCACTCCAGAACAGAACAAGCGCAGCACGATGGTGGGAACACCCTACTGGATGGCACCAGAGGTGGTAACTCGGAAGGCTTATGGCCCAAAAGTGGATATCTGGTCCCTGGGGATCATGGCGATAGAGATGGTGGAGGGAGAACCGCCCTACCTGAATGAGAATCCACTCAGGGTAAGACACAAAGTGCAGCCACAACACAGGACTCATGTTAGCTCCATAGTGGTAATACAGTATGCATGGAGATGAAATATTCTGAATTCTTTTCCAATGTTGCCCTCATTTCATGGTCTCATGGTCTGACCTCATCCATCTCACCAGGCGCTGTACCTGATAGCTACCAACGGGACTCCAGAGCTGCAGAACCCAGAGAGGCTGTCATCTGTGTTCAGAGACTTCCTCAACCGCTGTCTGGAGATGGATGTGGACCGCAGAGGCTCTGCCAAGGAGCTGCTCCAGGTAAAAGCGAGACTAGATCCTCAATAGCGGACATGCATATACACACACGTTCATGTCCAGCAGATGTCATCAAATCATCACTAAATGCCAACTATTGATAATTCTAAGTGCGCATACATCTCTCTTTGGCTCCACATCTCCATTATTATCCTGTCTGTCCTCTGCAGCATTCTTTCCTCAAACTGGCGAAGCCTCTATCCAGCCTGACGCCTCTGATTGTAGCTGCGAAGGAAGCCATAAAGAACAGCAGTCGCTAGGGTGTGACCTGTGTCCCCACCCGAGGCTGGAGCCCTGCCTGTGATGTGTGCGTTCATGGGGGCAGGGGCTTGGGTGTGTGGATGGTGGGTGACGTTACAGTGACAGCACAAGGAGGGGGGATGGTTTTTGTGACTTATCGTGACAGCAAAAGGATAAATGACCCCCAGGCCTCATATGTAGGACGGACATCTGGCCTTGCAGCCTCTCGGCCCATGCTGCTGAAAAGACCTTGCCTCCTTGTTTACTTTTCCAGCACTCTGTACATGTAGAGCAGTCCATCACAAGTGTGTGTGTGTGTGTGTGCGTATGTGTGGGTGTGTGTGTGTGCGAGTGTGTACCAAATGTGCACATTTCTTTGTGTCATATGTCTTGTTTGGCAGCAGTCGCTCCCCAAACCAAGAAAATACAGTGAAAAAAATGAAAATAACACATGCTCATTTTCAAGCAGAAACTTCAGGAGCGAAGAGGAGAAAGTGACAAAACTAAAGAGCCTGTGATTTTTTTCCCTGCCCAGCTATTGGCGTGGTTTTCTTTCCTCTAGTCCTTCCATGGAGCACAATCAGGCCACACTTACACCTGCAGTGACCAGCCGATGTGAGAGAGTGACTCTGGGACTCTGGACCCAACCTTTGCCTGCATGACTAATGGTTCTGTGGAGAAACATTGCTACTCCTCCGCAGATTGTCACATCTCAAGGTGGCATATTTGTGTGTGTGTGTGTGTGTGCGTGTGTGTGTGTGCGTGTGTGTGTGTGTGTGTGTGTGTTGTGTGTGTAAGGGTGCAGCTACAGGGGAATAAGCCAGTAATAATTTCACATGACCTATGCCAGCTTTAAACATGCTTCATTAATACACTTCATATCAGTGAAGAGATACGGGTCCCGTATTTCATTTAAGCCAACTTCTTTCAGACAGTCTCTGCCATAGAGTCACTGGAGTTCAGGTTACCTGCAGTTAATTTGCTTATTTTCTCTCTTAAACTGGCTACATATTATCAGATTTAATGTTGTGATTAATTCCAAAATATTGAAACCAGAACATGTGTGACTCAACTGTAGATCACACATGCGAATATTTAATTGTGAATATATAATATACATACTTTCTTATTAATTATCAAGAGAAATGTGTTGTGATGTAGTTAGATACATTTGATTGCACTGACATGAAGATGATATGTCGCACATTTAAATCAACATTTGGTACTGAACACTCCATATTCCATGTGGCAGAAATGATCAGAATGACTTCAAAACAATGACAGCTTCATTACAAATGCAAGCAATGTATCTGCAAATTTGAAAGATAATTCTAACATGCATGCGTACGGTACATAAACTGTAGCATTCATTGTGTACAAGCTTCTCAAATAGGATTATCCATAGATATTCAGTATGTGTGGCTTTCTGTACCATCTATCTTAATTAATGTCAAAGCAAATTTTTAACAGGTATGACATAGAAAGAAAGACAAATACTAGATCAGAGACTCAACAGAAATATAAATGTTTTCATCTAAATATCTATATTTAATGATGGATTGTCCTTTTTAAGTTGCTGGCACACAGTGGACCAACATTTCAGCCTTTTAAATAAGCTATTTTTCGACAACAGTGGCAAATAGAAGGTCATGTAATTATTTACCTTAAGTGATTTGAAGGTCTAGTGCCACACATTGTCACAGTTTCCCATTGTGCCCCAAGTATCCCTGTAATCTTAAACCTTAAGCAGGAAAGATGCCCCTCGACCAAAAAAAACATAAAAATATGCATAATGTATATTCAATCCAATCGTGGAGGGAGAAATACATTTTCTTCATCTTGTAATCCATCAATCAAAATAACTTTAAAGTATGAACAGAAATTTAGATGAAATAAGTTATTCTCTAATTTCCCAGAAGCAGGAGTGATTACTTATAAGCCTTGTGTGTGTCCTTTTGTCTTTCAATGGTGTCTTATGTGTCTTTTTTCATATGATCTGTATTGTAGTGAGGTTTTGGATTGTGTGGCAGATCAGAAAGGGGGAATGTTATCCACTGAGCGAAGTAGTGGAGTGGATGTCATTTTATGATTGTACCTTTTCCTAATGAGCACTGAAAACAGCCACCCTAGTAGAGGTTCATGTTGTTTGCTAACATTCCTTCCATACCTGGTTAGCGTTTAAACTCATTCCTGTACAGACATTATCTACTCTGTGTCTGTATTTGGTAGCTTCGTCAGGCATTTCCCATGTAGCATCCCTCTGTGCGTGAGCGTGTGTGTTTGTGCGTGTTAGGAGGCTACCTCAATCTGCACTAGAAGATGCCTCACTCATGTTGTCCACCTTCATTATGAGGTGCAGGGTAGCTGCTCAGTCATGTTGTACCTCCATTGTACAGCAAATGTACAGAAGATGAAGGAGTGATGTTAGACAGGAGGATGCAACAGAATCCATGCATGTAAAACAATCTATACACTGTATCTCATCTTCAAATAGGTTAGGATATGTATGTATGTATGTAAATATGCCGGGAAAACACCCCTTTTTTCAGAATTATGTAACTTAAGAGGACAATAATCAGGTTGCTCTATGGTATGTATCAATAAATGTTTTGCACCCTGAAAATCAAAAAAGAGAAAAACTAACACGCTGGTAGTCCTGGATCCGGCTTTCCTGTTTGGGCTTTATCGGACACTCCTTCATCTGGACAGAGAGCTGATGAATGCAGCTCTGTGTGCGGGCCCACACAGTCTGTCCTGAGTACCACTACTGAGTGTTAGTGTGTGTGTGTGTGTGTGTGTGTGTGTGTGTGCGTGTGTGCGTGTGTGTGTGCGTGTGTGCGTGTGTGCGTGTGTGTGTGTGCGTGCGTGCGTGCATGCGTGCGTGCGTTCGTGCGTTGCCTGACAGGAAGCTTTGCTGGCTCCTGGGACGTTTGGCCTCTGCCCCCATGTACAGGTCTGTGAACTATGAGCACAAAGGTGAATTTCGGGACAAGAGACACTGCTGACGTGCCCCTTTTTCTGTGGTTGCTCCTGTACATTCCTATCTTCTGAATGTGTAAACCTGTACACGTGGTGTGAAAATTCCTCTATTAATGTGTATCAAGAGAATGGAACAAAGACAAAAAATGTTACTTTTTAAATTATTATCATATTATTATTATTATTACTCTTATTATTGTCTAGCTTTGTAAAACTGCTGATCCATCTGGCATACCTCAGCAGGCCTTTCCCCATCTTTGAAAAAGGACAAATGAGTGACGGGGAAATGAGGTTTTGGATAAACTATTTTTATTTGTGGTTGAAGCAATAGACTTTTTGAACTTTGAATTGTGCATGGCTGTGTCTTGAGTGTAAAAAAAACAAACAAAATATTGCAGTTTTGGAACTGGACTGAAATAAAAAGAAGAAGAAAACCAGAGTTGTGCTAATGATTGTAGTCTATTGTGATTCTTAGGTTGGATTTCTTATAATTCTTTATGCCATTCAGTGTCTTGCATTTTCTTAATAATCATGACAATGAAACATGATGATATGAACGGACAAAAGAAAGGAGCATGTTATGAATTATAGAAATAGATGATACATTATGTGTTGTACATGCTGTAAGTTTGGGCAAAATTATAACGCATGTTAAGACTTGAATGACAAATTACTGCCATATCGGTCTATATAGTGGACATAAAAAAGAATAACTTTACAAAAAACACCAATATAAAAATATTTTATAAGTTACACAGGGATGATTTAAAAAGTAATAAGGGTCATTCAAAAGATTAAACCTTTAGATAAAAATGACAGGAACTGACATTCAGTCGGTACAATGGTGCCCTGTTCACCTCTCAACTTTGCAAACAATTCACCAATGTGCAAATAATTATGTAAATTCACACAACCAGGGACATCCACAGTGGTGTAGTCTACGTGGTACACAGGTATACGCAGTATACCCACTAAGAAAGCTCCAGGATTTCCATATACCCACTTAAAACTGCCTAATGACATGCAACAACATACTTTCCATAAAATCTTTGATATATTTTGAATTGTTATCTGTGTTTTTTCTTCTTCACATAGGCTAAATAAAGGTTTTTCCACCGTTAATTGGTGCATAAAAGTGTATCCGAATACAGGAAAGGAAATCGTTGATGCTCAAAACTTCCCTGTGAGGACAACCAGACCCCCCACTATGATATGGCATCCCCTCCCCCAAAGGCAGATTCTGGCCAATATATACAGTACAGTATACCCACTGCAATACATTAGACTACACCACTGGACATCCAGCATTAGAGAACAGATCGAACCACAGCGGGCCTGGTGCTTTGATGATGGCACATGCCAAGTAAGATGTTCACCACATTGTTCAGCAATGAAAGAGATCCAGCCCTCTCTCAATTCAATGGCGAGATCACATGGCGGTCAGCTCAGTAGAAGTGATGATCCTCAGACTGATTTTACCGGGCATCTCATCAGCTGTTTTCCGTCCTCGCTTCAACAGCTGAAGCCTCTGAGGGCCAGAGGAGTCCTTCACCGACCCGGACAACACCACATGGCCCATAAACTCATCCTTCACTGCGTTGCTGTTCCATACCTGAAAAAACAGTCAAGTATGTGTGTAAGAGGTTTGCCGCCAAATATTAAAAAATGACCACAGATCATCTGCAGGGCTTTGACAGAGGGTTGGTGACTCTGATTTGATTATGTTGCAATAACGTCATCAGGCAAAGATAATGTCCTGTGCTCTCAATTACAGCCAATTAGAAGAAAAGAGCAGAGTGAAACTGAAAATACAATGTATGTGTTACCTCTGATGTTCTTTGAAGCAGTTGTATAGAATACATTGTTTTTAAAACTAGGATGTCATAAAGAAAGAACAATATTTATATATATCTTGAGTAGTGATGTCCTAAATAGTTTGATATTTTATATTTTTTAGTGCGTAGTTTCGGTCTCCTCCATGAGGAATTCAAGTAATGACAACAAAACTGTCTGCGCGTCCACATGATACAAACCTTCCGTGGTTGCGCACTACCCCCACCTAGGGGTGCAACGGTTATAGTCATACCATCATAAAATGATCATGGTTTCACGATTATCACAATTATTATGCATAAATTAATTTTACTGCTAATGTATGAAATTACATGAACTCTCTAGATTTTAATGTGTTAATTATTGCTGCCTCTTGAAACAGAAATAACACTAACAGTTTTGAATGTTTTGAAAATGATTAATGATAAATCATCAAATCATTAATCATTCAAATTCATCATTAAATTCATCTGAAAAGATTAGAGACTAGAGGTGAATATGTCACACCACAAACAAAGGCCAAGTTGACAACAACAGTGTTGTCCTTAAGAAGAAGTTGGCCCTCACAGTCAATACTCGCGGTGACTGGACCCGGCGTCTGATGTGCCGTGTGTGTGTGCGCAAACGCGAACATTGATGTTGTCCAGGAAGTTAAATAACAACTGCACACAACTGCTACACATAACTTGTAGTCAGTTAACACTCAGTGTAACGAAGCCTTTACGATTAATTAACCGTGACGTTTTAAAGCGTGGTTAATAGTGAAATCGGTTAACCGCTGCATCCCTACTCCCACCCCCCCTCCATGCAGTTGCTAGTAGCCAAGGAGGACACAGAGGATTAAAAAAACATGATGGAGTCTTCAGAAAAGGTCATTATCTTCACTCGATTTTCTGCGAGCGAAAGTCGCCGGACGACAGCCGTTTCTGAACATAGCCATACTGGGAAATACAGAGAGAGTTTTGTGGAGCTGATAGTCTTAATTAGTAGCCTGACAAGCCAGACCCACATCAAAATGTTGGGTCTGGGAACTCACCATCAGAAAGCTGATTCGAAAGACAGCAGCTATCGTCTTTGTTTTGAAGTAGCAGGGAATTCACTCGGAACCGTAGTAACTCTGCCGTCATTATGTTAAGCCCGCCCACCGACTTTATATACACAATGTGATTGGCCCGGCTGGAGTTTGGCTTTTCCAGCTTGCAAGCACACAGAGAGTTGCTAGACACCCTGGCTGCAAATTACATTTGCTGTCGATAGGGTGCGTCTAGATTTCTAGGCAACTTGATTAGCTTTGTATCAACTCATTTGGCAATGGCTTGTATTTGTATGTATATTTACTAATGTTTTTTTAGTAATGACTACTAATGTAAACTTGATTTGTCTACTGCATCGACTTACCGCTCTGTGTTAATACAACTTGACCTGTTAAGTTTCACCTTGTGTAAAAACTTAAGACGATTTAAGGCAACAGGTTTCCATGCAAACTAATTCAACTAATTTGGGATAACAATGTTGTTTGTTTGATTTGCAGTGTAAACATTACCAACAAAACCTGCAAAAGCATTATGCATCTTATTTTTTAATATGAACACGCGTAAAATCTACTTTCAACAAGTGTATTAGGAGCAGCTTAACACGTTACTTGATAGTGATATATCTATTTTTTTTTTTTTTTTTTTTTTAATTTTATGATTTTTAGATAAATTGAAGGATTCTGCAATAGACTGGAAAGGAAAACACATTGGATTATTGATTGGCTTATTGGTATTGATTGATTATTGATATTGGAAATTAGGCTGTTTTTCTGAGTCTGACAGTTGACATTTTTAAGATACATGGTTTCCACAGGACATTGACCCACAATCCCTTTGCACTGCAAGTCATCAATATTAATTACAGTCATCAGGACTAGAGGGATGCCATTTTACCTCCACAGTTATGGGATTTCTGGGCTTCTTCCTGTAGAAAATGGCGCTGGTCATAAACTCTGGTTGCAGGGTGTCCTTCTTGATGGTGGATCGAACCGTCCGGCCCTCACAATTTATAATCACATAAGGGTCTGCACCTGCATGAATACATTAGAGGTTCATTTTAGCAAACCATATTGGTGGACTACAGGCTGATTACACTGATTAGTAGATTAAGGGTAAAAGTCTGGCTTGTATAAAGTCCTTTTAACCTCCTGTATTGTCCTGCTTCTGCAGCTCCTCAGCTCCGTGGACGTAGACGTGAGTCACAGCTTGTGGGTATCCAAGGAATGAACTCCAGCATTTTACCCTCGGCTTATCCTCTGTCAACTCCCTGTTAGAGTAGAGGAGAATTTAGGCACCATGAGAGGAGTAGAGTTCCTATATCTTGGTTCTCTGACCTAGATCTTTTTATAATCAAATTGGAAGAAATGGGAAGTGACATTAGGATCCTATTTCATAGACACATTAGTTGGACTAGCCAACTTGGATGACCTGTATGTGATTTGGTCCTGTGGTAGGTCTGCCAACAAGATCGTCAGAAACAAAATCTGGCAAAACAGAATATTTGGCCAAGAAAAGCATGTCATTTGGGTGCTTTCCTTGGATATAGTCCAGCTATTAATGTCTGAATTGAACACAGCTCAACAGCTTAGTTAAACAGCTGTGTTCTCGCTTTCACTGCAATGTCTCTTAAGACCTGATAATTATGTGAATGTTACATTTCTGTCTGGCAACATAAAACCCTGTCATGCTGCTATTTACATCACACACGGTCACTGGTTCAACATCACCTCTCCATCTAGTTGTACCTGCAGCCTGATTCCACATCGGTGAAAACTCGGATCATGTAATCCCCCAGCTTGTAAGGCTCAAAGGTGGTGGGGATGATGACGTAGCGGCCCTGTTGGAGCGTGCATCTCATAAACACTGTCCGAGCATTGATGTAGGTGGATGTGTTCACACATTGTTGGGTCAGGATGTCATGCATCCGATACTTCCTGTTCAGTTCCACCTGGAAAAGGAAAAGCATTTGGGCTTTATTTAGTGTTCATTTAAAGATCACTGAACAGTTAGCTGACTTTACTCATCAGGTATAAAGTCTGGCAGGTGATTTTAACAATGAGTGTTACATGCATTGTGTTTACATGTGTACCATTAGTCTGGTTATGTGTTTTCACATGTAAACATCTGGCTTTGAGACACCTGGGTAGGCTACCTGGAGTACCCCAACAGAAACCAGGACACTGTGGCTTTTGAGCACTTGATTAAGGTTTTTGAATATTCTTTTTTGGTGCAGAACAAAGTGGCTTAGAGGGTGAAATCAAGACACAACTGATGATCGGAAACTTGGATTCTGTTAGAATAAGGTAAAAAAAGATTAAACATCATATCCCAAATATGATCAAAACTGTGATGCTCCCAAAATGTATGTAGAATGTAATGTGTGCATCATATACAATATATACACTTACAATAAATGTAATTCAGAGGAATTTTACCTACTGAAAGCCATACAGGCATTGAACACAGAATGAATGCATCTGTGAACACTTGTTAATTTAATAAGCTCTCATATAACTTATTTCTGCTACCTGCCCATTTACACAATTGTATATTGTATACTGCATATTCTTTATGTTTTTAATGGTGTGCTGTGTAATGTGCATTGTATGTACCTATGCTGTACTTTGGAAGATGCAAAAGTGAATTTTCCACTGAGGTGGACATGAGGTCAATCTAACCACAAACCAAATTATAAGGCTTTAAACTGCATCTAGAGTAGTGATAAGTTACTGTTTGCTGCCTACACAGATTATTCTGCCTCCTGTTGGTAGAATAATAGATTACAAATAACATAAGTCTGTATTCTATTACAATTTTATTAAAACAGAGAGTAATATAATTCTAGCACTGGTAAGATGAATGGTGTGTCAAATAGGCAAATTTAAAAAGGTTATACTGCATATCCTTGTTTGAGCAGTTAACAGCCAGGTTTAGATTAACAAAGTCCTCCTCCAGGCTTTCACTGAGCTGCTGGGATGCCCTCAGGTGTCAACTAATACATATTTTTAATGTGTATTTTGGTTCATAAATAGCAATAAAAGTACCCGTTACTGTATGACTGAAAGTCCTACAACTGATATACTTCTCAAACAGGAAAACACAAAGTGTAGTGGGTGACAACATAAGAAACAGAGAATGTGGACACAGTGTCATCAGATGAAGGAGGAGGATACAGCATGATGACCACAGATGACAAGAGTTAAATCCAGGTTCAGGCTCAAAGCAGCACAACAGGCTGTGTGCTGCATTGTTAATCACATGCTGCTTGTGGCATCAGCATTTATTGCTGTCCAGAACCTATCCCTTTGGCAGCACTTCTGTCAGCGTGATAAGAGTGTATAGTGTGTTTGAACTTAGCCAGATCTCTGGCAAGTAAATCACATTACAGGAAATGGGATGTCAGTTTTGCTGCATACGGTTACATGGCCTCATTTGAATGTGACAATATAATCCCAGCAAGTAGGATACAATTTTGTTTATTGTAGTTTTGCAACTGCATGAGAGATGCAGATTCCGTTGACTTGCAGTTTAATAATAGTTAAGACCTCTACTGAAACACATTATTGAGTTGTATTTGTCTTTATAAATGTTGCAGTTCCAGACATAATTATCTCCATTGTAAAACTCCTCACATTAAGTTGTTTGTGAGGTTGTGGTTTCACATTTGTTCAGTATATTGTAATACCAAATACCAGATTTTTCCACAATGCATGAGATTTTTATTATGGCTGCAGAAGCACTGTATTAGAACACAGGCAACTGAACTCTTTGCACCTTGCTGGGAGTTTGAAGGAAATGGTCACTAACAGTGTTTGGTTCCGCTGTGTTTTTCAGCTTGAAACAATCAACTAAAGTATGTGCATGTGTTGTGTTTAATCATGTATGATTTAGCCCCTTGTCAAAATAGTCTGTTTTGGTTCTGATAAACCATATCAAGTAATGTCTGCCTGCCAGTAAAACACTAAACTGTTCACTGTTTGCTCAGAAAATGAGTATAAAAGCCAAATTCTTTGACCAAAATAAAAGCCAAATTGTGATGAAATGACTCTGTTTTCGCCCCAAATAAACTGACCTTTAACTAATGTCTGAGTCCCATGTGAAGACCATTTCCTCTGTAATGAACTCATCTGAGTCTCGCCATGATCTTTGTGCAAAGTTTCCCATACCTTTCAAATGTTTAATAACTATTCTGCTGCTTATCATGCACCATGCAGTTTATAGATCAGTTATCAACTGTTCATTAGATAAATAAAGTAAGTGGAAATGTTACACCATATGTTACCTTGAAGACACCGAAGCCGATGCTTAGATTTTCTCCTTGACCAAATTGTCTGTTGATCTTCATGTCTTTCTGTTGCAAGGTGATTAGAACCTCGTCAGCCTCCTTTGTAACATCAAACAAGTACTGTAAAAGAAGTTAAAATGGAGTGAATATAAATATGTAAACATGTGCATGAACACAGGTGATGTGAAGAGTCCATTCAAGAGTACCTGTGGGTTCTGTAGGAATGTCGACTTGTGGTTGGCACAGCCACCGCAGCGGTTTAAAAGCGGCTCTGCGTGTTTGGTCCAGCTCCCAAAGTGCACAACCTCGTTCCACGTCTTATGGACACTGATCAGCGAAGTATTGAGAAGACGGCAAACATCTGCATCTTCGTAGAACTTGCACCAGTCTGTGAATGACATCCTGTGGATGTGAAGAGAAAATACATTATACACTCTAAAAGAGGAGATAAACTCCACAGGTGGACTGTTGCGATTGGAGGAACCTTATCACTCACCAGAACTCCCCATCATCCTCTACTACAATGCCAAGGTTGCGCCTCTCCGTATCCCCAACCTTCGACCATTCCTCAGAGCTGACAAACAGCAAGCAAAGCAAATGGAGATGGTTAATGCTTATGAAATGCTTATAGATACAAACAAATAGTTTTAAAGTTATAATGCACCTTTAATAAGATCCACCTTTTGAGTCATACAATGTGGCTAAGTTAGTATTTTACTTTTTCACAAAGCATTGTTTCGGTAGTCAAATTAAAGAGGTTACATTAGATTTCAAATATGACAAGATTTCACAACAAAAGAAAAGCTTGACCACTCCTGCAGCATTATTGACTCCTCTGCTGTCCCACCATGTGCTCAGTGTGTTCCACACAGTCACTATTTTCACCACAATATGGCAAATTACCATCTGAATAGTTATACACAACCCTGGTGGTGAGCTTATGAGTAGGAGTGCACACCGTAGAGCTCTTCCTCTGGTCAGAACTACAACAGTGGAGAAAATAATGAACTGGAAGCACTGCTCACCTGTCACTCCAGGCTCCCTTCCACTCTGTCTTGCCCCAGGGGTTCCTCATGCGGATCAGAGAAATGGTTTCATTCTTGAAGTAGGCCAGCAGCCCGTGACCCAAACGCACTTTCTTCACTGCAGTTACTGAGTATGCGTGGCCTTTCACCAGTCCGTTTGCCATCTTGTGTTCAATCTCATGAGGCTGTGCCTGATGATATTATAAAAACAACTGGTCAGTATCTCTGAAGTATAGAGCTGAAGAAGTAACATATTCACAAAGAGCACAAACCCTAATGGAGCAGCTAATGATTCCTCCCTGGTCGTAGACCTTTAGCAGATCCTCAAACAACTGGTCCTGTTTTTTTGGGTCCTTGTAGAAAGCTTCTTTCTCCAGGTTGATGGCTTCAACCACACATCCACTGAAATCCACCACAGCATCTCCGGTGTTTCCCCCCTCCAGGGACTCATAGCAGCCATGGAGCCTGGACACAGAGAGTGCAGGGGAATCACAAGTTTGAAGTTGGATGTGTTTCAGACATGAAAATATAATACAGTTAAACACAAGAATGGACTCTACATATTTGCATTTTGTTTTGCATACTAACATATTGTCAATAATTTGTCTGCAACAATACACAATATAATATGATACAACACTTATTTTCAAAATTTCATGGCCTTTGTACAATGTATAGAAAGCAGCACTAGTTGTATTGTTATTTATGCACTGCAAATATTTGGTTATTATTAGTAGTCTAAGTAGTAGTACTTGTAGAAGTAATATGATTTTTAGGTTGTTTTTTTTGGTGTAATTTATTATATTTTAACATACACATTAATAATATCAGCTTATATTTTATAGTATCAATTAGATCTAACTAAATAAATACAAATCTATTCATGTTTAGGTTTACTGACTTGGCGTAGGCCTTCTCCAGCAGCGCACTCCAGAATTCGTTGTTGTCTTTCGAGTGACAGTAGATGAGTTCACCGTTGATTGTAGGCAGCAGGTCGTCTACCACCACATCCACCCATTCTCCAAACACCCAGAACTGAAAGTGGAAGATTCCAGCATACCGCTCCGGTTGTTTGTGATCCCACTCCTGCTCCTTATAGTCAGGAATAACCTGGAAACACACACACACACACACACACACACACACACACACACACACACACACACACAGGTACCATTAAATGCTGCTGATATTTATTTCATACAAAAAATTTAACATTACACAAGGGATGAATGTGGGTGCAGTATACTTTTGTTATGCATTATATAATTTCATAAACTCCCTGTTGCAGTGTTATGTGAAGATTTCCATTTATTTTTTTATAAAGCAGACATTGAATGTTTTCATGTCACAACTGTAGAAAGTGTTGCTACAGTGCTGGTACAGTCATTCCCCGGCTGCAATGAGGGTGCAGAGACGCGGAGAGCGTAGGTGCAAATGACCCAGAAATGCTGGCCAATCAGAGCAGACTGGGCTTTTTTGGGAGGGAGCCTAAAGGCGCTGACACACAGAGCCAATTATCGGCCGTCGGACCGTCTGGTGAGGTTGGTGACTCGAGTCTGTTCGGTGTGTCCCGTGCTGTCGCCCGTCGGAGGAGCCGTCGGCCTTCATTTGGGCTGAGACAGGGCAGTCGGGGCTCACCCGGAAATGGCGAGTGGATGAGCCGCTCAAAATCTGACGAAAATCTTTTAAACTGACCTTTGTCGATCTGAAATGAAGACAGATTCAGCAACTGCATGGCCTATTTCTCGCTTAAAATGTTTTCAGAAATACGTTTCGGTGAACTATTTTAGTACAATATGAGATTGTATTCTGAACAAGCCGCCATGAGTCTGGCTGTGAATTTCCGGAGAAAAAAGACCCACGTGACACGTTCATCCAATTAGCTGCCGGTTTTCATTTTCTGGGAAACAATCATAGACTGTTAATAGAAACAATACAGAGAAGCGCCGCCTGCTGCTATGGAGACGTATTACGTTTCGCCGACTTTGCTCAAGTCGGCGTTGCCTCAGTGTGTTTTGAGGCATTTTTTGGACCTCGGGGACCCGACTTATCAGTCCGACTGCCTTTTCTGCCGACGGCCGTCTTGTTGGTGTGTAAGCACCTTTAAAGAGAAAGACACTAAAACTTGTTTCAGAACCTAAACCTAAAAATGAGCAACATATGGGACCTTTAAGTTCATTAAAAAAATTGCGAATGAGGCACTGAACTTATAACCAGAAATTACTTTTAAAGATTAAAATATGTGACACTGGATAGCTTCCAAAGACTCACACAGGCTCTATCAGTTACGTTGTGTATGTTCTCTGAAATATAATAGGAAAACCCTGTGACATTTTGCCAACAAAACGTTTTTGAAAAAAAGTTCTCCTCTTCCATTATTGTCGAAATTGCCCTATTTTTTATTTTTAAGTATCAACATTATGTTGAATGCATGGAAATGGTACAATATTGTAGCTTAAATGATACCATCTACCAGCTAAGACAAAAGTCATTTGGCGAACTAGTTTGGTTTAGGGCTGGACCCGAATATTCGAATATTCGTTCGGTGGGTTGGTATTCGATTTGAAAATTTGACATTCGAATATTCGTTTTTTTTGTTTTTGTTTTTTTTGCACAACCTGGCATCCCCCTCCAAACGGTTCTCATTCGCGCTTGAATATGTTCGAAATATAATACTCTCTTTTACAATTTTCTTATATAGCCTAGCCATTTTAATAGGATGGACAACCCAACCTCGTTATACTTAATAAATATATTTGCTTCTTCTTGGACTACTAAAGTGTTCCTGCAACGGGAGTATTCTCTGGCTAGAGCGCAGAACAGCGCAGTTTGCATGGACAGAAGTGCATGTCTGAGCTTGTATTTTGGGTTAAGCTGCGTTACTTTGACATTGTGGAAAATAAAATAATAGAAACAAAATGTATTATCCTTTTTACCCGTTATTATCAATCTAAATTAATCTACTGCGAAATATAGGAGACTTTGAGATTTTACTTGGACGTCACGTCACATGCCCCAGTTAAAACGCCCATGAGTTGAACGTCATTACCGTCACGATTCAGCGAAAAGAAGACAAAAATGCCGAAGACTTCATCTGTGTGGGAGAACTTTAAATTAAGTGAGGACAAGACAAAGGCAGAGTGTCAAATATGCAATTTAAAACTGGCCTACCACAACAGCACATCAAGCTTGAGAAATCACCTGAGTTCTGTAAGTAGACCGAGCTGCTTTTATCCGCCATTTACACGTGATAAAAATGTGCACTTAATTTTCATGGAAAATAACGTGACTTGCGAATAGGCTACGGCAGTTAATGAAGAACAGTAAAAACGGGGGCATATAAGCCCTGCTCGCGTGAGGCGCGCCGCTTCCTGCTCGCGCTGTTCTGTAGTTTATTAAAAGTTTATTAATTCTGAACGCGTCTGGCCTGTCTATCTATATTGCACCAAATACGACACTGCACTCCCTTGTGAAGTCGTTTGGTTGAAAGGTTCTCAAAATAATCAAAATGCAAACAAACAGACAGACACATAGAGATTCCTGCCTTTATTAGAGATAATAATATGTTCAGCCCCCTTTCTCCGAAGCTTCGAATATTCGATGCTCATTACTACCGAAGCTTCGAAACTCAAAAAATGGTATTCGGACCAGCCCTAGTTTGGTTTGGCTGTTCATCATTTGTGAACCCCCCTCAGATGAATTCCTTCTGTCCTGACTTTACCTGAGCTGTCTGCTGGTTACATGTTCCAACCCTAACCCTTTACCTCAGGGCTGCAGTACCCGCAGTTTTCTATCACAACTACAATACATAAGCCTTATTAATATTTGCTTGGTGATTTGCTTACGCCATCACCTCAGCTTACACTTTCAGAATAAAGAAACCAAATTACCTCACCTTCTTCCAGAGGTTTGGCTTCAAAGCCAGACAGGAGCAGGCAGCAACAAACCAGCAGTTTCCCACAATTCCCTGGTTCAGGTCATGGGAGCTGATGCCATCCACAAACAGACGGGGCTCATTGCATATCTCCTACAACAGAAAAGTGAACGTGAAGGACTTTACACACTTTTTCTGAGTTCTTTGATATTCAGATGATTTAAAGTGTGGTGGTGGTGGTGCAGTGATCTTTTTACTTTAACTACAAAGCTTCAGCTCTGCACTCAATGTGTCAAAACCATTTCCAAATCATTACATTTACATGCCACCTGGTACAATAAAATATGACTATGTTAATTTGTAGCAATCATTTCCTTCCCTGATGGATGTAAGTGACTCACGACTACCTCTTGTGCCACTCACCTTTGGCCGTTTCCACTCCACACGACCAGGAGGTGGTTTCCTAAAATACAGAGATGCATTGATGGCTGGGAACTCTGGATCCTCAAACAGCGTCTTGTCGTTGATGCAATCCCTCTTCAGGTCAGAGTAGTGCTGGTTTTTGTACTGGACAGCAGAGGAGAACATGGTCCAGACACTGAAGCCTCACAGCTGCAGAGTGATAACAGACACCAGACATCTGACTTTTAGTGTTAAGTACTTTATGTAGGAAGGATTTCCCTCTAACTTCTGACAAATTTTTGGGCAAAGCCTGCTGAAGTGCACCCTATAAAACTCCAAACTACTTTTATTCCCAGATCAACAGCAGCCTGACATGTGACCCAGAGTCCCTCCAGACAGTCTAGTCTAAAAATATCCATCTTCACTAGAACAGTATACCAAGAGCCCACAAATGGAAAGCTACATTTTTAAAGGTATCTCACTAAAGCTACCATTTATTGTAAACTTATTTTTAATAGCCGGATGTGCTGCAAATATCTGATGGACAAAGGGAATATAAATCGTAATTTAAAAAAAAAAATGTATCCATCAAGACAAAGCTAAATAGTTACACGTCGGGCACCTGGGTAGCTCACCTGGTAGAGCACACACCCATTTAGAGGTTTACTCCTCAACGCAGCAGCCGCGGGTTCGACTCTGACCTGTGGCCCTTTGCTGCATGTCATTCCCCCTCTCTCTCCCCTTTCATGTCTTCATCTGTCCTATGAACATAAAGGCCTAAAATGCCCAAAATATAACCTAAAAAATAAAAATTACACGTCCTTCACACATCAACACTAGGCAACGAAGGCTGCCACAGTACGTGCGATCGGGACTTTGTGGATCAGTTTTGACCTAAACTGTCCAAACTAAGTATTGCAAAGAATAACATGAATTGTGTTTAAGGCTGGATTTTGCCTCAAAAAGAATACCTATATTTATGAAAAAGGAAGTGATAAGCAACACAGCTGTATTCTCTAGATAATGAAGATATTTTAACTCTTCATCTTTTTGTCCCCTCATACTGACCGCTTGAGGCTGCGTTTGGACAATACGTGCCAACATATTCATTTTGGATGAATCTTGATATTTTATATTTGCCAAGAATAACACACTACAGCATTCACAATTGAATTGACTGGAAGCAGCAAGAAAATGAAAGGAAGTTTGTTCTTCACAAGAAGACCCTAAAAAACATGTATTTTGTGTCATAGTAAAAAAAAGAATCAAGGAAATATGTATGTAGCTTTGCAGAGAGTTTAGATAGAAATGAAATGTCAAAATTATGTGATAATGTATTATGTATATGAAAAAAATACTAGAAAAAAAAAGAAGCAGAGAGAAAAAACAATAAATGCCCACCGTACCTCTCAGACAGCAGCAGTAGGGCACTGATTCCTTCCTGGTCTACAATAAGCAAGTTTCCAGGTGCTTTACCTGCCTGTATCGCCCTCCCACGCACAAGTGGCCTATTTATGCATGTGCATTGTTAGAGCCACACCCAGAGCCAACAGTTTGTTTTACTCCATATTGGATTTTATTACCTCCTGGTATTATTGTTTAACGGGACATTAAGAATGAGTGAAATACCTTCAGATGTCATAGCATGATTCAGTGGCTCTGGGTAAAGGGGGTAGACAAGGCTGTGAGCCTGTGTGATGTTATCTGTTTGAGAGTTCCTGGCTAATGTGGTCAGGCAGTTTATTTTTGGTGATCTATTTGCTCTTCTTTACTGGACGATACAGTAAGTGTAACACATGTCTGTTGGCTGAAATGTTCCTTTTTTATATCGACGTCCGTTGTCAGTTTTTGGTCCTATACTTTGTTTAATCTTTGTCATTTGTGCAAAGGTGACAGCAGGTCACATTCCAGACATTTCCATCAAACGCGCCGGTACACCATGGTGATGAGACAGCAGATATCCTCAGGCTGCAGCCATGGTTAAATATTTTACATTTCAAAGAGGAGCTTGTACTAACTTGTACCTGACAAAACCTTTTAGTAAAGTATTAAAAGACTAATTGTAAAGAGCATTGTAAAACACCAGCCCATGTCATTTTGTAAGAAAGAACAGGCGTAAGGGTTTGGGGCAAGAAACTGAAGATGTCTCAAAGTATTGAAGTGATGGTAAATAATCAAATTACCCACACAAAATGGCATAAGTAGTAATACAATGAAACCATATTGAAGCAAAATGTATAAGAATGTTCAAACTTAAATAAGTGAAAATAAGTGTAGACTTGAAATACTAGAGAGGTTAAAGGCAACACTCACCTGTGGTAAGCTGTCTTATCCTTGCAGTGATGAGCTTAAACACATCCAATGTCCTCTGGCTCCTGAGATGTGTTCAAATCAATCCCACATTTCTCTTATAAGATATGTTACATACAACAACAATCTGTTAAACCTTTTATAGAACCAAATCCAGTTTCTTGAGTTTCAACTTCTGGCTACGAGGACTTCCCCAAAACACATTGATTTGCACACAACAACTGCCTGAAAACCGGTCTGACAAGCACCTCTCTGCAGCAGGAGGTGTTAAGCAAAGGCTGATAAGGGAGGGAAAGGGAGACTGAAATTGAACACCTTCACTCCCCCCACCCAACTACTCATAGGTATAACAAGTTAAAACCTGTTCTGTTGAGTATCTGTTCTTTTACAGTAACAAAAGAAAGCTCATATGTAATGTTTCACTGTATGTGCTGATTGTTTTATCACATATATCTCTGTTAAATTATTTGTTCTGTTTTGTTTTGCCTCACCAAAAAAGATTATCTTCCAGTTACCTGGGGTCAGTGAAATAGAACAAACATAACTAATAAGCCATGTGCTATCTTTATGCTGTAAGGGATTTGTGGTAATAAGACAAACTGGCAGACTCTCAGTGGTCCGGGCTTAACGTTTGAGGAGCACAAGAGGCACTTTGACTCGCTCACAAGGACACATCCTGTCTTAATAATTCCAGCTTGGAAACTTGGTGAAGAAGAATGTTAGTAGAGAGCCAACAGTAATAAGGTAATTTCATGCAGTAGCTAAGTAGACACGAAGAAGAAGAAAATCAAATTATTTGGATTAGCACTGATGTGAGAGAGGACCAATGGGAAGTTTCAGATATGATCACAAATTCATGAGAAAGGCATGTTTAAGAGAGGGGGAGACAAATATAGTCACAGTGCAAGAAGACCATCAGTAAGGCCTACTAATCTACAATTGTCACTTTCACAGTCATTACACTGGGCCAATGACCAGTGTGGTCTGATAGTGGCTCTTGGGAAAGGGTAACGGGGTCACCAAAGTCTCTTCCTTGTGAGAATCTACTGTACTGTACATGTTCTAAGAAAACGTCATGCCAACTCAACATGACATAGTTTTTATGAGATGATGGTCACAAACCTCCTTCAAACCAAGTCAATTTTATTTATATAGCCCAATGTCACAAGGCCTCGAGGGGCTTCCCTCATGTATGTATGGAGCCTCAAAGTGGCCAAAAATAAAATCAGAGTTCAATTGGGCGCCATTATAGACTTTTTTTTCAAAATCTCTTTTCAGAGAGTGTGTTTTTCTTTCATAATGCCATTATTTCCGCTTCTATGTCACTTTGTATTTCTTGTTTTTATTTTCAACCCATTCTCACTCCCAACTCGTAAAATATGGAAGCTTGGGCAGTGCCTCTCACCGTCAGATACGACATAAAAAGCACTCTTCAGCGTGTGTATGGAACGCACTGGGCAGAGTAGCAGCTCCGCCGCGCTTTAAGATGACGTAGTATTAGGAGCGACAATGGCAGTGAGTAGTATGAAAGTCCGAAATTCCGACTCAGTCCCAACACAGGACTTTCACCCCGGAGATCGGGGTTCTTGTCCCGTTCTTGTCCTGCGTGTCACAGAAACGTTCATTCTATAACCCAACCCATGATCTTTTCCTAAACCCAACTGTCCCGTTCTTGTCCAGCGTGTCACGGACGCGTACCTTTTATAAGCCCAAGCGCTTTCCCTTAACCTAACTGTCCCGTTCTTGTGCCGCATGCCAGTTGTAAATGTACATCCCGACCCAGAGCGTCCAAAGTGACGCGTCAATAACAACGCCAAAAGCACATGGCCGAGCATCCGTATTTTACGCGATGGGAGTGAGAATGTGTTGTTATTTTACACCAGCTCCTCACTTGTAACTAAATCAAATTCTAAGCTCTTAAAACCATCTTGTAAACCAGCTTTTAAGAGAGAATGTATAGCCATGTAAAGCTAAAGAAAAGCAGAGGTTAGTCTGTGCACTGTGTTTATTTTGAACAGCAGCTAGTTGATTGATTCAGAATAGGATTGTCATTGTTGTTGCTTACCCTAACAGGAGCTAACCGGTTACATTTGCTAGCAGTTGTTGAACTTTCTTGCTTAACACAGGCAGGGAGAATGTGATTGGTACCTGGTGACAACACTACTCTCATATGAAGTAACAGTATGAAATAGAAAATGATATTCTGAAAACATGAACGTGAAGTATGAAATAAGTGTTAAAAAAGCATTATGCCATAAAAAAACACATACAACTTTTCAAATGAAATGGTTTTGTTCAATTATTTTATAATATATCGGTTTACATATGTTTTACACAATTTATTTATATGGTCATTTATTTTATAATGTTGTATTCATTTAAATGAATAATAATAATATTGATGATAATAATAATAATAATAATAATAATAATAATAATAATAATAATAATAATAATAATAATAATAATAATAATAATACAGAGTTCTACATGCACAAAAGAAACATCAAATAGTAATGTGCAGATTTGTATGACATTTACTGAGTACATTCATACTGACTTGAAGATAAAACCTTTTTCCTTTTCAGGCCAAAAATATACTTATACACAAAATATTTCATAAACTGATAAGCACACTGAAATAAAACTTTCCAAAGAGGATTAAACCTCATGTCCCTTCTTCTAGTGCCACCCTGAGGACAAACTGTACATTTTCAACCCCACCGCTAAGGCTCCACAAATTGCACAATTATTGTACGACTGTTGTACTCTGTCCAAAACGTTAGTATTGTGGGATGTAGGGAACATCATAGTCTCTTGGGGCTATTAGCAAAGATTTAGACATTTCTACGTGCTGTTTCAAGCTGACAGCTTTCTGCTTGTACTCCAGCAGAGATCTGTCCCACAATTTTATATAACATAATTACACTATTCCCCCTTGTCATCTTTCTAAAAAAAAACAAAAAAAACCCTCATCAACCCAGAGACAAACCTTTGTGATATATAATGGATATTGTGTTTGACTTATTAAAACAAGACAGGTCAAAGAGAAATATCTGTCCAGTCAATATTTGTGAACATGAAACAATTTCTCTCAAAGTCAGAAGGTGGTGAACTTTAACCCTTAATGACGTCAAGATTAGAAATCTGGAAGTGATCCGAAGAATGACAAGTGGGTTGACCATAAAAGCACAAAGTATTTGGCATACAGGTACATTCTCTGGCACAAAATAGATAGCAGAGTCCACAATGTCAACTGAGCTGCTGAGGGTTTTCTATAATAGTGCCATCAGAGATTAGAGTAGCCTATTGTTCACACATATTGATTGGACTATTTTACGACGTAGGAATTACAAAGGTCAAATCCTAAATTAACTGCTTCTACAAAGTCTGTTTACTAAAGCTGTTCTTCTAGTATTGGCTTGAAATGTGTTAAGTTCCCCGTCATATTTACCATTCAAAGACCAAAGGACCACATGTCTCATAAATAATCATTTTGGCAGAATGGCTAATAAATCGCATATTTGCTTGTTTGAAATAATATTAAGTATTTCATTCGATCTAAAATAAATGACAACGAAAGAACCAAATGAGCTGCTTAAAATGGAGAATTTTATGTATAATCTGAGCCGATAACAACCCAGACAACCAGACCCTGTGCAGACATCATGTGGCCTCACTATGGAATTTGATTTTGCTGCTGATGTTTTTAACATTTTAAGCTCTTAAAAAAACCTTGCATGACTTAAAATAGTTGGCAACAAAGACAGACATTCAATTTTCAGTGCCTCTGTTAAACATGTACAGTATGAGATAGATAGGCTGATAACATCTTAGCTCCTGTTTGTACGATTGAGTGCCAATCTAAAAGTCAACTTGATTTGCATTCAAATTATTTCAGTGAAGCTTCAAGTCTTGACTCAGATGGGACTTCCCATTAGGGAGACGTTACAGCCAGCAGATGGCAGGACATCATTCATTTAGCCAAATAGGTGCCTCTATACAGTACGTGCTACTGAAAAGGCCATGTGTGTGTCCATCCTTGAGCCCTGCAGTAGAGGCCGCCTGTCGATACACAGTCTTATCAGGCCATATTATAGCAGTAAGGAGGAGGGGGCTTTGTCCAGCACAATACAACAACAATAAAAATGTGCAGTTATGGTCCAGAAAGTGCTGTAATAAATCTATGTTAAGATGTTATTAGAGCATATTTATCTTATCTGGACTAGCTTTACGCATCATATGTGAATATATGATCATTATACATGCACATTACTCAATTTCCACATCTTAGTTACATGTAGAGATGTATTGGGTAGCTGCAGGAGTAATGAGTGTACAAACTGTACTCAGTATTTGTGTTGTTGGCTATAATTACAGAACCATGGTGGGGGGGAACTAGTTTCCAAAATTAGGATCTAATGCAGTTTAGTTGTATTCTGCTAAAAGTTTACATTCATATGGCATTAATTGGAGCAATCATGAATACACTTCTAATGATCCATATACCATATCTTATCCATTAATACATACTAGATAAAACCTAGACTACATGCACAAGTAGTTGGCTCTCCAAGCAGCTTACAAATTTGAAAGTTAAGATTTTAATTTGCTTGCCGATTGTTAAGACATTTTGATATTATAGACAAAAGAGCATGAATCATCATATTTCAACATTATCATTCAATATTCTGTTATGATTTATAAATTGACAATGACAACAGCTCAGCCGTTGTTTGGCCACTGCCGAAAATGTGAGAGACAGATTTCCTGTTCCCATGGTGATGAAGATAGTTATGTAGTGATCTCCCACAAGAATACAATACTATTTTTAACTCACAGATCTTTTATCTATTTATACGTCTCTCAATAGATCCGAAGCACACATTGAGCATTGGCCATTGGGTTGCACATATACAAAATGCACCTTACAAAAAAAAAAACTTCCTGTGAATTTGTCTGGACAATTCTGAATTATGGATTTATTACTGAATAGAAAAAGGTGTAAAAAGCTGTGATTTTGACATAAATGAGACTGTGTAGATCTGTGAAACAACAATCCGTCATTGCAATAAACTCGAGACAAGAGAGATGAAATACAACTGTTTTAATTGCAAAAGGATACCGGTTAATACATTGAATGAAGCACTGAAACAAGCCACTGTGACATTGCAAAATACCACTAAAAAGGACATTGAACATTTCCAAGAAAAAAAAAAAAGGTCATTCATTCAATCAGAAAGGCATACATATGAAAAACAGGAGAGGAGCATATTTACACCATGATAAAGTGTCCTGTAGCTCTACAAAACAAAGTGTGTTGGGAGGCCTCCTCATTCAAGATGTTTAAAAAGGTTTTACAAACAGCTGTTAAAGATCAAACCTTCGATGTCCCATTGGATTTTTTTTTTCTTATCAAAAGACAGTAATCTAAAAAAAAAAAAAAGGCACCACTGTAGGTGATGAATTCACACCCTCTATCTTACATGGTGGCGGCAGGTTAACACAAGACAACCAACATTTTCTGTTAATGCTTTATAGGCTGTAGCGCTGCAATACGCTGTAGAAAAATCAAGGAAACAAGAATATTATTAGCATGTAAGGTTATACAGAACTGATATTTTGACTACAAATGGGATTTTTGTACAAAATGGTGGTTGAAGTGAAGTGAGGTGTCCCTGCTGTTGGATTAGCTGATATTCTTAGCTATTGTGCTGGTGTGACAGCACTCCCTGCAGGAGAAAGGTGGAGTTCACAGCACCGGAAGGTTTGGGGAGCACTAAGTGGCTGATGTACACAGCTATTCAAGAATTATCCAGAGGACGGGCACCTACTCTTTGACATACAACTTTCACATCACACATGTCATGTCACATGTCACATCATCACAATGGAATAACTGCATGGAAATTTCTGTTTTACTTCATTTCTCATAATGCTATTGGGTATAAAAAGGCCATTCCTAGAGAAAAGGAAAAACTATTTTGAACTATTCTTGAATCCGAATGCATAGATGTTAATTTAAACACACACTATGTGCAGCATAATTTTTTAATTATATTGAGAAATGAATTGTGGTCACGCATTGTACTGCTGGCAAGTAGACAGTAAAGTGTCTGTTGCTGTGATAAATAAGTAGCTCCCTGCTTTGTGCTTCAGTGTCGTCCAATTTATCGATTCTCAGGCTTGATTCCCTGCAAAGGTCTGAGAAAACTCTGTCCAGTAGATTTGTAAGATACACAATGCAAGTTGTGACGATAGAAAAAGAAATATGGCCATAGAAAGTTGCACACAGAGGCTTGAAAAAAGTACTAGTGTTAAGAGCTCATGTGAACAACTAGAAAGAAATTCTAGAGAAGTACCCTTGATATAAATTAATAAAACTTTATAAAAATTTAAAACCCACACATAGATTTAGACGACCGTTACGTTTTCATCTCCCCTGTATCTGAGAACTACGCTGAGCCATGCAAAAGGAGAAACTCCACTACAGTTTAACCTGATAGAACTTGAATTGCCTCAGATGCCTCAGACGTTATTTTTTATGCGTTAAAAGTAACATGCAGAAATCTTCAGGTGTGCTTCCTCCAGGATATTTTACAACTAATAAAGTTACGTATTTTCCCTTATAGTTATTGGTCTAAAAATCATCATCATACTTCAAACATCCTACTTTGGCTTTGATACCTTTTATTCGTCTTTGAATTTCACACTTTGTACTATAAAATGTCACAAGTGACAACCTGGTCTAAAAGGGAATTATTTAGACTGTATACTGAATGTGTGTTGCCTACTTTTTTTTCTCTTTTTTTTTTTTTTTAAAACGGGCCTAATATTTTTTTCCTTTGGTTGTTTTATGCACCATTAGGTCCTTCAAATCAGTTTTTTTGATGCCCAGTTTCATAATCATTCAGCAATAACATGCACTGCAGTTTGTGAAAATCTAAAACACAGAGGGTATATATTGCCTACTGTCTACGTAGCGGGTCTAAATAAAGGAAACACCAACACAAAGACTTCTCTGAGGGCTATGTGGGATGCTTTTTCTTAGTTATTTCCTTGTCCTTGATTAGACAAGATTAATGCCAATTATTGCCAACATAAGGATTTTGAGGCCTCCGTTGTTATGGTGGTTTAGTAAAAAGTGTCATCTTATGGTTTTATAATCTCTTGTTCATTTGGGAACATGAATTCTCATTGAGGAGGCGTTGGCTTCTGATAATCCTCTTCAGTTGGGAGCTGCATCCCACACATCCTCACCCTCTGCGGTGGGACTTCATTTTGTTGGCTCTTCTTTTACTTTGACCATACCCTGTATCATGTTAAGCAAATGTTAGACGGACATATGTAGTGACGTTATAGAAGCACAGCAATGAACATTGGGCAGAGATGTTATGATGGATAGCTATACACAGTATTTACAACGGGATAAAAAGACTGTCTGGCATAGCAGATTTCCTCTAACAAGGGACCATTACCTTTCACACCTTTAACCGTAGGACAGGAGGACATGGAGTAACGTCACAAATACAAGTGATAAAAAAAGTTAGTTCTGACTAACACCCTTAAAAAAAATTCCATTTGCTGCTTGGAATTCTGTGACCAAAATATTAAAAGTCAGAGTGCATCCTTTAACAAAAGGTTTGAGACCAAAGTGACATTTTTACACCGTGAAATCTGCTGGTCAGTGAACTGTGTGCCCTTTTTGAGAAATAGTGGTTAACCTCCACATAGAAACATACATCTGAACATTAGTGAGCTGATTGTTACGTGGTCGAAACCGCTTTAAAAACAAAACAAAAAGGTTTGTGTTATTCTCAAGCAGCAAATGGTGTCATAGCCCTGATGGCTAAGGCCTTAAAAGAGAAAAAGAAAGGTTCTCCTACACAACAGGTGGCACTGTGAGTGAAGGTGGAAAGCAGCAGATGTATAAAAACTTCTGTGTTTCAGGCCAAAAAGGAGGCAGGCTGCAGGAGGAGCGCCTACATTGATTCGCCGAGAGAGTCATCATCATCCAGAGATAAGGGCAAGTAGAGATCCTGCAAACACAGAGGAGCAAGATCACGTGTGTACAGTAAATTCACTGTTAAGATGGAAATAAATGATGGATTTGGAGACAAAAAGGCAAAAAGATGAGAGGAGAGGGAGAGAGGTCAGAATACCTTCTGCTTGTTGTTGAGGCCTGGACTGTTGGGGGTGGAGGTGGGGGAATGCTTGGAAATTGGGGTGGAGAGCTGGCTGCTGGAGCCCGTCCCGTTGGCTGAGACAGCCCACAGAAGAGAGGGAAAGAGGGACGGATTAGGGAGGGAAACAGGAGAGAAAGAGGTAAACAGTAGTGTGGATTGGAAAGTGTGCAAGAGAGGCCTAAACCTCTTTCCATGGCTCTGGAGAAAAGTCTTTCCTGAACTGTGGCCTCATTTGGCTTCAGTGTAGGGGGATGCTGTCAGTCCAGGTCTAGGTGGCTGACAAGCTCTCCGTTTGTTAGATTTAGACATCTTATTCACTTACTCTGCGTCTGCCATGTTGCTAGGAGTCCCTCTGTGTGGAACATTGTGTTTATAACTGAGAGCTAAGCGATGTGATGTAGTTTTGTGTGTTAAGTGCTTTAAAAGAGTTTTTTTTTTACTATAAAGAGATGAAAAGAATTCTGAAGACTATGAGCCAGATGGCCAGTGTAAATTTGAGCCAATGAGTGTTGAAAACACAACGCTTCATTGTTAATGCCACTGGCTTCATTTAACCATTCAGCCACATTTACAAATGTAGACTTTGTAGACAAGCTGTTTAAACACTTTAAAGTCCTATTATCTTGGAATCTTAAAATCAGTATATCTAAACATGAGCAGCTCTCCCACACACACTTACTGAACAGAGAGTGCAGCTGTTTTAGAGACTGATCATTCAGCTGCAGCAGAGGAAGAGTAACCTTTTTCTATACAGTAAGGGTTTCCCACATTGTCCAGGTTATTCATCTTTTGTAGAAAACTCATTCTAATGTGGCGATGTTAAAATAAAGATCACTGTGTTTCGTTGTGGGCTGCCATCCCAGGGCCATGCCAAACACATCGTCAATGCATTCAACTCATTAAACCCAGTGCACCCCAGTACAAGTAGTATTTGTTACGTTAAAGGCTGAAGGAAGTGCTGGTAAGCAGGCTAACAGCTCTGTAAATTAGACGTATACAGTACTTTCAGACTGATATGCTAGGGAACGCAGGAACGTGGTTCAAGGCACTATTGTTGAGCTGGTGGCCAACAAGAGGCTTCCATACTAGCTGTGAACCAATCAGAGGCAGGGGAAGCATTCAGAGACAGATAGCAACAAACAGTACTTTATAGTTGTTCGTGTTTTTTTTTTTTTTTTAAATCGGTCTAGATATCGGTATTTCAATAGTAATCCCAATATTAACTAACTAAAATAGTTATCGCTTTTTTGTCATATTGCGCAGGTTCTGTGTATATGATGCTTTAAATTCATGCCAGGAAAGGTTTAAACTGAAACAGGCACTAAATGGATGAATAGATTTTGCTTTGTATTGTTGTTGTTTTATTTTTGTGGCTTTTAATTTAAATATGTCAAGTCGTTCGGAAAAGACTGAGATCCTAAAAGATTTATTTCAACTTCACACAGACTCATAGCAAAAGGCGCAGAGCATAAGAAGTATAATTACTATTAAGTAATCGTTCCCCTCCGCACACCCAAAATAAAAAAGGAGAAATCCTCTTCCTTTGGTTCTTTCTTCTGGTACATGCTTTATGAATGATTTATACTTTTATAAGCTTTATTTACCAGTAGTCCTGTAATCCCAGTTAATTTATGCAAGTCACAACCGTGTCCTCTGCTATGACCCCATTGTCACCCTGTTGACCTCTCAGGTATTATAGAGGTGGGTAATGCTCAAAGTTTACTGCCTCCCCAGCATGCTGGCCAACCATCTGCTGTTTCAAAGGCCATCAGCCCCATCAGTAATCAATAAAATATTCAAGACCGCTAAAGGACTGAGGGACCCCGCAGTGCTGGAGACTCCAACCCCCCGCCTGTGGACTGTGGACTACCTGCTTGTGATTTAAATAACTCACCTGCTCCGTTTTTCTTTCAAATGTCGGAGACACTGTCATGCTGTACTGCTCATACTTTAACAGGCTTTAAGAACACATACCAAAACCTCTATAGGGGTGTGCCATCATATACCAATAACCAGTAGGAGAATTAATAGTTTTACAAAATATATAATCTAACACTTGTATAATTTGACCCGGTTATGTGAAGCAAGAGGGAAAAAATGTATGCCGTATTTTTCTGAGTGTTTACATGAAAGCTGTCAAAGAAAACAGTGCAATGGTGCAGCTATATAAACTCAGACAGCATTGCAACAAAGAGGCATAACAATGTTTTTCGGTGTTAAAAGCTGTTGTTCACATAAAAGATTCAAGCACAAGCAGGCACCAGTGTCTCCATTATGTTCTATTGCCTCCTGGATATTATTAAATGTTAAAACGCCCGATTGTCAAATATATAGCTGAAAGCTGTTTACACTGTCTTTGTTTACTTTTCATGTTTTATTCATGGATTTTTTTTTTAAGAATCTGCACTAGCAACATTATTCTAAATCTCATCAGATTACCCTCGATGAACAAAGGCTGGATTCTTAACTGTCCTCATTATCAAGTATTAGAGGGGTTTTATGAGGTGGTGTTGTTGTTTGGACCCCCCCAGTAAAAACAGCCTGACTCCAGATCTCAAAGCACAACCAGACAACACAATGAGGAACCAGGATTTTAACTCCTTCTCTGCCTTTTGTCCAATTCCAGACAACAAAATGCAGATTATAGTCAAACAAAAAAAAGTTCTCTCATTAGCATCTCTGAAATTTGCTAATTTGAAGCAAGCTCTATTGGTATTTTTAAAAATCTTCTATCATTCACTACTGACCCATAAGGAGAAATCATCGATATGTTAACCATTCCCTACAGAGTAAGGTCAAAGGTAAAGGAGCTGGTCCCTATCACTCGGCTATTATATTTTATTTTGTATGTACAAGTTGTCTTTACAGCAACAGAAATGACCTAGTTTTATTTCCCACCAGCTCTCTTTGTTTAGATTTATAGAACAAGGTGAGGTCAGTTTCTGCTGTACTTTAAATAAAGGAAGCGCTACAGTGTGGATGATAATAATGGGCTCACTCGATTCAGCAGGAGACTTGATGCGCCTGATTGGACCAGGACTCTTAACTGAACCACGTTGAGCTTTGGCTCCCTTCATCACCCTGCATTCTGTGGAAAGAAGCACAAAGAGTTAGAAAACATCACTTTCCCCAAAGTGAAAGAATAAGGTGCGTGTATTCATGTTTGGTCAGAAAATATGAATTTAAACAGATTGTCTCTCTGCTCTATCTAAAGCTCTATCTCTATCTTTTTTGTTTTGTTAATTTGATTAACGGAACTTTTAAATAATGATTTCAACTCTGGTTCCATCTTGATGCATACTTGTCTGAAAATCTTTTGCTTTTACAATAATAAAAAAAAAAAAAAAAAAAAAAAAAGTGTCTTGCCAAACTGTCTGAATGACTGCATGTTTACTTGGCATATTGATTGATGGAAATAAAAATACAAGAAGACAGTGAAGCAACCAACGCACTGGCTACCTGTAGTTTTGATAAGCCAGCTGCTGTGATCCTGAACCAAATAATTTTCATTAATTTATAAGGATATATATAATATAGGATAATGGCTTTAACTGCCTCATTACAATTGCAGTATGTTGCTTCCCTTTTGCCCTTGTATTTTGGGTTCTAGCAACATACAATGCATGGAAACACATCCAGTTTTATATGGGCCCACAGCAAAAGCATGTTAAGGAGACAAAAGCATAAAATACAACCGGTCTCCACATCTGTGAAGAAATTCAAACCACACAGAGCAGGCTCTTATAATGGGCAATGAGGGCCACATTTTTGTATCTATCAGTGTTAAACATGCTGAAGCAAGACAAGACTAGACTAATTATTGTAAATCAAACCTCAAAATGGACTAAAATGTACATGGCACTGAGCTACGAAAACTGGCTGAAACACTGCATTGGTGGCATCTTGTTTACTTATTCTTTGATCAGATATTACATTTTCTTTATTTAGGTAAAGTCAAAGTCCGACTGCTTGTGTTTAGACAACATTGAACTGTAAATAGTTTGATTGCCTTCTTTATAATCCTGGCTTTAATAGCTATTATTTAAGAGTGATATATGTTGCTTGTGAATTTATGAACATGTATTGCAGTAAAAGTTTATATAAATCATATAAAAACATATGCAGTATATTCTGGGTCACTGAACTAATCAGGATACACAGACTCCAGACATTGCTACGCCTCCCTCTGCATCTTCCCCTCCATTTGTACTGTCAGGCTCGCTCTTTCCTCCCCCTCCCTCCTCTCTTCCACTTTTGATGCTAATTATACTATCTGTCCTCCCTCCGTCTCCTGGGATCGCACCACGTCTGTCTTCTCTCTCTTAACCTTCACACACTGCTGGATACAGACGTACATTCATGTGCTATTGTTTGCAAGGTGTGCCACCATGCCGTTGACAATGCTTCCGACTGGCAGCTTGTCGAGTCTACTCAGTGGTCTCGAAATAGCCCCAAGTCTGTCTGCGAAGATTCCCTCTCAACTGAAGTTGTTGCTGCATAAACAGAGCTGCAGGTACACATGTCCTCCTCTATGTCTGCATGTCCATCATAGTCTAGTATTTAACATAAGAAGTGTGACAAATAACCACAAGGGATTTAAATCTATTTTTGGTTATTCTGCTAAACCTTAAAAGCTGTGTGAGCAGAAGAGAAAAATACATTTAAAGTGCACCTCTAGCCCAAACAGAAGTATAGAGGGAACATTTCATTGTATATGTGTCTCGGATTTTTTTGCATATATAGAAACTTCACTCCTTGAAAAAACATTAGAAGGTAAACTTATTTATCTTTGTAGGGAGAATTGCCTTACAAAACTTCATGATTTGAACATAAGTCATCAGTGATCGGTGTGTTGTCGTAATGTAATGTGTCACAGACAGGGCTCTCTCCTCCTCTACTCCACTGAGGCAAACTCAGTGATGGCTGGATGCTCCAGTCGATTCTTTGTAGTATTGCCCCAAGGTTATTAGACTGAAAGAAACAATTTAGCTTTGCTACCATTGCTGAAAGTAAAGGACCCAGATCATTATAAATGTACTGGCATCTCCACCCTACAAAGATTTGACAAGAAACTGAGGGGAAGAGACAGGATGAAGGGAGCATGATGTCAAATCTGCCCTGCATCAGCGCTGTGTAAGATTAAAAGACATTTAGTAGATACTGAACGATTCGAGGAGGGGACATTAGGTGGAAGTGGGTTGTTAAAAATAGGGTTTTCAGGTCTGTGGGGAGCAGAGAGACTCTGTGAGAGGATTGGTTTTACATTTTCTCTCCTCGACTTCTCAGCACCAACAGATCAGCTGGCCTAAACCTGTCACCGGACAGATTAATGGCTCTTCTTCTCTACCTTTTTTCCTATCCCTGATGCCCGTTGCTGATATCAGACTTCTCTCTTTCTTGGCCTCCTTCTCACATGCATCATTTCCCTCCTCACTATAAACAAGCACACAGCTTTGTATGTGAATAGAATTTCTTTTACAGAAAAAAAACCATTATGGTAAGTCTGAAGAGCCCCTGATGGGACTGATCTATTAAATGACAGCCCAGGAACTACTAAGGTCTCAATCTATTTGGACATTGTCATTTTATATAAACATAATACATCATACATTTTAGGTTTTCAAGTGCAATGTCGGAGACTAGGGGCAGCACATCAGAAACATGATATTTTAAATTGAATGTTATGATTTCATGGAAGTTTAATTATGTTTCCCAAACCCCTATTCTAAAACTACTGTGTTGTTTTAATGTATATGGACAACTCTGGGTGTCATTTCATTTCATTATATTTCTCACAACTATAATGTTTTACTGTCTTTTGATCAATATTGCTGCATGAATATTCTAAAGCTCATACTGTATGTTTACCATGGTTTTACAATAATATTGCACAAACGTGATAAACTGTTCACCACCATGTCTGACTACGTCTGTGATGTAAAATACAGACTCATGCTGTCACGCTCACCGTTCTCATCCAGAGAGAAGTCGTCCTGGGCGTAGCGGAATTTCTCTGGTCCACATGCAATAAAGACATCATCATCACCAAAGAAATCTTGAAGGCAGGTAACCTGTAAGGCCGAAAGACAGAAAACTTGATAACCCTTAATAACCTGGCATCAATTTGTATCATAGATAAGAGTTTAAAGCAACCCTAGCGGCTCTTTTAGGCTTAGCACACACCAGTGCTTTGAGCTAAATGCTAACATGCTCACATTGATGTTGTGAATGCTAAAATGTTGATGCTAAGCAAGTATAAGGTTTACCATATTCACCACCTTAGTTTTGCATGTTAGCATGCTAACATTAGCTAATTAGCTAAAACACAGCTACAGTACAGCTGAGGCTGATGGTAACGTCATTAGCTTTGAAGGTAATTAAATGTTGGATAAATATAAATTTTAACCTGATGATGGCGCTAGATAAAAGTTAAGGCATCACCACAGTTATTACAATTTATATTGAGGGGAACATGAGTGTGTGCCAAATTCATCCAATAGCTGTTGATATTTTAGCTTGGAGTGGTGGTCCGACCCAACAGATACAGCGTCTTCCCTATAGCCAAGCAGCAAGCATGGCTTAAAATATATCAGTTTTAATTGCTAATCAATGACTTCAGTGCACTTACTGAGAGAGTTACAGAACCTGAGACTATGCAATTGCCAAGAGAGGTTAATCCGTTCATATTCATCTTATTATGTTGTTAATATTCATAAATTAATAAAAATGCATTTGAAATGTTAATTCAGGCCTAATTTAAATTAGTCTGATTTAAATGTAATCCATACAGGCATTTCCAGCATAATGAAGCATTGCTAATTGCTGTGCAGGAAGCAGCATTTGATGACCGAAAATGTTGATGAACTCTGTAAACACACAGCCTTATGTGGATACATTCACCGAGTAAAGCTTTCCTTGTCTGCCAGCCAAAGGATTTAGTCAGCTTTAAATAGTAGTAGGGCACCTTTGTGTTTTACTTGTCATGTTAACATGCCTTTATGTACAGCAGATGCATTTAACAAAACACACACAAAAAGGCACAAAAAAACCCCCAAACAGAGAGTATAATGTTATACCTTTGCTGTAATGTGTAAATGATTCAACTTCCTTCCCCAGGGTCTTTTTCACTCTATAGCAGCTGTTGACACAAAATGGCCCGAGTGGACAGATGTCTTTGGGCCACACCTTCTCCTCTGCTCTCCATTATACAGGCGCCGTTACCAGCTTAGGCACGCCTATTAAAGCCATTCAAGCTAAAAGCTGTGTTTCTCCTTGGTCGTTTTTGTTTATTTTCCTGGTGCAGATGAGATTTGTTACAAAGCGTCTCAGCCTCATTTCCAGTTTGCCTTTCAACACCAGATGACATTTGTCATTTCTCACTTGAATTATTGGATCAAGACACATTAATTGAACTACAGCTTACTCACTGGCTTTATTCACATTTTGAGGCTAATTTTCTAAAAAATACAAGACTCTCGCTGACTCAAGCCTCTCTTGCTGGTCTCTCTGAGGAGGTCCATGGCCCAAAAGGTTACCCCGTGTTGGGACGTTTGCCAGGATAGTCAAGATGCATCATGGTTTCCTTTGTGATACACATCCAAACTATGAGCTGCAGATAAATTGGGAACACCCCACCCCAGCAGCTGCCATGTTGATTCTCTGTCCTGCTCGACAAGCTAAAAGTTTGTGGTGGTGACTCGCAGGCGAGGCATCCAACAGCTGTACCCCTCTCTGGGTCCCACAAGATTCCCTGGATACAGGCCTGAAAGATCCCGGCTGAGGTGCTTTGACTCCAGGGATCAAAATCTAATTGGTTTTTCAGCCCAATTTAAAAGGCTGAAAATGTGGGTTTCCTTCTGTGTGTTCATTATCAAGAGATTAGATACATGTTATTTCCATTGGGTTAAACTGTTGTGTGGCAACGAGGGCACCTGACAGTTAATCATAAAATGGAAGCATTAAGGAAGCGCTCTTTTCCCTCCCCACAAGGCCAGCGGGTGGAGGAGAGGAGATGGAATGGGGTGGGAGGGTAATGGATAGTCCATGTTTTAATAGCTTTAAGAACAGAGCTGATTAAAGGGATAAGGCGTTTATCCAACAGACGTATACCTTAATCTGCTTTAACAGAATCTTCATTTGAAATTAAGATTCTGTCCTCTCAATTGGTTTCTGACAGGCAGCACTAGTAGTTTATTATTTCACAGTCAATCCTCCCACTCAACGAAGAGGTAGATTCAATATAAATACCTCAAAACAAAGATGTCTCTTTTTGCAGAGGAACTTTTACAAAGAAACATTTAGAAGCAGGGTGACAGTGCAAACATAGCATGCTCTGAGATAACTTGGGTTTGACCCCATGTTTCAGAAAGCATTCATCCTCTTTAAAAGTCCTTAGCAAAAACATTGAATCCTTCTACACAATCCTACTAATCCTATTCCCTACAGGGATCACTTAAGATCCGCATTATCTGTACAGTTAGTGTAGATCTTTGACCAGTGCTCTTTGCATCATTAAACTCACAAATACTGTAATTCATGTACATCCATGTGTATCCAATGTCCCTTAGACACTCCGACTATCACCATAACCTGGCCTGCATGTGCACATAACTAATATCAACATTATAACTAGGCATTTGTTTCTCCTCTCACGTGGGATGTCTATCATCGGGTAATTGTCACAGTGAATTTTGGACTGAAATCTGTCTACAGTTGATAGAAATGTTGTTGAAAACTGATCAAATGTAAAATGTCAGAGTCCCTTTGAAACATGGCTGCAGTGAGGAAAGGGCAGGCCATCTTGGGAACATTTGAATATAGGTTAAGAAGCATCCACTCTCAATTTGAAAAGGTCAGTCAGCTGTGTCATCAGACCCACCTGGCAACAGAATGTAGGAGGACAGTATGAGAAGACATGATGCCATTTATTTTAAAGCCCTGTCATATTTTACATATTGCACATGCAAAACACACAGAGCATACATCTATATATATTTGTGTGTTTATTGGAGGAAGGCGGGTGGGCTTTTCTGAAAAACTGGCTCCTTCCAGACTCCAGGTGCCCCCCACCCTCTGTCCCACCAAGCCCGTCCCTAATCTCTGACTCACCAGCTGTCAGGACCACATGACCCCCCAAAAACAACCAACACCACCAGCAGCTATGCAGGGATCCACCATCTAAAACAACTGAATTATTCAGAGTTCCTTTGGCCCGACTCTGGCCGTTCGTCCACAGGCTGCAGACGTGTCATTAGGTCATGGCAGTCAAATGGTAAATATAGAAATTAAGCAGGAGAGTAGGCCACAAGTGTAATATATATAGTTCCTGTGGTGCTTAATGAACAGTTTCTTATTTCAATATTTGTTCTACAAAAACGAAAAGGTCCGGGAATTACCTCTGATTTGAGATGTTTTACCTTTTATAGGATTTATTCATTAAACCACAAGGTAACATGCTACAGTGAAATTCACCACAACATACTGTAAAGCATGGCCTTTATGAAAGTTAATATAATTAATGCACCGTATGATACCGATTATATCCAGTATCAAAAAACATGAATGCATGTTATAAATGAGAGAGCGAAACAAATAACATATCCTCCTCCTCTGCTTGCAGAGAGGTCATGTTTCACTGTAAATATGACAACTTGTGTAGTACTACAACCACAGTGTGAAAAATATGTGTCATTCTAATCTGGGCTGAGCAGTGCCTCAAAAAGGTCTGATATACAATGTATATTATTTTGTGAAGGCAATAGTTTCAGGTGTAACTCAAAACTGTTTAAACAAATCAATGCCAAGCTAATAAACAATTTGATCTGCCAAACAAATATCTCAGGTCAATAATGTTCAAACAGCAGCTCTTTTCCAAAGCTTGCGTGTGAAGCAGCAGGAAACATTTTTAAACAAAGCTCATGCATCCTTTGTCTCCTACAAGCAGCTGCTTGTCTTGACTTCAGCTCATCCTTTCAGCAGCTCAGTCAGAGCAATAACGAATGAACGACTGATGATTCTCCAGGTCCAGTATCTGTCTCATATCTGACTCCGCACAGCCATGTTAATTGATCCCTGTGCAGAAGAAGAGTTATTCAATGCTACATTATACCATTTTGACTCTCTATCATGACTCATCTAATCAGTACTTATCTGTCGAACAGTAAAGGCTTACCACCAGTGGTAATGAGTCAGCGAATGGCCAGGCAGTAGATTCGAATATAATTGATTACACTAATCTGCTCTGACAGATACAAGGGTTTCCTTCTGCCTCCATACAAATAAGCTGGAAACAAAATAAATAAGTCTTGAAATTAGGACAGTTGCTTTGCAAGGAAGCAACATTTTCTATTTTACTGTGTTTTCAGCAGAGGATATGATTGCGTGAGGTTGAGGGCATCAATAATGACATGTATGATTCAGGTGAACAATTTCCAGTAAGAAACATGTTGTCTTCACTTAGAGACTATTTTAACAGAGAAGTACAGAGGAATGATAGAGAGCTTCGTCACATGGTGCAACAACAATCACCTGAAGCTCAACATCAGCAAAATCAACGAGCTTTTGATGGACTCCCAGAGAAACGGGAAGTCCCGTGTTCTGGTTGTCATCCAGGGAGGGGAAGAGAAGTGGGTGGACTAGTACAACTGGACTGGACTCACAACACTGAAGCCCTCTTCAGGAATGGACAGAGCAGACTGTTCTTCCTGAGGAGACACAGATCCTTCAGTATGTGTAACAGGCTCCTGCAGATCAGTCCCCTCAAGGAGTTCCTGAGATATCACGTTCACGAGAATGGGACAGACGGGCAAACAGACAACCCGAAAACACGGATAACTATTTATGGCATAGAAAGATAATGGCTGAAAAAGAGCCAGTAAGATCTTGCTCTGCAAACCCATGGGGAAACTCCCACACCATTTTCTTCACTGTAGGCACACAAACCTGATCAATATCAGTGCCTCTGCACTGAGTGGAATATTCCTCCAAAATACACACTCGTCTCCATTTTGTCCATTTCAGTTGAGGGTTTCACAGATGGTGAAGTATAAAAGGAAATCATAGCAGGTTATCTGCTTTTGTAGCAACAGCTCAGATATAATTACAAGACAAAAGTCAAATCCAGTAGATCAAAATCACAAAGGAAGACGATATTTAAGCAGTCGCACTACATGATCATTATTAACGGTTGCCTTTCTGACCTGTCTGTGACCTCGGTGCACTGGTACAGTGTCTGTGTGCTACTGGAGGTGCTCTGAATGCATCTGGAGTGCAGATGAGCCAGTTAGGCAGCGATATCTGCACAGTCATGGGGAGCAGCTGGTGCCTGATGTTGTTTTAACCCCACCCCTCCCCAACCCTGAGGAAGCAGGCTTTCCATTTGGCTGACTGATGTGGCCTTAGCATTATTAAATCGTGCTTCCTCCTCTTCCCCCCTGGTCATGCTCACTTGTTGATGTGGTCCTTGTGCAGGAAAGGGGGGCCAGTGAGGGGACTCAGGCACAGAGGAAGCATACAGGCTACCATGCCTGCTCGAGATGTTTCATCATGGGGACCACGCCCCTTTGTCAGCCTGATTGTCTGCCTCTGTTTAACACGGTGTGTGCGAGTGTGTGTATGTGTGTGTGTGTGTGTGTGTAATGTGGCTGCAATGAGCTGTGTTGACGGGTGAGAAACAGAGAGCAAGCAGGTAAGACCCAATGTAAAGAGCACACTCAGCGTATTACAGCCATTGTCACAAACTGAATCCATCACGGCGGAGCTTATTGCCATGACAACTGCTTCTGCAGCATGGCAAAGAGCAGGCAGGCTGCAAGAGCACTGATAACCAAGCAAAAGCAGGCTTTTCTTCCCTATTGCTGGATGTATTTTAGTCATTAAGAAGCCCTAAACCCATGCCTGTATCCATATCCTATTCAGTGAATAATTTCTTACCGCAAGTTATTAACTTTTAAAGCAAATTGGAATCTTTTGTTCTCCGACAATAACAGTGTGACATTGTGCCTGAAGCATGCCTGAAGCATCCATTTATTTTCCTCTCTTAGTTGACAAATCAATTTAAAAAAAAAAAAAAAGAACTTAAATGCAAACCTCATTTCTAAACCAGGTCAGAATAATGGGCACTCAAATCCACTAAAGAGCCCTCTGCAATGCTGCAGCCTCGCACTGCAACACAATGTACTTTCAACATATTTCATAAATAATGACATTTGGATTTGGCTATTAGATTATTAGACGAAACCCATGCCAAAGTGCAATTCAGATGAACAAGCAGTGGATCTTAGATGCAAAGCAGAACTATTCTCCGATGCAGACACCTCTATCAAAATGGAATGAATACAAAATGGCTGTCAGCAATTAAATAAACTCTGATTTAATGTAGCATTTAGAAGCAGTTAGAGCAAATCAAGAAATGTACATGCACGGGGAATTATTTTTTCCCCCATCAGCAAAAATAAAATGATCCTAATTTGCTCTAGGAATGGAAAATGACTCCTGAATCCACTGGCCCCACCCTTTCTGATTGAAGCACTAGCAATTGAGGGGAAAATGGGAGTGATTTTGTTCAGAACACTGACAAAGAGAGAAGGGCAGACTGTCTTTAGAGTCTACTCAGCAACAGACAAAAGAGGCTGATCAAGAGTGAAAAGTAGGCATTTCAAAAATGATATGAAAACCTGCATCACCTCTCATCTTGGTCAAAAACTGAGCTTTTAAAACTCGATATGCACACACTAGAGTCCATCGTGCTTCCAATTCACACCCAATGATGGAATGTATACAGGTAAAAAAAACATGACATGTAATTTGTTTTTTTTAAACCAAAGGCTTGCATTGATACTAAACTCTCACACCCACTACAGGATGTGGTATCTGACAGACCAGTCCACACCAGCTGGGCTCTCTTTGTGCCTGGGATGTGGTCTCCTAGCAACCGGTCCCAGCAGCTATCGCAATGGAATGGGAAGAGGAGGATCGGCGCAGAGTCAGGGAGGGGCGGGCACTGCATCAATATTGCTTCTACCATATCACCTCCACCACAGAGCAGCTGCAGTCTGCCTCTGCACACAAAGACACTGCAATAATGTGTGCTGCATTTCTCACATTTCTGTGCATTGCAATGAAACACCAATGGACACTAATCATGAAATAATTCATCTCTATCTACAGTGATGACAAATGAATCAATATGCTCAGATTGAAAGAGCTACCATATGGCGGCTATTCAATTAATTTTGAAAGAGAAAAATGCATGGCAAGAAGAAAAACCAAACCACAGCCAAACCACAAAGATGAAAACATTGAATTATAAAAATAAGTAATAATCCATGGAGGCGATTACGATATCCAAACATTTTAGCAAGTGTTTCTGTAGGAAAACCAGTATGAGACCTGGGGCAGCCAGACTGCACCCCTGGGAGAGAGCATTAAAATCAAATTCCCCCATCTATCATTTCAGCACCCCCCCCACCCCCCTTCCTCCAAGACACATGTGGTTCCAGCCTTATTAATACAGGAGGAAATACAACTGAAGAAGTACAACACCTAAAGGAGCTCAGCAGGGCACGATCCCAGTCCATCTGTAATGAATAATACAAGAAAAAAGGTCCCAACAGGAGAATTAGCGAACATTTAACCATATCAAAGAGAGGACTGAGGAACAGATGTCCATGTTCGTATCCACACATGCTTTCACGCTTGCTCCGCATCTCCGCCTCCGTTAATTAACTGTGATTCACAGTAGTCTGGAAAGCACAGGTATCTGTGTAGTCAGTTACAGGTGTGGCAGGTGTGAGTTTTGAAATGATCAAGAGAAAAGATAGATCAGTACTTGCGTTTATAGACATATTTTATCATGGTTGTTAAATGTTTTTCAAAACCTTTGTCAAAAGGTTCTCCCTACTGCACAAAAACTCGATTTTTTGTATGACCACATTATGACACTGCACCCTATTTTGTTGGACCACACTCACATTTTATTTAGGGTCCATGTCACAGACCTTTCCACAGTCTTCCAGGTGGGTGACCCTGCATGGTGGCTGCTCCAATAAAGCACAACTATGAATAAAACATTATGTCCTTTTAGCTTAACCAGTGTGTTGAGAAAACAGTCTTCCCTGGGGAGTGACTTTTAGGCAAAGTTAAAGCATGTTGTGTGCCTCATATTGATTATTTGATTAGCTTTCGCCATTCTTGTGCTTTAGTATTAGCTGCATTTACAGCTTTGTCCCATTACACGGTATGTCATCTGTTAATCTTCAATGAATGCACTGTATTATGACAGCAGTATGGAATTGAGGCACAGCTTAAATGTGACTGTTGCCAAGCCAACTACTGAATACACTCTCTCACAATCTGCACTTAATTGTCTTTAAAGCAAAACATGTGAAAGCATTTTCTTGCCTGTTGCTATCTAGCATCTATGCTGGGAAACCATACATTAAGACTGGACAGAAGTCAGAGTCAAAAAGAGACTTATGGAATTATTTAGAAATATAAATATATCCTGCTGGTTGAGTAAGTAGCAGCAGGTAAGCAAATTAGTTAGCTTTACTAACTAGATACCCAAGGTAGTCTTAGTTAGCCATAAACCAAATGCATATTAGGATGAGTTTTAATATTTCCTGTGAAATAAAGAATGTCTGATGTACAGCTTTCCCAGCTTAGATTGTTTATTGCCAGTGATATGCAATGTTTGGTGGTAATAAAATCAAATCCTCCATCTTAAATTTGTTAATTCAGGATACACTGTATTACCTTTAACTTCATTCTTGTGTGTATATAAAATACAGGTGTGATGTCAATGGAAGTTTTTACTACCCACAGCCAGCTAGTGGAAACTAAACTTTATTCTCAGAGGGATTCCAGTGCCCTGATTTCTGTTTGGCTACAACAGCTAAGGTATCTGTTAACTGAACACCAGAGAATAGTCAAGGTGGTAAATGCACTTTGCCCTTTATTCTGTGGCTTCTTTTACATGACATAAGAAATGTCTGTGTATTTTGATCCTCGTCATGTCAACATTGGAATTCAAGCTGAGAATCCAGATGTGCCAGTGAGTTTAATAAATTGACTGTCTGGTGACAGAAGCTGATCATTTTTTTGTACTGAGCTCAGTTATTGCAAGGATTACGAGTAGGTATATTTACTAGCTTCGGTGTCCTAGTTGACAGTAGCTACATTCACATTTTATTGTTAAGGTTTTCTAGACCCATATTCTCACCGATTTACTAATATCCCAGCGTGCACCATCTTAAACAGAGTAACAATGGGGACAAAATGATCAAACAAACAATACAGGGTTTGGCCTTTTGTACAATACCATAGTGGGTGGAAGACAGAACTTCCCAGGACTATTGAGCTTTTCAGTGACTAAAAACTAACTCCACAACAAAGGCTGGTGGACAGGATACTAATGACCTACACCACAAGACAGGAGAGTATGTTGCCTCAGACTAAAGTCAGAATAAAGACTGCAGACAATATAGGCCATTGTGTACACAGGTTGTTCTCATGGATGCTCGAGGTTCTCATGGACCTTCTGTGTCACTGTTGACTGAGGGTAGGAGCACACATTTTGTCCTCTACCTACTGGGTCCATTTTGAAAGTACATGATGTTAAATGAAACCACTGAAGATGCAATGTCATTGTTTTGGAAATTTTATTTTAAGCAAATAAGTTTCCTTTCCTGAACTTTGATCCTGATACCTGGCTGTGTGTGCGTGGATGTACAGTATGAATGATGAACTGTCCTCAGTCCTGACCACACATTTTCTTATTAAGTAGCTTTGCTTACATACTGTACTGTACCACCCTTGTTCCAGTTATTCCTAGAACAAAAAGGCCCTGTCCCGCATTAAACAAATGCAGACAAAAAAAAGACATTAGCGGCTTGGTACATTTGGTTTTTAGAAGGTTAGTTTTCATATGCAACTCTGGTTTGCAGCAGCACATGACCCAATGTTTTTTTTTTTACCTGAGAGCATGATGCAAGCTGGGAAATGGCTAAAGGTGAGACATACCTGCTTTCCGTCAAGTGTGTAGATCCTCTTGACCGCGCCGCTTTCGAGTTTAATGGCCTCTGTGATGTCGGTGAGCACCTGCTCGAAGGAGTGTGCCGTTTTCTTATTGAGCAGGACGCGCACAGCCTTTCGTGGCTTCACCCCACTGCGCATCACCGTCACTAGCTTGGGTCGAATAAAGTCCTTGCTCTCTCCTCCGGCAGCTTTGGCAACAAAGGCTTGCATGTTCTTCTGGCTCGCTGAGGCCTTTACATTCACGGACCAGTTGGGGTTGACGTTCTTTGTGTAGTCAACCTTCTTGTAGATGTTCTCTGATGCACAAACATAGCTTTCCCCTGTGAAGGCAAAGAAAAATTGGGTTAGTGTGTTGTAACACACTCAGCTATTCAACTTTGACACCCGAGACTCCCAGAGGTGTCCACTCAGAAGCATTTGAACCTGCAGGAACTCAAAGTATGAGATAGCAAGACCAGTGGGGGAATCTTTGGGCTTTCACATCTTGGATTTCATCTGACATCGATCTAATGTCACAACTAAAAATCATTTTACTTCGAAAATAGCACATACTGCAGATGGTGTCAATAAAAACTGTTCACAGATTCTTCTTTCTTCACAGGTTCTGCAGAGACATGTTGCTAGTTTATCCAAATGTTATTTTTGATCCTTAGATCTGGTTGGTTAGACTGCACTGGGAAACATGTTTTTGTGATTTGAATATTGGTGGTTTAAAGTAAACTTCAAAATCATTTTAAGACAGGACACAAACTGAGATTTCTTGTTAATGTTTAGAAGATTATTTCATGGCATAAAATGCATATACAATGAGAGCATTTTATTAAATAAGACATCTGAAATAATGGAACAGATGCTGTGTTATTGTGCGACTATGAAATATGTTGTAGCTCACACTTGCATGTCTTTGTTGAAGCCTGCTGAAAGACTGACCTCCCTGTAGGACATTATTTAGTCATACAGGATCCAAGCATTCTTTTAACCATTTTTCAAAAGAAAAACAAATCTATCAGGTAGTTTAAATATTCTACAGCCTTATCACAAATGTACTTTTCGTTAGTTGGCCCATCTTCATCCAATTCTCTAAATAATCTACTTTCATCGCCATTTATCGACTTCCAGTCTTTACGGCAGATCATGCCATTCAGACAGGGAAAGGAGTTAAAGTAAAAGCAAAATGCAGCAGGAGGAGAGTTGGAGAGAAAGAGAAATTTAGACAAAAGGGGAATCCAGAAGGCAATAATTAGGCCAAATGTGGAGAAACTACGGCAAAGACAAAAAGCCATAGAACAGGATTACACAGTGCAGAGGAGATTGAGCAATTAATTATACCCCACAAGAGGAAGCACAATGAAATGCCCCCCACCACCCAGAGTGCTTACTGTGCTGCTCCCTGTTTACTGCAATCTCCACACACATGCAGAAAAGCACATAGATGCACACACACACTCCTATCTTTCTTAAGCAGCTCAAGGAGCAGAGATGATCATCTCATTCTGAACAAATTAAGCTGCAGTTTATCTTCTAGCTTTAGCCCAAGTTCACTCTGTCCACCTCGTCCCACTTTTTTAGAACAACCTCATAAAGTGGGGCAGGGCTTAAAACGTGGGTCATTTAACTGGGTCTTATGAATTATTCTTGAGAAAAATCTATTTGATGGCTGTTGATCAAAAATGTATGTTGCTGCATCTAGGCAAAAGTTTTCCCCGAAATATGACTTTCCTCATGCAGGCCAATGCATGGATCATCTTGTCTGGTGCCAAGCAAAGACTTTATAACAATAACCAAAAAGGATTTCTAATCATCTTTGGCAACTTTCATGACATAAATCTCCAAGCCTCGTAAATCACTTATGATGCCAAATATAGACTAACAAACTAACTCATTTACACGACCTCATCTATCAGACTGAAGCACAAACTGATCAGTAACAGCATGAAATATGTCGTTATGTAAAATACCGTGAGTGAATCAAAAACTCCACTATAAGTGAACATACAAAAAGGTGCATTTTCAGTTGGGTTTTCCACCCTCTGTTACTATGGATGCTGATGGAGACACTTGAGTAAAAACTCACTCCCAAATTGTGACTGGAGGTTTCTTTAATGAATTGAATGCTAATATCATCTGTTCATGAACCATTTATCCCATGCTGAGCTGTAGAGAGTCGACTTTACAGCTCAGTATGAACCCCTGCGAGAGTCTAAAGCTAAACGCCCAAAAACTGAGACCAGTGAGTCTAATTAAGGCCAAGATAAAAGACCTGCTCACAGCTTTACAAGCAGGTTCAAGAAATCTTTGACAGCAGACCCATGAAATACAATGTTATATGAGTAACAGGTTGTGTTGTTGTTATGTAAATGTGGCTGTTTAGTTCAAACAAAGCAAGCTTTCTCAGTTTTTAAGAAATTCTCATATACATTTCCTCTTAATAGCCTAACAAAATGCAAAATGTGCAAAAAGTTGAGAGAAGTGGACCACGTCACTCGACTGCCCCAAAGTAACCCCTCAGATTAGAAGTCGATACATGATATGAAGAGATTACAGGAGTCTAGACCGAAAAGATAAGACTTCTAATCTCAGAACTGGAAATGTTATTCTTCTAAATCTTCTCAGCACAGAAACTGACTTGAAACTGCAGATCATCTTCAAAATGGTGGTCAATAATGTTTTCAATTTGACCTCACTCAGCAGCTCTACTAGGGAACAAAAAAACTGACAATCCAAAAGATTACTACTCTCATGATGCGTTAAATCAGATATGGTAAGTGGTTGCGGTGTCCTACTACATATGCTTACCTTCCTCCAGCTCATCCATTGAGACGATCTTGCGTGTGCCATCAATAGTGAAGATGAAGCGGACACCTTGTGGCAAGTTGATGTGGTCAGAGAGCGAGCGTGTGAGGTCAGCCAGCAATGAGTCAAAGGTGCGGAATCGGTCATTGGCCACAGCGTACACGATGCCCTTGAAGTAGCGGTCTCCGTTGCGGTAGAAGCGCACCTTTTTGGCTTTCTTCTCATTGGTGAGGGCCTGCAGAGTGCGTGTGCGGTAGAAGCTGCAGTGGGCGCTGTGGGTAGGGCTGGGAAGTCCATTCAGGCGCCCACCCCGCGGGTTACGGGATGCCTTGTCTCGCTCATCAAAATGTCCAAAGTCTAGCTCCATGATGACTGAAAGTTGAGATGGTTTTGACAGATGTGTGGTGGTGATGACCAGCTCCGGAGAGTCTGGAGAAAAGAAGGAAAACAATGTATGTAAAGTAATGTAACATTAAGTAAAATACTGCAATAATATGACTAACTATTTTGGCTTGTTCCAAAAACATGACCCAGGCAACCTGTTTTAAAAACCCAGAATAAAGTGACACAATCTGAATTTGGTACCAACCTCTCCTAGTATTCATTAATCACTGTGAGTTACGGACTACATAGTCTGTTACAAAATACAGAGATGTGCATTTTCATTTCACTTTTGACATTAGGAACTGAATTCTGTAAATCTGTAATGATGGTAATGGTTTCATTTCCATACAGGTGAACAATGAATTAAACCACTAATCATTTTAAGTAAGACTAAAGGAAAGGTTTTGAATACTGGTCTTTATGCTCTAGCCTAATACCGTGTCTGTATTGAAAGCAGTGATAGTCTTGCTTCAAACAGTGACACATCCTGACCACTTCAAATAACACTATGTATGTGTAGGTTCATGATTTTACCTTCAGTACAATGTATGAGTCCTTGATCGACTACAGTGCTAAATAACATGGCGCCTCAATCCCTTTACAGATGATCCAATGGGACTTCCGCCTTCTACACATTTGATACCTTGTGGCACCAGGTAGTGCCATTTTTTAACAAGGAGTTCTCATGTCAAATAAGATAGATCATGATTATTTTAATGTCATGTTTACATCAGCTTTCACTCAATACAGGATTTAAATAATGCATACTTTGGCAGGTACACAAATTGAATTATACCCACATGGAGATTAAGTTGACTGACTGAGAAATTGCATGTTAAGGTGGATTTGCAGTTAGCCAGAATACAACCATAAGTGCCTTGGACCCACACTACTGTGGATCAAATTCATGAATTAAGATGATATGTTTTGCTTATAGTAAGATTACAATCCAACATCTGCTTTCGCTTAACTGCTCCGTGAGGCATGTAGCACATACGATATGTCTCTTCTTCTGTATTCCGCCTACATACACCTGTGAGCAGTTGTCTCACTTGCCTGGATAAATAAGTAAATGGCACAAGGCCAGTTTTATTTTTTTTTTTTTTTTTAAATTGCATTAATCAAAAACCAAAGTCACATTGTCAAGACTCTTTACACGGTCAGTGAAAGAGACGTTTATGTGGATCTGTGAATAATCTTTCATAGATTTCACACAAAATGACCACATTTTCCAATCCATTTATGCTCCACCAACTGCAAAACACTATATCTGCAGCACATTGTTCAAATGCTAACAGATTGTTTTCAAAACTGATAAAAACACATTTAAAACAAAATGGAAAATGTGCATTTCTGCAGTAACCATATTGCAATATATAGAATATCTGATCAGAATATTTTATTTTAGTATGAGTAATTATACTATACATGTTGTTGATAGGGTTTCCCTTTTGTAATTATTATTGCAGCCCTGGAATTTGTTTCATGTTTCAACCTTTTATTTTTCACAATTACTGTATACAAACATAGAAAAAATAAAGCATATTGAAGCAAATTGCTGATTGATTCTTGTTACATATACTTTAATACAGTCAAAGTGAATATTCTTATTCTATAATGAAATACTGATTAATGTGAGAAATAATTTAAACTTCAAAGATAAAAAAGTTCATCATTTATGCAATGCTCTTTGTTGTTCCTGTTTTTATATCACTGTGTTATGAGTGACAATGTATGTTTCCTGAGTGACAACTGTTGCCAGTGTTCAAATGAGCTTATTTTGAGACATGCGTGAAGTGTTTTGGTGGAAGTGGGATTAACTATTTGGCCAAATACAGTGGCTTTAGTATTGACTGAGGCCTGTTAGCATTTGGAGAAAAAAATAAATAAAGTACAAGGGTACAGTTTAAAAATAAGTATTTGATATATAATTTGGTAACTTGCTGATTGTTGGTTTAGACATGTGAAATCAATTAAGCCCCCAGAATCTCTAGGAACCAAAAGATGACATAACACAGTATTGTCCCGACAGGCTGATCTGCTCAGATGACTCAGGATGTGTTTTTGTCACATTTCTCTATTTCTTTGTGGTTGCTAATATGTCCAGCCGTTAATACGCTGCCATTGTGTCCAGTGTAATGAAAACGCATTTAGTGCCGCATGGCGGCACAGCCAGACCAGTGATATTGTACATGTGCACTTTTCAGATTTTAGACTCTTACAGCAGTGTTTAATATTTAAGTGCAATAAGTGTTGTCAGTGCATTTCTACTAACATTTCTGTCAAATGTCACCACATTAAGACTGAATTCGAAGCTTTCACCATTTAAAGGAAAATGTTAACTGTTATTTGTCCCAAAATAGTGGGGATTTGAATGTTACAGGATATCCAGCTCTTCCTGCTTCCTAGAAATTAAGCAAAAGATGCATCTGTTCAGCCAACAAACAATAAACCATTTATACTATGGGATGGACTGGCCGAAGGCTGGAGCAGCTTTTCTATTCAAAAGACTGGTCTCTTCCTGTTAACCTCCCACCTGATAAGCACGACTCAGTTCTCAAAAGCCACAAAAACTCACTGAACCATACCATTTAAAGTGAACACTGAAAAAAAAACAACATAAAAACACTCACATGCACCCACATAAAAGAGGAAGTTATCTGTGCCCAGTTTAAAGCTCAGCTCCATTGACAATCTGACTTTCAATAAAATGTTCTTTAAAAAATAAACCTTCTCAAGAGTGATCACATCCTTATCTTTTGAATAGCTTTTGCTGTTTAGTAGTTTGCTATCAGAGAAGTCTTGCCCTAAGAATTTCATTTCCCAGTTTGACCCATTGCCCAGTGTTACTCTGTGCAGATGACAGATACAGTACAGTCTCTGCAAACCAAAATAAGATAAAGATGTCATGCATGTCACCTGTTTTTCTTCCAGGTCATAATTAGCTTATAGACTTGACAATATTGACTATGAGGTTACTGGTCTTTGAACTCATCTCGTCTCTGAGTGGCTTGATAACAACACACTGTATGTCTTTTAGGATGTTTAAGTCACTTTTTCCTTATTGATAACGTTTAGGACCTGACATCACAGTTTGTCTTTTTCTGTCATTCAAAGACTTTTTTCAATCTTACACCATTTTGCAGCAATTTTCAACCAAACCCTCGGTGAGAAGGGCCTCTAGTTAGAGGAATATTGCACACTACTATCATTTCTCAGCTTTGAGTGAAATTATATCGCTAAAATATGAATTTACAGTATTATGTTTTACAAAATTGTGAAACCGAAGTTATTTCACTTCTTCTTTCACTTGTCTGATAGATTTTGTCTGACGGTTGACAGCAGAACACCGTTGAGTCTCTTTGAATAGAACTGAAATGACTAGCAGATGAATCAATTAGCTGATAGACAGTAAATTAATCAGCAACTATTTTATATTTTTCAATTAATCGTTTTTAGACATTTTCACAGCAAAATGTCAACCGTTCTCTGGTTCTAGCTTCTCTAATGTGAGGGTTTGTTGAGGATCAATGTAAATCTAAATATCTTTAGGTTTGAGGAGTATTGATCAGACAAAACAAGACATTTGAAGATGTCACACTAATATTATATACATTATATTGTGATATTGATCTCAAACGTGTCATGAAGTTCTACTTCAAACATTTAACATGTTAAAAAGTCTCCTCAGAAGCCTCTACTGCCTCTTTCATCATTCCATGCATGTAAACCAATGCATGAAACAATGTCTAATAATCATTTGCTCTAACAATTTGTAATTCTTCATTGTCCTCCAGGTTTAATGCCCAACATGGTGCATATAACTACAGCATATACTACAAACATCTGCCGCCACCCATCCATGTGGCAGGGCCCTCCAATCCACTGCTAACCCCTGGCTGTGCTGCTGACTGCATGAGGTTTTATGATAGGCACGCTGATAGGGGTGGGACTTCTGGGTGCTCCTCAGCTGACAAAGGCCAGGTTTCAAGCCCATCTGCCATACTAATGGGCAGAGCTAACAGTGACCCTTCCCCAGTGGAGCATCAACTAGGACAGTCCATTGTCTCCAACAGGGTGCCTTGCCTTCAGAGTGACATCACCATCACTGCTGCTGTTCCTGCTGGAGGAGCAGCCGGCTCATTTTCCAGCCTGAGTCCACTAAGTACACCTTGTCAATGGAAGCAATAATGGTACACTAGCTTCTCAGTGTGAAACTATATGACATCTAGATATACATGGCTGAATGATACACTACATACTTTTGTCAATAGTTGAATATAAATCACCATCAAAGCTAAATGAATGCATTCTCCCCAACATTAAAGCCTCGTCTGAGCATTAAGCAGCAATGCAGCAACATCGTGTGATATCACTGATATTTCTGGCTGTTTCTGTGCTCCTGGCTGAGCCACCCACACACCACCCCGGTGACTACACACTACTGACAAACCAGCAACCACATTATGACTCTCCAGTCATCTTTATCCAGAGCTGATCTACATACAGTCATATGTCTAGAAACACCACGCCGCGCAAAGATAGTTTTAAATCACAGTCGCAAAAGGAAGAAAGTTTCCTGATGCCACTCTTCTCATTTATGATGGATGACTGTAGCCACATGGAAGACAGCAGCGGCAGAAAATGCAAGTTTTTTTTCTTTAGGAAAAAAGGCGGTTGGGTGTGCGCACACCTACTCACAATCCACCTGCTCAAATCTGAAAACCTAAAAATATTTATTCCACACACAAATACCTGCAATGTCATCTGCAACTTGCCCACTCCAAACCAGAAGAACGCCAATTTAATTTATCTTTTAATCAGTAAAGTATGTGGATAATCACACCCAGTAAGACTCACCTGCGTCGCTGCTTGCGAAGAGAAGGGAGTGTGTGTGGGGGGGGAGTGTGCGTGGATGTGGGAGTCGATGCTGCAGGATAGCGGCACGCCGTCTTTCCCCTCGCCTTTGTCTGCTTCAGTCTGAGAGCCGAGCCGCTGCCTGCCTCACTGGAGGAGCCACTGGGTCCTAAAGCCAACGAGCACTGACTGGACCCGCCCACTGTGGAAATGCTTATAGGTACCAGCCAGAGTGGGCTGGGGTGGAGCTCACATCAGTCTCTCCAAAGTTACATGGACATGCACTGCATTAAAGGAGGTTATTATTTAAAGTCATGGGTGAAAGATGAAAGAGCCTATTAGAGATCTCACGATATGTGGGTGTGAGGCACTTTCTCTCTCAAAAAAGTACTCAAAAGTACATTTTCTTCTCTTGAATTTATCTCTATTTCTACATGCTTTTATTCTCTTATCACCCTACAAAGTTGTGGCTTTCTCTGTGTGTCTGTGCAATCAGCTGAGTCCCTTTGACAAAAAACACAGTTTGATGCTCTTGGCCTGGTGGAGCTCTTTGTAGCTGAAAGATAAAAGCTTGAATGCCCTAGTGCTTGTGTTTGACTTCCCTTTCTGGTAATATTTCATTGTCAGGGAACCGTATACTAAGTGTTTTAAATCTATAGCAATTCAACAATGACTAAAGATCAAGTTCATATGTGTGACACATTGAGCCTACTTTCTTACTTTTGCTTTTGACAGAACACCTGCACTGTAGTATGAAAATGTGTCACGCAGATGCAAAAGAGAAGCACATGAAAGAAAAGTTATTGCATTTTACTTTTCAGGAAGTAATTTGACATGTCTGATGATGGGAATGACAACCGATCCCCAAGGGCCAAGGTATCAAATGTTTGTGGATGATTTTACATTAACTTCTGCACAGTTTGTAGATGCAGCAAAGTGACATGACACCGAATGGTTCATTTTAAAGATATTACACAGGGAGAAACTGTCAAACTGAAGAAACCAAAACACCTTGTCACTTAAATGCCCACGTTGGTCATTATTTCATATTAAATTACAAGCTTGGGGATGTAAACTTTTCTTAACTTCATGGCTATGTCACAGATTTGAATAAAAAGGCTTTGTGCTAGTTATTGTTGTGCGGTCTCAATATCACTGACAGAAGTAGAGCTTCAGAGGTGTTACGTGATACTCCACACAGTCTAAAGTGTGGCAAGAAAAACACAAACATAACATCCCCAAACAAATGAACTCTATTGTTATGATATCCCTCAGACAGTAATGACTTCTGGGCCTGAAAACTGGGCCACAATAGAAATGTATAAGGTTCCACAAAGTTTATCTTTGGTCTAATGCTTAAACAACACTGACTTTAGGGCAAACAATCTGTGTTTTCCCCCACAAACCAATCCATCTTTGTAACACTGATATGTTTAAGTATACAGTATGTGTCCCAAATGATTAATAAAGATGATGGTAATACGCAAGTGAACACTGGTCCTAAATATGTATTTATTACTTTGGTTCTATTAGTGCACAAAAGGATAGTTTATGTAGGCACTGGTTTCTTGAGAGGTTGCTTATTTATACTATTTTCAAGTGATGTTTGTCTCTCAAATCAAATTATGTCATCATAATCCCTATTACATTTTGTGAATTAAGAGCTACAATCTAAATTATTTTAACTATTTTACTACTTTTTTAACTCCCGGTGGATCTCCCCGCGGATTGAAGTTAAAACCTGTTTTACATAAATATAATCAGATTACATATTCAGAATTAAATTTAAAATGTTTTGGGGCAAGAAAATGTAAGATAATGCTTGGAATCTCGCTTGATGGATTGATCTCAATATAACAACAGAAAAACATGAAAGTGGCAAAAAATGTAATTTAGGAAGTTTCTTTTCTATTCATACTTGCACATGGAATTTCAAGTGTGGAAAGTGTGAGGATATTAACAAGGGCTTAGCTAAAGGACAGCAAAGATTATTTATACTGTTGCAACCATGTTCATTAATTGCTCTGCTTTGAAGACATCACTGAATAGCCCACTGCTTTAAATGAGAAGACCAATGGATACCAGGTCTCTGTTTTTAAAGAGCCAACAAAAGGAGTTGACTCTTTTCACAGCCGGCAGCACTCTCTTTGTCGTCTATTCCTCTCCCCTCAGGCAGAAAAGCTTCACTTTAAAACTCAGCTGTTGTCACATTCTGGAGCCTCTCCTTTGCATGTCACGCATAACTCTAATTCACTCTGATCACTGGCTGCTCCGCACCTCCCTCAGTGAGCTCCCCAAGGGCTGCTGTCCACTGCCTGCAGTCTGACAGAGGGGAGAGGGAAGAAAGTGTCAATGCAGGAGGTAGTTTTCCAGGTTGTGGGGCATAGGAGGAGCAGATTTGGATATTTGGCTCTCAGTTGGGTGCTGTGTCACACTGCGTTTCATGCCAAAAGTGAACATGTACTGATGTTCCAAATCTGGTCACATAATCCCTTATTCGGGGAAATCATAAAATAAAAAATGTATTGTTTGGTCACACAGTTTAAATGTTCCTTACCAACAAGAGTAAATGTGACATCTCCAAATGTGATGTATAGAGGAAGTGTTTCACATTTGTTGTCTATTCGCCAATGTTTTGCCTGGAGAGAAATGGAAATGAAAACCGTTTTCACAATAAAAACTAAACTGTACGCACAACCAATGTACTTTCAAACCTTTTGGACATCTTTTAATGAGGCATAATATAATAGATTTTACTTCTGGCAGTTTAAAGATGTATGCCAATGAATAAAAGTTCTGAAGTGCTGAAATATATTTAAGATTATGAAATCAAAATTACCTCCAAATGCTTTCATAGATCAAATAAAGAGCCCCATAATAAAGGACAATGTGAAGCTATTTGAATTCAGTCTCTCAAATGTTAGGACTTGATGCATTCTGATGAAGCAGCTTCATCACAGTTGTCCTTCCTGTTAGTAATGACTAGCTTTTAATGCCAACCCTTTCGATGAAGGTGCTGAATTTAACAACAGATTTCTAGTCTGCTGCTTATATCATGGTCGGGTCAGGTCAGCCAGAGATTCCGGTGCAACATGATAAATTATGTACTAGAAGTAAACAACATATTGTACACCTTCAATATAACAATGTATTGTAGTCTGGCGGCCATTTCCTGCAGTAGGGTAAACAGATACAATGGATGTCTTTTAATCATTTGCACAATTTTGCATACCTAATTTGTTTTTCATAAAGATGAATGGACATAAACCCAGTTTCAGTGTACATATGGAATGAGGTGTATGTGTGTCCGACAAGCAGCAAAGGATAGACAGAGTACTGTGCTTGCCGTCGATATGACAAGGCTGAACGAGGTGGACTGCAGAATAAGCATAAGTGATTCACAGCTGGTGTCTGGGGGAAACACGAGAGAGGGGTGGAGAAGGCCGGCCGGCGAGTGGAGTGAAGGGGGGGGGAGGTCTGGTGGTGATAGTGGGGGCCGGTTGCAGCCATGACAACTGATGGAGGAGGAAGTAAACAGATGTCCACAAGCTGGCAGACAGGCCCAGAGTGGTCGAGCCACTGAGAGACAGGTGGACATCCAGGAACACAGTGGGACTGCAGAGTGACTGTGAAGCCAAGCAGGGCTTTGTATCTAGAACGCAAACACTGGAGTCATAAATAAATCTGTCACGGTATAGTTTAGGGAACTTAACACAAATGAGGCCCATATTTGACTATTCTGGATCCCGATGGGTAGAATGACACTTGTCGCTGTGGCACCACATTAAAAGTCTTTGTTTATTGTTGTACTGACACACATTGTCACTCCATCTGGTGTCCACTACATCAAAGTATTGAGATGGTCTCACTTAAAAAAATTTTTTTCAAGCCAACTGATGAAGACTCCCAAAATATAAGTGGCCAAATACAGGTTCTTAATCATATTCATCAACCAAATTTCTTTCTCTTCCAATTTGACTGCAAGTTATAATCACAAAATGATGACACATTGATGATGATGCAGTGAGAAAGCCTTCATCTCAGCAGTCCAAAATTAATCGGTGGTGATGGCGCAGTGGATATGACACATGCCTTTGGTGTGAGAGATCGGGGTTTAAATCCCACTGCGATACATCAGCCAATGTGTCCCTGAGCAAGACACTTAACCCCTAGTTGCTCCAGAGGCGTGCGACCTCTGACATAGGTAGCAATTGTAAAGTCGCTTTGGATAAAAGCGTAGGCTAAATGACATGTAAAGTAATCTGTTGCCGTCTTTCTAATAACCCACCTCAGCATTTTGCAGAGTCACCAGTAGTCTTGACAATAGACTGGGAACTGGAAAGCCATCAGTTTAAATCCCCTGGCAGGCTGCTAAATCAGAGTGCAGGAAATGAAGGAGACGTGCTTTCGCCTCCCTCAACACTAACTGTCAACATGACCTTAAGCAAGGCACTTCAAACCCAGCTGCTCTGAGATGCACTTGTATGCTGGACTGACTTGAAATACTCAGTGAAGGGGAAAATATGCAACTGTCATGTCAACATTTGAACAGGTTGAGGTTTCAAGGTGACTTTAAACAAACCATGTGCTCTGATGTCTGTGATGTTCAGGAGACGATACATGTGCTGCCATGTGTCATTAGTGATGTTTTTAGGTTAAACAAGAAGGGACCGTGATGAGCTACACAAGCAGTCCAGAGAAGACATTCAGTGTGTCTTTTGGCATGTCTCTAAGTGGGCCTCTAGGAGGGAGAAAAGGTACAGTATTGTTTAAAAAGTAAATCTGTGATGCATACAAATGACAGAAAGTGATCAAATAAAGTATTTAGGAGAATGAAATTCCACAACACTATGAGAGCAATGGTGCATTTTCTTGCAGTCGCCCTCCTTGGTGTCCCCATGTTTGAAAGAAACACAGCATAAATGCCCTCCTGAATGCCCCTGTGGTAGATAAAACATGGTAAAGTGCCCTCTAGGTTCCCTTACAGTGCAGGAAACATAATGCAGTGCACTAATGGGTGGCCTTAAATGGAGAAAATGTGATTAGACTGGCCATGGCGCCCTTTTTATTTTTTTCCGCCCCTGCTCCTCAGACAGCCTGAGTCCGCCACTGTGAAAGTATAAATGAATGATTGAATGAATGAATGAGAGTAAATGGATTAACATTCCTGCTGTGAGGGTTTTTTACATGTAAACTTTGTTTAAACTATATTCTGCTCACACAGTCTGAACACAGTATGACTCGGAATGGTGTGATGTTCTTGTTACGGTAAAGAAAGAGATGAGCAGGACAGACTTCTGTAGTAATGACAGCATCATTAAACAAGGCCTCATCGGTTACCATGGAAGCTTATTCATTGTCGGAAAAACCTTGAGAGGCTTACTCTGAGCCTAATCAGCTGCAGGCACTCCAGGAAGACTATGATGAGCAATGGAGGATGACGTCATGTGATGAGCAGTTTGTGAAGAAGCTTTTTCTTTTCTCATGGACACAATAGTCTTCATCATCATCATAAATTATGCTGAATCACAGATGTGTGTCATTATCATGTGTGTTTACTTTATAAAATGCTCTGCCCCTTTTCTAATTTCCCCCATCACTTCATTCTCCTTACCTCTTTGTTACTTTATTTGCTCTTTATTATAGAGAAAATGTATTAACCAGCCATGTGAGTCCCTACAGTGTATTGGCATGTTGGAGTCTGAATAATATCACCTAAATACTTAAAACATGGTAGATAAAAACCGAAACAGAAGGTTTGTAGGTGGGTGGCTCAGTGGATAAGTCAGAATTAGAGAGATAGGATCCAAAAAAGTAAAACATGACCTGGATTCCATTTATGCTCCTTTAAATCACCATGTGGGGAGTCACCATTGTGCCGTCTCAAGTAGCTTTGTCTGCTCGGCAGATTTTCTAATGAGGGGCTTTTGGAGGAGGATGACAGAGCGCTCTGCCTGTTTTGTCGGGGAGGAGGGGCATTTAAAGGAAATGAGCAATGCTCTGTCCATGGATACGCCTAATACTAGATTCCCCCTACTTAGATGCCCTGCTGGCAGCTTGGCAGCACCGATAGGACTGAGAGGGGTGGCATTAGTCTGAAACTCTCATTATGTCAGACACACTGAAAACCTCTAATCTAGGCACCAAATGAGAGGGGTAGAATGAAATAAGGCAAAACTGAGCAAGAAGGCAGCAGAGGTACAATTTAAAGTGCTCAAATCAGTTTTGTTTGTACTTTGCACTTGATAACTTTATTTGGAGACCAAAGGCTCAGAATGTTTGCTTGTATTGAATAGCTTTAAGTAATAATCCATTATGTTTTCATATAAATCAGTTACTGCATTAACTCTTGACTGCTATATACAACACACATGCTATTAAAGTTTCTCTTGTGCACAGAAATTGAGTTTTTTTACAGCAGCAATAACTGTGTATTTGTAATTTGTAGTATTTATTTCTTAAATTAGAACAGAAAATTTAGTTAAAAATGTCACAGGCCGCACTCAGGGTAAATAAGCTCATTGGTAAAAATCACATATTCCACCAACATAAAAATAAAAATTGGATCACATACAGTGAATTGGTTGCCTCTCATCATCATGTTATTATTATGAGACAGATGCATGACAGTTGGTCAATAAATCAATCAACCAAAAATATGTGAAGAAGGTCAGACAAGCACATCTTAGAAGAGATGGTGTTTTGTCTCTACGTATGCTAATAAATGCTCCTTTAATACTGACAAATGTTACTGGATTTGGTAAATTGGAGGTTTTATCTGCTCCACTCTGAAAAATGCATTGCCTAAGAAATGTGTCTTTTGTGGAATCAAGGAGGATTAGGAACTGTCTGCATCCACGTCAAAACAGTTACAGTAATAAGCTCATGTTAGGCACTCGGCCTGATACTAAGGATATTATAGGTTATCATCTCCTGTTTTTCTCTCCATTATGTAGGTAGTTCACATGGATTGTGTTGAAAAAAAACACAGAATCATTTTATGAGCATCCTCGAAGACATGAAGACTAAACGTGTGATTACAGAAAGAAGATATGGATTGTCGAGTTCCATGAGATGATCCACATTTGCTGAACTTTGCTCATGTTATTACAGTAATAGGATAATTAATCAAAGCCATTCACTTGTTTCTAAGTTTATCTAGCTGCTTCTGAAAAGTTTCTATACACTCCAAAAATTGCACAATTTTCTTCTTCTTCTACTTCTACTGAAAGTCCTGCTTTAGAGTTCGTAACCTGCAGTTATTTTATTCACCAGGAGATATTATTAAATATTTCCCAAAACATATAAACTGAATGAAGATAAGACTACATTTAGTTAAATCTAGTCTAACTTTACACTTGTCATTTTTATTTTCGAAACGTATAAGGTGTTTATAAATGATGTGGCTGTTCGTAAGAGATATTAAAATTAACATATGTTTGAGCATGGATCAAAGGGTTATTTCCCAAATGAGGTAAAAATATAAGTGAGCTTGGCCCACACACTGACTGTGTGAAGCCAAAACAGGATTAAAAGAAACGACCAGCAAGCTAATAGACAGCTCTATTCTTATTGTGTCACAACAATTTTTCAGCAAGCACTGGATTTTTCATGTCTTTTGTGGTCAATATGTTACTGTTGTTACTGCTTCTGCTCATAAAGTGTAATCTGCTGCTAAAAATTATACAAGCAGTGGTGGTAAGAAGTAGTAATAGCAAAAATAATGTGGGCGTTAGCATCCAAAATGTCACATGTCTGCCATCTGTTGGACCATTACCACATTACAACTTTCACTCCAACCCTCAGTTTAGACAATGACACTAAAGGGATAGTTCAGATTTCTTTTGGACATATACATTTGGATATAGTATGACTTACTCTCCGTCCACAGGGTCTAAAAACGGGCTAATGTCTACTCATCAGTACCACCACCAGGGAGTTATTAATAGCACAGTATGTAACAATAATCTGTACCGGTCCTTCACAGTAATCCCAGACAGCATTAATGTGTAAATTTAGGTATTGGAAATTACAGTAATCTTTGCATAATTCGTCAAGTCTGGCATACAAGTCTGTTTTCTTATAAGTGTTGATATGTAGGCCTGTGTATAATATTTTGGTTGCAATTCCCTTCTGACGGTACACACACATTGTCAACACCTGATTATTACTATACTGATTATTACATATTCATTTAGGCTTATTCTTGCGGCTGTGATGTGTGTGTGTGTGTGTGTGTGTGTGTGTGTGTGTGTGTGTGTGTGTGTGTGTGTGTGTGTGTGTGTGTGTACAACTTTGTTGAATTTTATACCTCTAGCACTTTCTCTTTATAGACTGCCTTTAACTTGACTGAAAAGATGCTGCTGCAAAATAAAAATGTATGGGTCTAAAGGAGCAGGAGGAGGTCTGATGGAGCAGCACTGCTCATCTGTACTGAGGTAAGGACTGTATCTCACATAACAAATAAATTAAATTATATGAATTTAAAGTGTATGTATCATATGTCTTTTTTTCCCAGATGTTTTTTCTAGTCTTCTAAGGTTGGGACATTCAGCCAATATCCTCTCATCATAACACTGAAATCATGGCCAATATATATATATAGATATATATATCTATATATATATAGATATATATATCTAAATATATCTATATATATATATATATATATATATATATATATATATATATATATATATATATATATATAGTTTTATATATATATTGTATATATATTGTTTTATCTTGTTTTTGTTATGACTTTTGAAGCCAAAGGTGAGAAACTGGCTGCAACAAAAACATAACAATAATAATAATTTTTGTGCGTTCTTCTGGATCTTTCGTTTTTGGCGGTCAAATAAAAGCACACAGGCTAACATTAGGTACAAATATGATAATGAATAATATAGATTAACAGTATAACAGCAATAATAATAATAAAAAAAATTAAAAATTAAAAAACAACATTGATTGGGCTTGAAGGATTTGACGTGACCGTTGACCGGTTCTGGTCTGGCCCCTAAAGGCCAAATGTAATCTGTCTCAAATCTGGTCACTTCCTATGGGGTGCCAAATGTAAAAGTTCGGTTACAATTTTTTAGCTGATAAATTTTCAACATTTAGCTCACTTTCCTCACATTTGAGACACAAATTATATATATATATATAAATGTTAAATGTTAAATCTAAATGTTATATCTAAATCTAAATGTTAAATATATATCTAAATGTTAAATGTTAAATCTAAATGTTAAATCTAAATCTAAATGTTAAATATATATCTAAATGTTAAATCTAAATGTTATATCTTAATCTAAATGTTAAATTTATATCTAAATGTTATATCTAAATCTAAATGTTAAATCTAAATCTAAATGTTAAATATATATCTAAATATTATATCTAAATCTAAATCTTAGATATATATCTAAATGTTAAATGTTAAATCTAAATGTTATATATAATGGATATATATATATATATATATATATAATTTCTGGCTCAAATGTGAGGAAAATGCGCTAAATGTGAGGAAAGTGAGCTAAATGTTGAAAATTTATCAGCTAAAAAATTGTAACCGAACTTTTACATTCGGCACTTCCCCTTGCACCTTCTTGACTGGTGGACCAGAAAATCAATTCAATTCTTGGATAAGTTATATCAAAGCTTTAGTAAAGTGATATTGCAAGTTCAAACATGTGCACAAGGATCAGATTTTCCTTCAAGACAAAGTCTATAACTCCCTAACAAAACAGACAGAGTCCCCTCCGGCATCTGATGCCCGCTACTCAAAACCTCACACTTTTTATGCATATTCGCCAGTCCCCTGGCCTATCCCTGGTCGTGCTGTTATCAGTTGGATGTAGTCCAGGTCCGGCTTTCTCATGAAGATCGTTAAAGGATGACACGCAAGAAGACAGTTCTGTTATTGTTAACCAGACAGGTGTCTCAAATTGTATACTCTGTTTCATCAATGTTTTACGGTGTGTACTCTGTCTGAGATATGTGCCTGTTCTTATCTTCTGCAGAGCTGAAAGAGGGCATAGCAAGGTCATAACTTGATATTGTATTCCACTCCTCCCGAGAGTCTTTTATTCAGTTTTTTTAATTTATCGGTCAATACTCCCTTCAATTTTATCAGGCCAGATGGCTTTCCCACAGACAGTCAGGAAGAGCAGAATACAATGCCATTCATGACCTTAAGGTCTCTACACATATTTTGGACAAAATATCCTACAGGTTTCTAAAATTCCAATATTGTTGCTATAAAGAGTCAAGACTGGTACTTGAAAACAGCATTATGGAAGGAGGATAGCCATAAAAAAATACATTTCTTAGATAATTTCAGATTTGACTCATCGCCTGGCCCAGCTGAAGTGCAATTATTTTGAAAAACCGATCCAACCGGATGTCTCCTGTTAAACTTTTCCAGCTGGACACACACACACACACACACACACACACACACACACACACACACACACACACACAAAGCAGCAGTAAAGGCTATGGTGGGAGAAGACGCACGCGGACCTCCGGCGAGCTAATTTCCACTGTGATTGACCTGCAGCGGTGTATCTGGTTGGGAGAAGATGTCTGTGAACGAGATGTATGTGTTCCGGCCCTTCAAGCTGATCGCTCTGCTGTGCGTCTTCCTGGCGCTGTGTTTGGACGTGGTGGCTCTGCTGAGCCCAGCCTGGGTCACTGCGGAGCATTTCTCCCTGTCTCTGTGGGAGTCCTGCTCCCAGTCCGAGGCACGGCATCCGACAGAGGAGGCTCAGTGGAGCTGCTTCTCCACCCTCACATCTGGTAGGAATTGGTGTTTGTGTTTGCACCTTTTGGCTCATTTTGGTTGTTTATAACAGTCTGTCCTTGGAGTTTGTTATTTAGTTGCGAAGGGGATAACCAGACATTGGGAGAGAAAAAAGCTTTGATCTCAAGGTTGTAGTAAATTAAGTAGCCTACTTTTTTAGGGAAAACTCAGATTTTGCCATTTAGGCTATATGGTATAGCCTATGCATAATGCACTGGTAATTGCCATGTGTATTAAACTAGCTTGTTATCAGTGGTCATTTTCAGGGTCTGATATTTAGGCTATAAAAAGGCTGCACATCCTATGTTTGACAAAACAAAGAGGAATGTTTGTTGAACTGTACTGAACAGCCTGGCAGCTCTGGCCACCGTCTCCCAGGAAGAGTCTGTTTTAGTTGGATTGTTGTTCTCTGTCCAGCAGCTGAGGAATTCAGGGATTCTTGTGCTGCTGATACATTTCCTATGTTCATACCAGAGCAGTGACGTGTGTCAAAGTCATTGTGATCCTCAGCTCAGCCAGCAAGGGTTGACTAATCCATGAGCAATGAATTGAAAAAACATGTGGATTGTTCAACTATCAATGTGTTTTCAGTCTTGTTTTGAATGGTAAATCAGTTAACAAAGGCCTGGTGAATCAGTGTTACATTTAAATGTTGATTCTTTATGAGTGGCATTGATGCTTTAACATTATGTCTAGGTCAAGTCAATGTCCATGTTTAGGATACAAAATAACAGAAAACTGAGCAACACAATCTCTTTGGCACACAAAGAGTTAACCCACTCCAACCGATAAGGCTTTGAGAGGGTTTGAAGAGACACATTCAGCATCTTCCCCATCATCCACATTACCAGGCCTGGACCCACCAGGTTGCCTTTTGTCAAGCATCGACGCCACATGAGAGGAGTGTTTATGCCTCCAACCCCCTTCCTTTCCCCACCAGGGGAGGAAATCCTCATTAAATGTGCCAGATTTTGGCTGGTGGCTGGTACAGTAGGTTGGCTTGTTATTAACTGGAGCTTTGTCTACATTAAACACACAGTAGCTGACTGTTAAATTAGTAATAAAAAGAGTAAAAGGCTAAAAGCAAACCATATAAAATCACATATAGTCTTGGCCTAATTAGTTGCCAAAAGTATGTCAGATATTTTAGATTTTAGCTGTTCATTAATATTAAGAGGCCTGAGTGACCACCATCACAGACACAAACATGCTACAAAGAGGGAAACACAGCTTTGGGGTGACTGACCGCTCTCTGATATTGTGGAATGTGTTGGGGTGAATGGGAGGCGGGTTTGTTGCTTTGAGAGTCTGCAGACCTCATTAAAGCAACAGTGGAGGGGTGTGTTGGGGCTAAAGGGGCAGTTCACCAAAAGGCAAAGCTGATTTATTATGCACACATTGTCACACCTAGCCCAAGATTCTTGAATTTCAATCTTTGGAGTGAATGGCGGACACCATTCAATGCAGAATAAATTGCAAGTGACTATTATAATGCAGATCAATACAGTATTATAACTTACAGCGTCAGTGAGCATTGTGATGTAAGTGCACTGTTTTTTTTTTATAAACACATAATGGACCAAATATGTTAGACAAAAAATATTTCCTAAAGACTGAATCAAATCATGTTGAGATGTGTTATTGGGAAAAAGTTCATTTTTACCATCCTAAATACAATTAAATTAGGACCTGTGTTCATCAAATGCAAATACTCCTTTTGAGTCGAGTCTCCTGAGGTTTGGCCTTCTTCTGACACTGACAGGTGAGACATCAAATGATGATGACTGATTTCAGACTCTGTATCATTGCTTTACTGAATAGAGAGTTAAGCTCATGTCAGAAAAGCTTTTAAAATGTGCCGGTTTAACAACCTAGTGTTGTGTAGGCCTTTTCAGGGAAGACTCTTTTGACGCAGAGGAAGTGATGAGTTTAACTTTTCCACCAGGAGCGACTGGAGTTTGTTTGGAATAAACTGAATAAGTGTGCTGTTAAAAGGCCACCATGGCTGAACCGACATGGAAAAGACTGGCAGCCACAAGCAGAAACTCCACAGTAAGGATTAATTAGCACCAAAAATGTCACCAAAATAGACAAAAAGAAATCTTTCTAACTTTAAAAATCAGCAAAAATATGATAAACCTTGAGATTGATGAGCATTGGGCAATGTTCTCAGAAGAAATACATATAAACAGGTAGAAAGATAAAATCAGAAAATATCAGTTATTGGAGAGTTTGTGTGTATGCGAGTATAAATGCAAGGTCTGAGTCTGTTCTGCTTCACTCACTCCCCTCTGTGGGATTAGCTCTTGTTTTGTGTATATCAACACAGCGGTTCAATTCAACAGTGCTGTCCTGTGAATCAAGCTTTTGTCGCTGCACTCTAACCTTCGTGTGTCTCGTCCTGCAGACTGGCAGATTGCCACCCTGGTGCTGCTGGTGGCCGGTGCCGTGGCGACTCTCTTGGCCTTTCTGGTGGCCCTGATTTCCCTCTGCCGGGGGACACAGAGACGGCACTACCGCACTGTGGCTGTGCTCCTCTTCACTGCAGGTATGTCTTTCTCTTCCTTTCTATTACTTTCTCACCAAAAGTTCTTAAATCATTTGCACTTTCTGCCCTTCATAAATGTCTATCCAATGTTCCAACACATCATGCACATTTGGAAACAAAAAGATGGCACATATATACATATATACGTTCACTGCAACCGCAACAATTTCCATTTAGACAGGGTTTTTTTTTTTGTTCCAGTGCTAATGTTAAATAGAAGGGTGTAGAAGGAAAGAAGCAGCTGAATGAGGCGTGCTGGTTGAGATCATTCTTTCTGTGGTGTGGAGTCTGGGGAACTGCCGGATCATGAGCCAAGAAAAAGCAGCCGCAGAATTTGCAGACTTACCAACCAAGTGAAGTCACTTAGGGGAAAAAAAGCAACCACAGACTCCTCACCCAGCACTGCCTCATATTTGCACAGCACTTCTCCTGCATGCTTTGTGAGAAGGTCCTTTGGGTGAAGCCAAATTTTGACACTGGTGAGGGAGGATCTATTTATGAAACGAATAATTAAAACCAAAGCAGAGACATTGTTCTGTATACTGTGCATAGCCTGTGCTTACTTTACTTTGACAACAATGATGACACATTAACCACTAACTGCTACTTATCTCGTGCCCAGTTCCAGTTTTGAAAAATAAAATGGGATTATTTAAGAAACAGACATCCTGTCATACATCACAAATGACATTCCTCCTCCTGCAGTGTTACATTATGCCTGTGGACTCATCTTAAAGGAGTGGTTTGACATTTTTGGAATATCCATACACTTATTTGCTTTCTTGGTATGACTTTCTGTAGATGAGAAGAATGATACTACTCTCTTATCTGTCTGTTAAATATGAAGCCACAGCCGGTGAGCTTAGCTTAGCATAAAGACTGAAAGCACAGGAGCTAGTTTCGGTTTGTATATGGATGAAAACAAAATATAACTTGTTTATTGGTGAGCTTTAGAGATGCTGGTAGGTGGATGTTGTTACATTTGGACAGAGCCAGATAGCTGTTTCCAGTCTTTGTGCTAAGCTAACCTGCTTCTGTCTGTAGCTTCATACTTAACTGTACGTACACACCGCCGCCAACTTGAGCTGCAAAAGAAGCTCTGGCCACCCTGTCAAGGACGCTTGTCAAAAAGTACGGGGAAGCTTTTGACGCTTTGGCCGCTCTGATGTGGCAGGACATTCACATCAAGCAAGGAAGAATAGCATACGTACTTAAATAATAAAAACATCACGTACTTTACCAACTCACCGGAGACACCAACTATCCCTGCTATTTTATCCCATGCCTCGTTTTTTTTTTTTAACTGGTCCCTATACGCAAACAAAGTCATATCATAAATTATAGGGAACCCAGCAACAGCGATGATGAGCTTTTCCTCCATTTTCTCAGAACTAATGTTTTGGTAGGAACGAAAGTTTACATCATATGTTCTCTGGAATCAGCCAGCGCGAAGGACGTCTATATTTGGATTGGTTGCTGGTCGTTTGCCGCTGAACTGCGTCATAGCTCATTACCGTAAAGTTGACCAAACTTCAACTTTCTGCTTGACGCTCTGGTCACTCAACACGCCCAAAACGCGACGCCGACAGATTTGCTGCTTCTTCCAGCTGAGAGAAGCCGGCTTCCATTGAGAATGAATGACTTTCTGTAACTTTGAAGCTCAAGTCGGCGGCGGTGTGTACATAACGGACAGACATGAGAGTAGTATCAATTTTCTCTTCTAACTCTCGGCGAGAAATCAAATAAGTGTATTTCTCACAATGTCAAACTATTTCTTTAACATTTGTCTGATTAGTCTGTTAGTCATAGTATCCTCCTCAACCCCAGACTCCCTGTGGTGTGTCCATCGTTTTCAAACCCATGGTGAGTGGAAAGATATTAGGTTATTTGTTCTAGCTTTTCATAGATTAGACTGAATGGCTGGAACAAGCAGATAGACAATAATATATAATGCTGTCAACCGCTGTGAAAAATTGTTTAATCTGACTTTGAAGGGGAAATGGAAGGGATTTTTCTCTTGTTCTGTCTCTGAAACCATCAGTCACAAAAAGACCAGTGTGTGCAGTGGACTTAATGGCTGAGCTTTTGACTGTTAGCCATTTACTGAAAAGTGTGGGAAGGCAGTGTTATCCTTTCCTGTGTGTAATTACTTTAAGAGCCTTGCGAGAATAAGGTCTCCTTACAGGCACACAGTCCTCAGCAGAGCAGCAGCAGCAGAGGGGTTGGACTCTGTTAAATGCTCCTTGGCAGGACCATGGCTGTGTGGTATTTATTTTCTGTCCAGAAATATGACCTCAGTGGGCTGCGAGCTCAGTCTGGGCTCCATCAACACCGCCACATTCTTGAGCTGCCGTCGTCCCTCCTGCACGCCCCCATTGCTCCGTCCTGTAGGAAGGAAAGGCGGAGTCGTAGTCACACAAAGTCCCTTCCTCAAGAGTCACCTAGCATGCACGAAAGGGAACCGAGGTAGCTGGTGTGAGAGGAGACCACAGTACTCCTTTGATTGCACACACACACATGCACGTACCCCCCTAAGTGACGCATTTACCACCGGTACTTCATTGTCCTGAATGATTTGAAAGGAAAAAAAAAATTACTTTTTATTTAATGATTGAGGCATTAAAGACATTTTCCTTTAGTGAATAAATTTAATGAATAAAGAATAATTGTTAGAAAATTGTTCCTCATTTCACTAAAGAAAGGTAACAGCAGAGGCTTTACTTTGCCGAAATGTGCTGTTTAAGTCAGTCACTCTCAGGAGAAAAAAGACAAACCACTTCAAAAGAGCAAAAATCCCACAAGGAGGAGTGTCATAGAAAGACTGTTTCTCTTGATGTTTTCCTTTTTTTATGCAGATGGCAGACTGGATGAGAAATAGAAATACATTTAATGCAAAAAGATATCTTATATCTTGTTATTGCACTGCATTTGTACCTTACACTTGAAAGCACCTTTTGGTCCTTGCTTGAAAAGTGCTATAAAGATTATTATAGACCTTATGGTACTTGAAACGGCACCAGTCATAGTAGTAGTAAAAGTTGTATTGACGTGGTTGTAGAAGTGCTATCAGTAACACAAATACTGCTGTAATATTTAATAACATTAGTGTTGCCTAGCAGTGTTTTTCCCCAGTAAAATCTGATGTTTGACTCTTTTGGTTCTAGTGGTTCTGCAGGCCTGTGCTCTGGTCCTCTACCCGATCAAGTTCATCGACGGTACGGTCCTTCAGACCTATCACGAGTTCAACTGGGGCTACGGGCTCGGCTGGGGAGCCACCATCTTCATGTTGGGCGGAGGGATCCTATTCTGCCTGCGGACGGACATATACGAGGATGCAATGTACTGAGTCCTTTCCTAAACCCCCCGCCACTGGAAATACACACATAAACATACACACACCGAATTCCCATACAGGAGGTGTGCTACTTTTCCTCACTCACAGCACACAGCTAATGTGTATTAGAGCACAGACCCAGTCTCTCTTTTTCTCTTGCTGTCTTCCGCTCTCTGTTATTTTTAGACAGGTTGTGGGGGCTGTATGAATAGCACCCCCACCACACCTATTTCCATGTAGCCAGCGGGTGCCTCAGCCTTGCCGGTATCAGGGATGAGGTGGCAAAGTTAAAGCACAGAGATGTTTCTGGACAGGCATGAGCCACCGATGCTGGACGTTTCCACCGCTCGTTGACCTGGATCTCTATTGTTAGGGAACAGGACAGTAAATTCTCAGCACAGACCTGAATGTGCAGTGACTGAGCATTTAAAAGGATTGACTTATCTCCACATTTCCTTTTTAGTTTCTTTTCCTTTTTGTAGCATTTCATGAGGACAAGTTTGTTGTTAATGTATTTATGGCATACACTTTATAAATATTGAAAAAAAACCTGAACTTTCCCCTCCGTGTATTCTAGCTGAAACATATCTAGAAATGCTGAGCCTTCTGATGTTAGAAGTATAAATTAGATAGCTTGGATATATATGCTAGAGCTCTCCAGTGTTTATAGTTTGTTTGCAAACTCACACTTTGTCTCAAATGAAAAAATGTAAATGTGTACAAAGTATTTCTACATGAAGGAAAATCCAGAATAAACAATTGTAGTTTTGGGAGTATTAAGAGTGTGAATTTATGTTGGTCTTTAATACTACAACGTTGATGCGACTGCAGTTGTCTGTCACTCTGACACTAGTGGTTCACAAACTGACTTCTGACTGAATTTTAAGAGGGGGAGCATCAGGGCTGCCCCCCTTTTTGGGACTAAACAGCAATGAGACAAAAATGCAAAACACTTTCATTATCCAGAGCACACATTCCTCAGAGGAAGACCCCCCCCCAGTCTATTTAAAGAGATATAACTGGGTTGCTAGCTGATGTGTGAAAATACAACGCATTGGTTGAAGCATAATGAGCAAATCCCAAGACACGTTTTTGCAGTTAAACTTGACAACCTACTGGGAGATGATGTGTATATTTCATGTAATTATTTGGGACGTATTTACAACACTTCCACATTATTTGCTTGTTGTCAATAAATGTGCTCACAGGCTGAAATTCAAATTACAGCTACCATGTACTGTGTAACCTACCTTTTAGTTTGCAGATCATAAAGTAGCTTTAGGTAGTTATTCATGTTTTTGTCCAAGTGTGTAGTAAAGTAACGAAAGGCACGTTTAAAAAAGATCTCTGTTATTCCTCTGGGTGTTTTGTGTAAAACAGAAGGCACAGCCACACCTGAGCAGCCTGGTGTGAAGTCTCTCTATACACACTTTCTTTACCCCCTAGAGTTCGAACTGCAACAGCTGGTTAAACAATCTCTGGAAAGGGAACTTCTACAAATAAACAATATACCCAGCTGCAGCAGTGTGAAATCTCCCCAGCTGTGGACAATATTTACACCCGATCAACAGCTCCAAGGGGAAAACACCCACATTACTTTGTGAAAAAAGTGTAATGTGATGTGTTGTGTGTGTGTGTGTGTGAGTGAGATGCCAGGTCAGTGGTTGTCTTATAATAGCAGTGACCTCTCGGGAATCTTTCAAATGTGACTCACGTGTTAAAGGTGACGCGCTTACATGGCATGCTGGCAAAAGAGGGCACACATCATACAGTTTCTAAAGCATGACATGGACGTCATCATGTTACTTTCTTGGCCCGCACACACATGTTAAGCATGTTGTTTTGAGTTAAACATTAGTGGAGAAGACAAAGTGGAAGATGTTTTGACAGTGGGGACACTTTGAACAAGTGGAACATTGACTCAGGGCATTTAAAATAAGAAGAAGAATATGTTAAACCTTTAAGGATACACACAC